>NC_092522.1:104907160-105248826 GCF_037038585.1 Patagioenas fasciata
TCAGTAAATTACAAATGTGTGAGAAACACTTTAAAGCAGTTAACTACTCGCTCACACAAAATGATGTCACCCTCACTTTTTTAAATTGTTATTATTGTTACACAAGAACTGAGAAAAGATGTATCTATAAAATGAAATTCACTGCCTTCAAGGCTTGACTCCAGCCTGCATACCAGTGTTTTATAGAGTTCTCTGAACAAGATAGCTCTGGAACCAGAAAAGGTGTAGCCATGTGTCTGTTTCCACTGCAATGCTGTGAGAAGGGACAGCGACACATTAACCTACCTTTACTGCTTCCAGGAGCTCAGCCTTTAATTTTGCACACATCTTTGCTTTAGGTTGCTCAGCAGTAATTCAGCTATTTCTATCATGGTCCTGCATGGTGCTGCATAGATACATTTAATGGTGGTCCAGAAAAGGCAAATGTCTTACAAGAAGAGCTATTTTTACCTAGAATGACATTCTCAAATATCAGTATATTTCAGGGACATGATGCTGGTATACTGTACAGTCTATTCAATCTATAAACTAGTCTTGCTAAGACCTAGAGTAAAATATTGCTCACTTTGTTAACTTGTTAAACTTCTTAATTTCTTAAACGTAACCTACCACAAGATGATTTAATAAATAACAGAAAAACTTCCAGTGCAATGATATGTCCTTTCTCTCTTGTACTTTCCCCATCCCACTTCTCCTGTTACGCAAGTTCTGCAGGTGGAACAACCAACTAGAGGTGGCAACTCTGTTTCACAGTAACTTTTAGAATTTCGTAATTTGCTTGTGTTTGGATAGTAATTCTCTTGCAGTCTTAAATAAACAGCAAAATTTAGAAATTTTAAAATAAGCTGTGGGTGAATTGAGCTTAACTAAAGATAGTTGCTGAATAATAATTTATTTGGTTTATCCAATGCCACTCCCACACAACATTTTTTGTTTCTTCTGCAGTTTTATTGTGCATTTAATTGAAACGTCATTTTCTTGCTTTTGTCATTCAGTCTGTGGCTCCATATCTGAGGCGCATTTCAATCCATCATATTCTATGAAGTCACCCATGACAACTTGTCCATAGATAAGCCCTCAAAGTTGAAAAACAAAAAAAAAAAAGGTAAGGTAAACAGGGTCAATGTCTCTTCCTGTGTATAGCAACAGTCATTACATATTACACAGTCATTGTGAAACTGATCTCTTATTATCCACTATTGGTGAAACATAGCTTCTGGAGAACATACACTTGGCTTGAAGGTATCAGGAGAAAGCATATACACTCCTTTTTTTCACAGTTTATTTTCCTACAGGTATTCCCTTTCAACCAATTGACTTTGTCTGATACCTAACTTATTTTACTTCATCCCTAAGTAAAGAACTATAAAAACTTTTTTATGCAGACGGTACAGAACACATCCAGAATCATGTTAGTTAAAGGCAATAGAGGCTTTCCTGTGACCAGAATAGTAAGCTTGCAGAATCAATGCATGAGACCATTTGATTTTCAAAAATCATTATTGTTTTTTCTTCAATATGTACACATAAATCATTTGAAAATGACTTAATCTGCTGAAGATCTGCTAAACATTTTCGGAAATTGCCCCTTTTAATTTCGGTGTTACACTGGTTTTATTGGGATTGAGTTAATTTTCTTCATAGTAGTTAGAATATTTTATTTTTAATAGCTAGCACAGTCTTTTGTTTTGGATATAGTATAAGAATAATGTGATAACACACTGAACCTCCCATGGGAAACAATTAATCTTCCCTGAGACAGAGTTAATTTTTTATTTCCAGTAGCTAGGTTGTGTTTTGAAGTTGATGTGAAAAGAATGTGAGAACTCACTAATGTTTTGACTTTTGCCAAGGAGACCAGGGACTTTTTCAATGGCAGTTGAACAGAGACGCTGGGAGGGAGCATAACATGGAAGAACCTACATGGGCATCCAGGCTGGCCAATGAGATATTCTTTACTAGTGTCATGCTCCCTATATAGCTGGAGCTGGCATTTCTGGCTCTGACTTTTGCCTTTTTGCTCACCTTCTGTGATCGTCTATTCACAACTGATGATCCTTTTTTCCAGAATTAGCTGTTCGGCGCAACTGGTGCCTGGGTGTCAGCCCCTCTGGGGTCATACGTATGAGACATTGTGTATAATTTACTATATATATAAAATTATTGTTGTTGTTGTTGTTGTATAATAGTAATTATTACTGTTGTTGTTATTAGTAATAATAATAATATTTTCTCTTATTTTGCTGTCTAAATAAATTTATTTTAATCTCAATTCACGAGTTTCTCCCTTCTCTTTCAATTCTTTCCCATTTCCCACTTGGGCAGGAGTGAGGACGAGCAAGTGGCTCTGTGGTCCTATTTGCTGACTTGTGTTAAACCATGACAGGCATCCATAAATGTTAATGCCATTTGGAAACCCTGTTACTCATGGTAGTGGCTTGACTTCTGAGGTTAAACCAGGTTTGTTTTTTTTTACAGGCTTTACTGTTTATAAAGTTCCATCAGGCCTGAGTGAAAACAGTAGAATATATCAGAGTTTATAATCTAAAGCAAAAATCATACTGTTTTCTGCAAAACTACTTCTAATTTATAGCACTACAAACTGGAGCTCAACTGGAACAGACAGTAATAATTATTAATGGTGAACACATTTAATGAAAATAAAATAGAAGAAGCTTGTGCGGCAACAAATCACCTGAGGAAGTCAGAGAGAGTAAATTTATTTTGTTGTCTAAGTCTGTCTCTATGCTGAAGCACCTGTTTCCAGATGTATTATACATGTTTGTGGATTTTGTATTCTTTGTTTTTGATAGTAAAAAAGAATTGAAAGTTAGAGCTGGACAGATAATTATTTTCCCATCCCAAAGAATATTTTTTATGTTTCAAACATTTTTTTCCAGACCAAACCAGGATACAAAATTGCACTGTCAAAAATGTTAAAGAAATGAATTTAGAAGATACAGAACATATTTTGTATAAGAAACAATAAATAGGGTTTTCAAGGGTTTTTCAGCCTAGGAAACATATGTATGGCTGGCCATGGTGGGAGATGCTGAGAAAGTAGATAGGCAATTATTCATTATTTCAAGTGAAAAAAATAGTTGGGAACATGCTATGAAGCTTGCAAGTGGCACAAAATACACGGCTATTCTTGAATACTTCATTATATGATGCTGTAGAAGCTAAAGGTTTGCTTCTATTCAAAACCAGAGATTATGTCCTGAAAGGAAAGTCTTTCATGCTTATTAAATGTCTGGTAGTCACTGAGCAATAAACCACTGATTTTCAGAAGGTAGTCTGAAGAAGTAGAACTGTTTGCTTGTTCTTATACTCTCTGCTAAGGATTTGCTATTCAACACTTCTAATGTGAGTTAATACAGACATATACTTTTGTATGTTTATGTTTATCATACGTAAAATGCACACACATAGGTAAACATTAATATAATACCATACTGAATTGTTTCCTTCCACTAATTTTGAAAAATATTCCATCTGGGGGGGGGTCTTCAAAATATTTTTCTTAGCTTCTGTAAGTAAGGTTATCTTAATCAGGAAAATGTGGACTTCTGTTGAGAAAATACTGTAAGAGAATACTTCAGAATTTCAGAAAACAACTTGAATAGTGGTAATGGAAATTTATCATAGGTTTTCCTTTCTGATAAACTGCACCTATCTGGTGAACTGGTGTTTCTAAGGAAAGAAACACTAACAAGATTATTCTAAACCATTTCTTGAGAAAGATTCTGGAGGAACTGTTAATATTTTAGCAATTAATTTGAATGAAAAAGCCCTATTGCTATAACAAAAGCATTCTGAAACTAATGGACATTGGCAGATCACCTTCTCAGGGCATTTTGTAATTAACAGCAGCAGCGTCATGCACCTATGCTGTTATATTGCCCACATAAGAATTCAGAGGACCTATGAAGATGTCACATATTTCCTTATTTGGAGAACAGAATCTACAATGATTATTGAAGTGTATCACTACTATGCATATAAAATAAATGAGAGATACTCCATAAGTAGTGTGAGGAAATCAGTATCTTCTGTATCAGACTTGACTAATGAGTTCTCTGCCCTTAGCTGAAGTTTGAGACCAAACTTTTGCCAAGAGATTTTAAATTTAAGACAGATATTAACACATATGAAACAACTGTGTACTTGTCTGCCCATGCATATGTGTGTGTTATATGTATGAATATGTGAAAAAATATAATCCCTTTTCACAGTGGCAAGTAGTTAAGTCTAACACTGATTCCCTGAAGTCAGTAGACTTGTCTTACACTCATTACAATTCTTTTTACAGCCAAACCCCGTGATACCTTTAATGATTTATGAAGTCATAGAACTACTATTAGTAGGAAAAAAGAGATGGCATGGCTTCTTTAATATTTCTGTCTTGTCTTTTTTTTTTCTTTTTTAACTTCCTAGATTTAATGATAATAGCAGTACTGTTGCAGCAGTACCTTTAAATTCAACAATTTGAATATGCACCTGGTGGATTTACTTTTAACAAACTCTGAATAATACACATGCAACATATTGTAAAGCATGATGTTTTAAGATCTGACAGATCCCAGTTTAACCCTAGATGTGGAATCCCAGTTCAGCTTCTAACAGAAATATGTTCCGAAACCTAGCTGTTGACTGTTTTTTATCAGTGATTTGCAACAAAACCTTAAAGTATCAGAGGGATTGTATATAAAACACAAAAGCCTGGGGAGCAGTAGCATGGAATTGAAAGTCATTTGTATGGTACTACTTGACTCACTTAGTCCTCTGAAACAAGCAAAAAATATGTCAAATACATTGAACCTTGCAAACGATACTAAGTACACTGTACTTTTTATCTATATGTAGATGTCTGGGTTTTGACTGGGGTACAGTTAATTTTCTTCCCAGTAGCTGGTATAGTGCTGTGTTTTGGATTTAGATTGAGAAGGATGTTGATAAGACACTGATGTTTTAGTTGTTAAAAAGCAGTCGAGGACTTTTCAGCTTCTCACACCATAGCAGGTACACAAGAAGCTGGGAGGGGGCACAGTCAGGACAGTTGACCCAAACTGCTCAAAGGAGTATTCCATACCTTATGATGTCATGCTCAGTATATGTACTGGGGGGAGAAGAAGGAAGGGGGAGATGTTCAGAGTGATGGTGTTTTATCTTCCCAAGTCACCATTCAGTGTGATGGAACCTGGCTGTCCTCAAGATGGCCAAACACCTGCCTGCTGATGGGAAGCAGAGAATGAATTGCTTGTTTTGCTTTGCTTGTCAGTGTGGCTTCTGCTTTACTGATTAAACTGCCTTTGTCTCAACCCATGTTTTCTCACTTTTACTTTTTACTTTTTTACTCTTCTGATTCTCTTCCCCACCCCACCAGGGGGTGAGACTGAGCTAGCAGCTGTGTGGTACTTAGCTGTCATCTGGGGCCAAACCGAAGCAGTCTATGTATAATAAAAATGCATAGACTGCAGTGAGAAATATAGCATATATACACATATACGGGGAATTGCATCCTGACTTTTGTTAATGGAGGATGAACAGCAAAATGTGAAGTCTTCTGGGAACACTCTGGACAAAGAGGTAAATACAACTGCTATGTACGTAAATTGAGGAAATCAAGTAGGATAAAGAACTTTGCATATGTATTTTTTACTGATGCTACCACTTCTGGAACACTGTAACTCATTGAAATGATTTGGTTATCTACAAATGGGCACTTCTAGGGTGTTATTCATCTTATCTCAAACATACAAAGTACCCAGTGAATCACACATAAAAAGAGGCTCTTTCTTCTCACTGACTATAAAGACAGCTCAGTGTGACTACCTTGCAGGGAGCTGTCTGGATTGCAGTTTGAGTGAGAGAAATCCCACCCTCTCTGTCCTGTTTTGGAGTTTGTGGTTCATACAGGCTGTTTATTGCTGAGGAGTGTTCATAGAAGAATGATTAGAAAACAAACAAGCTGATGTTATTGAGTGGCACTCAAAGCGCTCAGTCTGTTTCACTTATCAAAGAGCAACACAAGATGGGAGCAAATAATATTTTGAATGTAGCAAGAAAAAAAAACATAATGAAGCTGTACTGGCTGAAAGTCTCAATTAGATAAGAAATAAGGTGCATATTTTGGCTACCAGGATGACTTATTATAGGAAAGATGCATTAACATTCTTAGTATCCAGGCTTTTTTCACAAACATTGAATGATTTGCGATGTTTTAGTATCTTCTTCACTTAAAAAAAAAATCAGTTCAGAGATGCTTTAAGAGCACTAGTGCTTCTATTTGATAGGAGGTTGTGTTAGATTTAAAAGTAACTAACTTTTTCTGATAATTCCTGAAATTTTGACACCTCCTGTGAAACCAATGTAAATATTACAAAATTAGACAATAGTAGTGGAAGGCAGGTGACAAAAATCTTAACAGTAAGATCTTTTGTTTTCATGAATCATTAGATATCATCAATACCTGCAGGTTTATTCAGTAGTTTCACTGTTTCCTAGATGCAAAAAGATCAATATAGAGTCATCTTCAAGGGCCACCATCAAGAACTGTACAACTGACAGATGGTATGGACAGTTTCGAGATATGAATGTAAAATTAAAGTACCTTTTTTCATACATCTGGTCTCATAACATATAGGAATATCATCAGAGAATAGGCAACTGTTGAGAATTTGACTTTAGAGACTGGTCTTAAGTCTCAGAGTTTATGTACTGAAAATACTCTTTCATTATGCAGTGAAGTCGAACATGTTTCCTTAGTAAACTTTTAATGCTGCAAACCAACAGTATTAATCAAAAAAGTTGAACAAAATACCCAGTAAATCACAATCCTGTCTTGGAGTTTATACCAGAATTTACCAAAATTAATGGAGATGTTCAAAGTATGGCCCATTTCTCTTCAGGACATCGTGGGTTTCCAAGCCCTGGAGTAGTTTCTCCCTAATTAGGGAGCTTTCCAAAGGTCACATGTAATTTGTAAGGATTTGTATAATCAGTTTGTCTTTAAAGCTGGCTGGTAGTTGCAGGGACATAAAGCAATGTTTGGAGAAAGCAGAGGAATCCCATCTTCTTCAAGGTGCAGGGGATTATGTCTGGGTAGGGATTTACCAGGGGACTGCAGCTAAGGCGGCTGTGACCTCTCCATCAACGAGTGTGGAATAACACAAACGACGCCACGTTGAGGAAGGAGCAGTCCAACATCACGACCCCTTCCCACTCCCTCATCATCCCTGTGGCAGTGGTACAAACAAAATCATGTCTTCAGCAGAAAATGAGTCATGGGCTTGGATAGCATTGACTATTTCGTGTATTAGCAGAGGGCAGAGATTACATGCAGTATCAATTAGAAATATTTGGCAATGAAAACAAGGCCAAAAGGCTTTCTGTTTTATGGCCAAATCCTGCTCACTTTCCTCACATGAGCAGCTCTAAGGAAGTCAGCTGGAGCTCAATAATTGCACTCCAATCCTTAAATTTCTTATAAGCTGGAGTATAAATCCGAAAGTATTTTAAAAGGAAACTTTTAACCTCTGTCCCCAGTTATAAATTTGGCTGCTTCCTTTGTCATCCTATTCTCAGATCACCTCTACACAAATGCTCTAAAAAAGTCCTCCGGGTATTTTCCTTTTCTTTAAATACCAAAATTTGTATTTATTTCCCTTAATTCTGTTGCAGGTTTCTTAGAAATTCAACATCATAGTGATCAGATCTGCTCTTAAAACTTTCCCATAATGTAGGAGGATTCAGAATTACCAAAGGTAATCTCAGATTCCATGTTAAAAGATACATTTCAGTCCCCTTTCTATAGGTTAAGCTGTGCCACAAAGACTAGGGTTCGTTGGAGAACTTTTCTAGGAAAAGAGCAGCCACGACTGGGGTGGAAGAGATGACGTGTGATGTGCTCTTGAAGCATGATGCTAGTGGGAGGATGCAAGTGCTTCTTCACCAGGAAAGTAGTCATGGCTCAGGGCTCCTTTGGTCTTCATCTGCCTTGTGGTTAACCAGCCCTTGGAGCACCCACCTTGAGTGCAAGTCCTCACAGCAGGGAAGTGCCTTCCCCTGCCCCTGCCTCTGCCCCTGCCCCTGAGTGAGGGCAGTTCTCCACCTGCTACCTTGCTCCTGGCTCCTCCCTGTGCCGTCTATGGAGCATGTGTTCTGTCTTGTAACATGCACAGCCACTTTTACCAAAGAAAGAAGAAACCAGGGAAGCATATAATTGGCTAGGATTGCTAATATTGTTATAAATAATAAAGCAAATGTAACATTTCAGATCCAGCTGGGTCAGATGACTTTGAATGTATTAATAATCATGAATTCCTAATCGATATGTTTGGTGGTCCTATATGTTGCCATGTGTTGGAATACAAGAAGACTAATATCTAACTAGGAGCCTGTTTTGTTTTGTTTTGTTTTGTTTTGTTTTGTTTTGTTTTTTTCTGAAACAATGCAATCATGGAAAACTCTTTCATTGGCAAAACTGTCAGGCTATTTTCTTGTAAAGAACTGAATTACTTGGAAACTGTTCAGACTTAACAGCTTCCTAATTTTTAGCTTGTGATGTAACAGTTCCTCGTGATTTCTTAAATTCCTCACATAAGCCTTTGGATTCACAGAAAGTGAGCAGTGGGACAAATTATTTTGTTTAGGAAATGCAGGACAAAAAACTTTCTGATTAAGTCTCTTGTACCATGCTTTTATGGTTTGTATTTTCTGTTATACACAGAGATTTCACAAACCTTCATTTGGACTTTGGATATTAAACTCTGTGTGGTAAAAATGTAATATTTCACTGCAAAACTAAAGATAGCACCAAAAAGCTTAAAATGTCCCTTTTGTTTACATTGAAAAAGTCTTTCGTGAAGTCTGAAATATTTTTTAGGAATAATTAAACTAAAATGCTGCTTTTTGTTGAGGATGTTTCTTCCTCAAAATAAGTTAAAAAGAAATAAAGAGTTAACCCATACCAGATTTTGAAGCTTCCTTACAGTCAGATTGTTTGCATGAGCGATGGGAGAAAGACTCTGAATCGTGGGTAGCAAGGATCTAAACCGCGTGCTCTGAAATAAAGTTGCACGGAAATAGACCTTCTCAGTTCTTTTTTTTTTTTTTTTTTAAAACCATTTTCTTTCTGTATCAGAAATGAAACACTGCCAAATCCTTGCAGTTTTGGGGGATCAGGGCTGTTTTCCAGCTCCTCTAGCAGCCTGATCTCCCGTCAAAGTCAGTAACTGAGCTCACACTAATCTCAGAGGTACAAACCTGGATCTATAGACTCTGTGAAATTTATCCACTAAAAACCCCTAATGGCCTCCCAGCTCCTAAACAAACTGGATCTTGCCACTGCTGTTCCTGAGGCCCTATCTAGCAGCTGGATAACCATCCAAAAGAGGTGTCTAGAACAGGATCCTCTACCTAGAGGCAAGGAATGGGGCAGTTTGTGCTCCATGAGGATTTGTCTGCTTCTGTAGCAACCCATGTAGTGGCAGGGGTTGTTGTTGATTGTGTTTTACATACCTGCAAATCACCAGAGAGTTACAGTTCAACTTGCATGCTGTTGTGCTATCTGAAGACTTTACACCTCTGGAACAAAGAGATATGTCTCATCCATTCTGTCTTACCAACTCCTTTTCTTCCAAAGCGTCACCATCTGATGAAAATACTTTGTCAAATGTTGTACATGTAGGCAGCATGAACTGTGTATGTTCAGTTATTCCTTTCTTATCTCAAAGCTAATAGGTAGACTTAAACATATTTCTTAAACATATTATTTTTACGGCTTTTGAAATTTAACTGGTTTGAAACCTATCTGGCAGCCTGCAAACTTTTACAAGATATCTATTGTTACATATTGGCTTAAAACAACCTTGAGGATTTTCACAGAGGCAATAAAAGCAGTTCCAATCTGACAACAAAGTAATTCTTTGGACGAAACTCCATTTTACTGCAAGTATCTGTTATGCCTCTCAAAAATTCATTCAAGCGCTCATTTTCCTCATTTGCTTAAAATGGCTTCTCCTCACAGTGAACAAGAAGTTACACGGCAAGATAATGCAAGTCTGAATGGTCTTTGTTTATGTTATCTCTACTCTTGAGCCCAGTCTCTAGCCAAGCCAACACTGGACTGCTTCATGCTGCTGAATTTAGTGCATCCTGATTGTTCCAACCTGAGTAATTAGCTGCAGTAATCATCAGTCCTTAAAGATCCATTAAAATGGTATAAATATGGAGTAAATCTCTATCAGTTTAAAAAGACTGGGTTTGAAGTTAGATGTTTGACATCATCAAGTTCATGATTTTATGCATTTCTCATGTTTACTTTGTCTCCCATCTCATTAGTTTTAAACTGTGTTAATGTTGTCTTAGAAAATCCAACTTGCCCTGATAAATATTTCCGATAGATACAGGTTAACACTCTGTATATGTGTGTGTGCTTGTGTGTGTGTGTCAGATGTGTGTATGCAGCTAAAAGGAGGAAGGTGACTGAAAAATACTAGTGCCTTTTTTTTTTTCTATTTCCAGTAGAAAATCAGTTGTTTCCTTGTTTTTTGAGGGGGTGTGTGTTACATTTGGTATTAATTTATTTTTCTTCTGCTGTACATGTAGTTTTGGATACTTCCAATATTTTAAAGTTACAAAACCTTACAAGAGGAAATAAAGAAAATTGCAATAAAAGCTAACGTATTCCAGAAAACAGATGGGAGAAACATACTTTGAGTCATGCTACAATTTTCTTTCTGATTTTGAATTATTTGATTTCAAGACAGCCTTGATAGGAAAAAACTAAATACTCTATGTCTGCTTTTTATGTCTCTTCATTATCCCTGATTATGAATCAATGAGCCCCAGGGATACTGGTAATAACAATTCCTGATTTTTATTTTAAAGTGGGAACAGAAAAAGGAATTATAATTCTGCAGGTATTGAAAAACTCTGAGGCTAATTCACCTACATCCTGAAGTAAAAAGTGGGTCTTACAGTGAAATAAACCCCAGATTTTCACTGGACTAAAAAATGTAGAACTAGAACCAGTGAATATTTAGGGGAGAATCTCATTTTGAACATACATTTTTGGTTTGAACGAGCCATAGTTGTTGGTTTGAATCTATTCATTTTATTTTGATGAGCGTGTGGGTTCTGTTATAGAAATGTCATTGTCCCTTTTTATACTTGTGGATTAAAGCGCGAGTTTATGTCTGCCCCTGCAGGTACATGTCAAACCATTTGCATGTTCTCTGGAGGCATAATTCACTGTTTGTGCACTGTGGTTGGCAGTCAGTTTGCCTCAGTGTCATCAGTGTCACTAAGTGTCACCATGCTGACTGAAGTATTTTTAGGTTATCTCTAGAGGAGGTAACCCCATATGTACTCCCAGAGCAGGCAGCAGCTGGCTGCAACACCAAGGAGGAAAGGCAGACTTGCAGGAATGTGGAAGATGCACCATCTCAGGCTCCAGTCGACCATATACTTCCACAGTGGCAGCTGTGGCCAGGGGCCTGGCTACAGGTTGCTTGTGCCCTCTAACATGAGTGCACAGCCTAAAAAGTGGTGAATTAGGTCTAAGCTCTGGTTTAGTTTCTGCTCCCTCTTCTCATACTCCTGGGGGAGGACAGAATGGAATTACACGAGGAGAGGGAGGAAAAATGCATGTCGCGGGTGTCCTACAGCTTTCCCTGGAGTGGCTCAGGTGATGCTCTAGAAGTACATTTTTCTGAGTAATCCCCATAAGCTCAGGGAAGAGTGGCTGGAAAGCTGCCCAGTGGAAAAGGACCTGGGGGTGCTGATGAGCCAGCAGTGTGCCCAGGTAGCCAAAAAGGCCAAAAGCATCCTGGCTTGTATCAGGAATAGAGTAGCCAGCAGGACTAGGGAAGTGATTGGCCCTCTGTACTCAGCACTGGTGAGGTTGCATCTTAAATACTATCTTCAGTTTTGGGCCCCTCACTACAAGAAAGACATTGAGGTGCTGGAGTGTGTCAAAGGAGATCAAAGAAGCTGCATTGGTGAATGGTCACGAGAACAAATCCTAGGAGAAGCAGCTGAGGAAACTGGGGTTGTTTGGTGTGGAGAAATGGAGGGTCAGGGAAGATGTTATCACTCTCTACAACTACCTGAAAGGAGGCTGTAGCAGGGAGGGTGTTGGTCTCTTCTCCCAAATAGCAAGTGATAGGATGAGGGGAAATGGCCTCAAGTTGGGCCAGGAAAGGTTTAGATTGGATATTAAGAAACGTTTCTTCACTGAAAAGGTTGTCCAGCATTGGAACAGGCTGCCCAGGAAAGAGGTGGAGTCACCATCCCTGGAGGTATTTAAAGATACGTAGATGTGACACTTAGGGACATGGTTTATTAGTGGACTCGACAGTGTTAGGTTGGACTCGATGATCTTAAAGGTCTTTTCCAACCTAAGTAATTCTATGATTCTGTATCAGTACCTACTCACAGCACAGAAATGATGGACACATCCTGAAGGAGACCATTCAACCAGGGGGTCACACAGGGCTCTTCCCTGGCTGAGATTTTTGCTTTCACAGCTGAGGTTTGGTTGCAATTTTGTGTTTATTTCTTCTCTCACTGACTTCTTCCAGTGCTAAGGAAACCAGCTAAGGTGGCAACGTACACTCTGGGCTCAGACCTGAACATCAACTGAACAGTATTAAAATAAGTGAAGAACAGAGGTGTTTCAAGTCTGGCTGGGCATCACAATTAATGTTACTATTTCTCTTTCTAGATTTTGATTTAATGAATGATTTATTTTTTTTTTGTCCCTTGTAATTTTTGTGGATTTAGATTCAGAGCACTTGTATTCTGCTTTGTTCTATGTGTTTTAAATTAGCAACAAAAATCAATCACTTCATCATTGCTACCGTCTGATTCTGTTAGCTCTCAGTGAGATCGTCTCTACCTCTCTTCAATCAAAATAAACTGGATGCAGTTTTTTATTCAGTGAGTCAATTTCTCTATAGTCTTTTCTAATGTTATAATTGTAACTTTTTGCTTTGGGTATGCTATAAATTGTATATCTAAGACATGGAAAGAATATCTCATTTTAAAACAGTACAGTGTGCTGCAGTTAATTAAATCAATGTCAACTTTCCAACTTCATGATATGAGCTGACCTGTATCAAATGAATTAGAACAGCACCCATTGTGATGGACATTGGCATGTTGTCATTGATTTATTTCCCTTTAGTATTTCTAAACCTTTAGGGAGATTTAGGGGAGATATTTCAGAATAATCAGTGAACTCATCAATATGAGACAAAGTAAGCAAAATAAAATTGATGTTTAGGTTAGGAATACGAGCTGATTTATTTAATAAATCAAAGGAACAAGCTAACTAACTCAGTTGCCTCAAGCAGTTACTCTTCTGTTGTCATATATCCTTCTCTTGTCTAATTTAATTTTTCTCCTTGTTTCTGTTTGACAGAAATATGAAATTTATAACTGAATACTTAGGTGGGAAAAGCTGAAATTCAAACGTATAGCACACAATATGATCCTCTCTGGGGAAAACCAGATAATGAGTTGGGAATATCTAGTGTTCAAGTCATAGTATTCTTGGCAGCTGGTGGGTTTCGCAAGATTAGAGGAGTGTCTACCAACCATCCTAACCCTTATGCATTGACTCAGTGTCAAATTCTGATAGTCTTACTCCACTCTGATGGCACATTGCTCCTTCAGTATATAGGAGCTGCAGACAATATAGGTAACCTTGTGAATCAGTTGTAATTTCTGACATTTAAGCATCCAGCATGCGAAAGCATCTAGCAAACGTTACCCTCAGGGATGTACAGTCCGTTAAGTCACTGGAGAGAGATCCTCTGCCTTCAGGATTTCTCCAGTTTCTGCATCACCTGTCGTTCTCTGGAGTTTTCTTATATCTCGTCTCAGTCACAGAAGAAACCATTTTTGTTTTCTGTAATTCCATCACACAAATTTTTTAATGTTCTTAGATGTTTGTGTAAGAAACCTGTGAGCACATTACCAAGTCTGAGAAACAGCTAAAGCAAGATGGGTGCCAGAGAACAAGAGGTCTCTGGAAAGCATTGGGACTTTAAAAATGACATGATCTTAATTACTCTGAACTCTGCATGTTTTCATTTCTTTAATTGGAAGGTGATCCATGTTACTGAGACCAACTGCACATTTTCAGATTTTTTTACTACAAGCTAAGAGAGATGTTGGTGTGTTATTGTTATGGCTAATTCTGCCCATGTATTAGAATACTAGACAGAAATACACAGAACTGGTATTGGCAAGTTTAAAATAAATGATCGAGGCATTTTCTTCCCTTAACATGCTTACTCAGTTGACCCATTTGAACTGTTCCTTTCAACTGAGCTGTAGTGTCAAGTAACCATGACCTTGTTTGAAAGTTATGGGAATTAAAGGAAATCACTCAGCTATTCGGTCTTTGGAAATTCATAGTGTATTCCCTGTACTCTGGCAGTGTTATCATGTAATTTAATATTATATAATACCTTACGGAGAAAACAAAAAGGCTTCAAAATTAACTATTCTGTCCCCTAAACGGGAGGTAGCTGAATTAATATTATCTACTATTACATTGTTCCTGACAGATATCTTCTCTCTAGCCACAAAGATCTTGGTTTCCAAGCAGATAGAGTTTTTTATCTTGATAGGATTAAGCTGTGTAGCGAATTTTTGGCTTAACATCGGCAATATCCAGGAATTTTGAACTAACTTTCTGCACATTATATACCGAGATTGAAAAAAAAAAAAAATCTTTGGCAATTCCAGAGCCAAAATGTACCTTATTTTTTTATAAAATCAACAAATAACCTCCACAATTGTATTAGCTGGATCAAGTTCTTACCTCAAAATCATTATAAAGAAAGCTTCCTTTATTTTATAATGAATGAAAATGATGTATAAATGCTTTCTCAAGATGCTATGGACATTTTGGTGACATTTAAAACTAGCAAATGTATTGTCATTTGGAGCATTTTATTCCAAGAATACAATGAATTACGTCAGAGTAACATTTATGGTTGGCATGACTTTAATGGTCAGCGTTTTTGCAGAGTTCCATCATGCAGTACAAAAGAGCTGGAGTACGTGATGTTATCTGACCACAGATACACCATTATAACTTAACAGGCAGATCTGGCCAAGATTTAGCCATTTCCTCAGCCCTCTTACTATGGTCAAAAGTGGCATCAGATGTCTTCTGCCTCTGCAGGACTGAGGAGCCTGGACTCAGCACAGCACCACCTACGGCAATACAGGAACTGTTTGGCTTAGAGCACTGGCAGGTGGAGCTTGCACCATAGACATACCCCTAGAAAAGGCAGTCAAAGTTGTTTATGTCCCCTTGCAGATCTGTAGCAGATCTAGCAATACAGGGAGCACTATGGGACAGGCAAAGTCATTTGAGATGTTTTGTAAAACCTTTGGTTTAATTGCCACTTTCTAGCAAGACAAGTTTAAACTCTTATACTGATATGATCTTGTCTGTGCCACTAAGAAGGCACAGAAAGAACATTACTCTCCAAAATATCACAGCTGTGTTTATTTAGATTTATTTATAAAGACTTTATTTAGAACTGAAATTCTTTAGATAGATTCAAATGAACTTAGTTAATGAGCTTTTTGCCTTTTGTTAGAAATCTCACAGAAAGACTGTGCTCATGGGCTAGCATATACTGAACAACTTTTTATTTCTCAAAACATTCTCAGCTGTTAATAGGCTAGTTCTGCATACTGACAAGACAAAACAAATGGGTTGCCATTTTCAAGGTTTAAGGTCACAATAGTGGTCTCCAGAGTAGCATGTACACTGTTCAGAAGACAATGTTTTTTAAATCCCTGTGGCTTGTCTGCAACCAGACCTACTGCAAAGGCTGCATTCATTTCCTTCCCAGCACATGCTGCATGGTTTGTTACCACCCACTGCTCCTGGGCAGTTCTGGCTTCTTTATAGTAAGAAGCTACTGCAAACAGTTATTGAATACTTGTGAGTCTTTGTTTACCTAAGCAAACCCTTTTCCTGTGACTGGCCGTAGTAATTTGTGCACTGAGGAAAACAATTAGCTCATTCTACCACCTCCTACCATTTCATGATTTCTCGGGTTTCCTCTCAAGCACTTCCATTTTCTCATACTGTACACTCAATACAGATTAATCCCTTTCACCAGTCTTCAGATATCTCTTATCTCACACACTGTCATGAGCAATTCCTCTGGAGGGAAATTCCTGTTAAATATCCTTCTGAGTAAGTAGCTGAGTGTGATAATGTTCCACATGAAATCACAGGGAAAATATAACGTCTGGGACCTGCTTTCCTGATCCGAGTAGATCTTCTAGTTGCCCAGGTGGCTGAAGGTGATTTATTTTCTCTTTTGCTTTCCTGAGTATCTGTAGGAGACCAGAACATAAATCCCACTGTTAGTAAGGGTCCCAGGTGCACCATATAGTCTTTCATCAGGAAAGCTGCTGTATGACTTTTCTGTATCGGACTGGAGGTATTTCAGTATTTCTAGGAGTTCCTGCTTGGATAACGGTACTGAGAGATGCTGCTCTGCTGTGGGTATATAACAGTGTGCTTAATCCAGGCATTAATTTAGGCCTTAGAACTGTGTAAAAAAAAAAATAAAAATACTGGTAACTCTTGACATTTTTTACTAGAAGGTCACACTATATATGGAGACTGTGTCTTTTTGATCAGGCTTATCTGCAAAGATTGAAAGATGAGCTTTTACTCTTTAATTACTCTTGTTTCTGCTGCCAATAAAGCCAAATCCAAGGAAAAAAGTAAAATAATTTGAAAGAGAATAATTAAAATCTTTAGCAAGAAGATTCTATCAGAATAGGGAGACAACTGCACTTTTTATGTTAATCATTGAGTGAATGATAACACTGTGTGCAAAAAAGAGTTGTGATGAGTCATGAGAATGAATCATTCAGTCCTGGTTCTGGCTACAAGAAAATATGGATAGCATGTATTTTAGTGTCAGCAGTAATTTGGATAACAGGACACTTAATTTTAAAAAATAGTGATATAAAACCGAGGGGAAAAGCCAGCTGCAATGGCAATATATTATGTCATTCTTAGTTGAGTTTTCTGAGAAAGTGAGATATATGTGATCATATTTCCTGTGTCTCTCAGTCCTCTTCCCATCCCTCTTGTTCAGTAAATAATGGTAAATAAAAACTTGTTCATTATGTCTTTTTATTAGAAATATTTTAATGTTTACCATCTGGCAAAGAAAAATGCTTACATTTAATTTTAATAAAACAGAGATAAAATGAGAAGAGTAACCACAGAATCACAAGAACAGGATATGGCAAGATATGCCCTTTGCAATTTTATGCAAGCACATTAAATTCCACCAAAAAAACCCCATCACAACAGCTCCCATGCAGAGAAATCCCTATGACCCTGTGCCATTTTGATTTTAAAAGGAGAATGGGACAGAGACAATCCCTCTGAAATTTTTGTGCTGACCTTTTTGAAACAGAGTACAAAGTATTTTTTAATTATTCCTCATAATTCTGCCTTAAGCATGGGAAAGTAGAAATTAGTTAAATTATATTAAAGAACTGGATTTGTGCAGCTATCAAGAGGTGGGTATAAATCAGACATATCCATTTATAGGAGACAGAGAAAGATCATTACTCTCTGTTACAGACCTCTGTTCATATTTCATATTAAAAATAATGGAAATTTCTCCCTAGCATGAGTTAGAGCTGCCAGCAGATGATGAGGCCTCTGACAAGGTCTTCAGTTGAGGTTAACTGAAGAGGATGTGAAGAACTACTGATCATGAAATGAAACATAGTTGGCCATGACAGATAACAGTGTGGGAAGCTAACCAAAGTTACCGGGTGCCGTGATCACTGCTGGATTTCACAGGTGTTTAAAGGGTTTATGTAAAAAATGGCCATACTTCACAGGAAATTGGAGGGGAGTCTTGGGGACCTTCACAGCAGCAGACTCTTGCAAGGCCAGCATTACCTAGGAGATGATATCACTTCTGCTATATAAAGCATTTTGTACCAGGAATGTGGCAAAACTGGGACCAGTGGCTGGAAATCAGGGAAAAGTTAATTTGGAAGAAGGTTGGGATGGAGGAAGGGAAATGGAGAGGTGAGATGGCCAAAAGGAGAGTCAAGAAACAGGAGAAGTGATATGTAAATCACGAGATTGTTGCCATTCAGAGTTATCTGCCAGACAGTCTCAGGGTGGCTTTTCCTGGATGGGAGGGAATATCTGATTGAACGTTGGACTCCATCAGACAGGAAGAAGTTTTAATATACCTGATGCAACTTTATGCATTGTTTGTGTTTCTCTGGTATTTTCCTCCTAGAAGCTGAAGTGTGAATTACACAGTACAGCTGCATCGGGTACCAGTTTCATGGTATTGTAGCTGCTGGGCTGAAATGAACTTTCCATCTTATATTTGCCATAGTAGTGCAACCTTCAAACAAACCTGTCTCCTATAACATCATTGTAGACAAATTGATAAAGGTCAGAAGGTAAGTGGACAGTGAGATGAACTAGAAGCAGGTTGAACTGTCAGGCTCAAAGGGCTGTGATCAGCAGCATGAAATCCATCTGGAGACCAGTGGTGTACCTCAGGAGTGAATAATGGAGCTAGTCCTGTTTAATATCTTCATTAATGACCTGGATGATGGGGCAGGGCCCAGCCGCAGCAAGTTTTCAGGTAATTCAGAACTGAAAAGGTTATCTGATACACTAAAGGGTTGTGCTGCCATTCGGCAGGACCTGGACAGGCTAGAAAAATGAGTCAATAGGAACTTCATGAGGTTCAGAAATGAGATGTGCAAAATACAGGCTGGGCACAAACCTGCTGGAAAGCAGCTTTGCAGGAAAGAGTCTGGGCATCTGGATGGACACCAAGATGAACACAAAGCAGCAATGTGTCTTCACAGCAAAGAGTACAAACAGCCTCGTGGCTACATTAGGAAGACAATTGCCAGCTGGTGGAGAAATGCAATCCTTCCCACCAGTCATCACTGGTGAGTCCACAACTGGAGTACTGTGTCCAGTTCTGGGCTCCCCAGCACACGAGGAGATATGTACATACTGGAGACTCAAATGAAGGGCCACAAAGACGATGAAAGGATTGGAGCATCTCTCATATGAAGAAAAGCTGAGGGAGCTGCGATTGTTCCTAGAGAACCTAGGATTTATCCTAGATTGAGGCTGGAGAAGAAAAGACTCAGGAAGATCTTATCAAAGTATATAAAGACCTGATAGTGTGTGGGCAGTAAAAGAGACAGTCAGAATTTTCTCAGTGGCATACAAGGAAAGAACAAGAAGCAAGGCACACAAGCATTTTTCATCATGATCTAAGAAAAATTTTTTTACAGTAAGATAAATAAAGCACTGGAATGATCTCCCCATGGAGAGTCCTCATCACTGCAGGTTTTCAAGAGGCAATTGGACAGATTGTCAGATAATCTCATCTAAGGTCCCTTTACTATGAAATGCTGGACCAGGTGACTTTCAAGGTTCCTTCCAACCTGGACTGTTCTATGATTCTATGAAAATGAAACACAAGAAATACTCTTTAAAAATAACAAAAAATATTTTTGCTGTGAAGGAGGTCAAATACTAGAATAGGTTTAGAATCTTCGTCCTCAGAGATATTCAAAACTCAGCTGGATCCTGCTCTGTCTGACCTTGCTCTTAGACTGTTGGACTAGACGATCTCCAGAGCTGCTGTCCAACTTCAGTGGTTCTGTTATTCCATGAAGGGATTCTGAGCCAATTTGACGTTTCTTTGTGTTCTGACATTTTTTCCTTTCCATGTGACATATCAGGTGCCAGTATATTTGTGACATTTTTTATGTAAGTCCTTGGGAGACCTCAAAAAAGATCTTCAGCTATTGTAAAAGCAAGTAATCCATTGCACCAGTAGTATTCAGCTAGAAGGACAGTAGCCAATAATTTTCTTCTCTTATTTCAGAAGTTATTTCATGCTTTCACAATTTTTGTCTTCAGCAGAGGTATTTTCTTAATCTGATATCTGAACAAAGTAAGATTACACCTTCTTTTCACCTTTTTCTTATTTCTGGCTCACTTTGGAATAGTTTTCACTATGTAATTACTGTAGCCTGTGAGTTTGGTTATAGGTGGGCTAGGAAAAGATTGGTGACTATACTGACACATATCAGAGTGATGCAGATGAAACTGGGGTCACACAGAATTTTATTTGTAGTGGCACTAGGTTCTTTTAAATACACAACTTGCTCTACTGAATGATGCCTGGGACAAATGCTTTCTCTTGTGCTGTTTCCTTTTTATTGATGTTTGGTTGGAAGCTGGTGTCCTCGGGAAAAGGAATTTGAGATCATGAGAGACTCTCAAATTAATTTGGGAATATAAGAAATACTAGATTCTGGATCTTGAACGGTGCCTGGGATTTGAAATCTTTCTAGCCTAAAGTTTACCTTATCACCTATTTAGAGAAAGATATGGTGATCATTGTAAAGCAACGAAGAGCTAAAGTTTAGTGATGAACTTCATACGTTTGAGGGATACCAAAATACCCTGTTATATCTGGGGGATCTATTGCAGTGCTGGATTTATCTTAATACAGCTACCTTCATTTTTTAATATTTAAGGATGGCAGTGGAAAATAAATTAGTTGTAGCACAGCCTTTGCCATTGTAGACAATTAATCTTTCTTGCAATATTTAGAGGGCCAATAATCTGTCTAGATAACTAATTCTTATATTCCCACATAAAATCAATTATGCATAAAACAGAGATAATTAGATTATTGTTAATTTTTAGTGAGAACTTTGGGAAAGTATGCTAAAGATAAGGTCAGTGTTTTATTCTCCTGTTCTCTTCAGAGTAGGATAGAACCAGTATTCTGAAACTCTGTGAGCTAGAAAAAACTATCCCTGGAGCCAGCTGGGTGCTCGCTGTGAGAAACACATTTAGTTAGGATGGTCATGTTTTACAAAAAAAGGAATGCATATGGAATGAAGAAATAGTACATGGCCATTCTGGGAAGTTACACCAAGTTTGTGGCCATTTCACGGTAGCAGTTTTATATTAGCAGACTCACTATGATCTCACCATCTTTAGCTAAACTATGAGTGATTGAGAACTAAGAGGAAGTTATAACTGCAGGCTGGAGTTTGTTGGTCTCAGATCAGTCATCTCTTTCATATTAGTGAATCTTTCGATATCAGTTCTCTCTGAAGCCTTTCTTTTCCCTTCAACCTACTCTATAATTTGGCACATAACCTTTTTTTTGACATTTTTATTAACATTGGAAAAATTATACCTATTTTTAAGTGGAAGAGGAAAGCAAATGATCTAAGAATTTTCACCAATTTCCTTATGTAGCACTTGCAAGATACTCTTCAAGGTAACAGTTGAATCTGTTGACTCTTAAATGTGTATGACACTGTCTATTACTCTAGATACCTATGGCACAAGTCACCACTCTGGTCCTAATCAATAAAAATGCTCTGTAACAGACAGCTACAATCCAACACACAATCAAATCTGTCACTAGAGAACTATCAGTGAACTTCATAAGGGGCTTGGCACATACATCAGACATTCACAGTTTTTACACTAATTCCCCTGTTCTCTCCAATAACTTCTGCAAATTTATGTTGCAGATGTCACTGCAGACAGAGTTGAGGTTTAGCCTTCTAAAGGAAGCTGAGAATGAACTTGGGAGTGTAGAACTTGGAGACTGAAACAAAAGTCTTCATGCAGATCAGGATGTCTGCATTCATTTGGAATAAGTAGCAGCGTAGTAAATTTCTACCTGCTACGGCGGGGGGATTGGACTAGATGATCTTTCAAGGTCCCTTCCAATCCCTGACATTCTGTGATTTTGTGTTCCTCAAGGTTTCTAACTAAGTTCTTGTCCTGCCTATCACAGCATATTGGTCAGTTTTTTTGGTGTAAGAGGCTTTATACCAAAATGAAAAACACCATAATTGTTCCGCCAAGCCAAAAAGTAGTGCATTAAGCTTCAGTTCTTCAGCTCCCAATAACATTAAACTGTTCCTTTGTCAATGTTGCACAACAAATACTTTAATGGTCTGGGACTTTCAGAAAATTATTGCCAAAACCAAATTGCTACTCCATGATGCCATGAAGAATGCAACTTTTTACCTCAGATTTTTTTTGTGGTACAAACTATGGAATGAAACACAACATGAGCTTACTTTTGATCCCAGAGGAGTACTGCCATGATTTACCTTATCTCAATGATACTGGATTACATTTAACTGCATCTAAGTAAATCACAATCTGTGCAGTTAACTTCCATGTAAATGAAAAGGCAGCAGCATGCTTTACCACAACTATTTGAAATTTCAATCTGTTAAAACACAAAAAAGAATGCTGTGCAGGAGGTATCAAAGGAATTAATAAGGCCTCTCTGTGCTCCACTGAATTGTTGAGTAACTGCTATGTAGATATACACATTTCTTTTGATATCATAAAGAGAGGTTAATATTGATATAGCATGCCAAGTTTCTCAGTATATTGGTTTTGTTGTCAGACCCATAATATGTTAGTAGAGTTTGGAACAAAGTAGACAATTGGCCCAATGTATACTGAATAACGCAAAGACGAAAATGTATATATCTTAGTGAAAGACAAAACCAAAACATAAGTAAATTAAATTATATCTGTTCAGGTAAGCAAATGTGAACATGGGATTCACTGTTACCCAATATCTTTGCAGATTTCTAATATTCTTGTTGAGATCATAGCAGAAAAAAAATTAATTCAGATCTACTTATAATTAATACAATTATTAATTATAATTTTACCATTGTTATATAATAATATTATTAATACTGAATATAACTAGTCTTAAAAATGATAACTGAAAAGATATGTCTTCTAAGCCGTCCATCCCCTCATTTATGTCTTGTTTTCTCCATTCCTACACTCCCAAAGCCTGCACATAAAAGAAAAAAGCCTATAGAGATAGTTGTTTCCACATCCTATTCAGCTCCCACTTTCTTCCCAGGTGCAGCAACAGGTTAGGCAATCTACTGGTATCTCAACACTGGACATGTTAGAAACGGAGCAGAGTCATCTGGTGATACTTGTTGTTCAAGGACTTCTCCCAAGTCCAGACCAGAAATAATGTAAAATTTACTGTAATATGTAAATCTTTGTAGTATCCAAGCTTTGCTGTAACATTTAAACTTCTATGAGTTGATGAAGAAACACCTGCCTGCAATTCTGTGAACAGCTGGCAAAATAAACCATTTTCAATTGTTGTAGATGACAAAATATAGTTTAATTGCTGCAACAAGGTTAACAAACTGACATTTTGACATCTGAATTCTCTGTAGACTTAATGACACTTCACAATTAAAATTAAGTTATATTAAAATAAGTCTGTGTTCTTGGTTTAGGGACCTGATTCAAAGAAACTGTTGCTTTATTTTTTGTCACCCACCACTATGTCCAGAATGTTCCTGTGAGACAGAACAAAAATCAGAGAAGTGGATGCCTGAGACAGTTCTGGCAGAAAATCGCTCCAATAAGACAAAAGTCCAGCATCAGCAACTTAAACTAAAAGACAGTGGGAAAGGAGAATAAACTTCTTTATTAAGTCTGAGCAAGTAAGATTATTTTTTAAGTGTATAATCTTCTTCACATGGCATAAACTTGGATGTATTCTTCAAACACAGAGACAGGTCTGTTTGTCCAGACTGATCAGAAGGCAGTTATCTTTCTGTCTGTTTTGGTTAATGCTTCAGCGTTTCTTAAGGTCAAAGAAAGGGGTATTTATTGAAAAGACATTGATATTGAGGGCCTAACCAGCTTTGCAAACAGAAGATGAAGATGGTGTTTGTGGTTTATTAGCCGAAACCAACAAAACAAAGAAGGTAGTATATATTAATTTAGAATGTAGAATGTAGTATTATCATATGACAAGCATTATATTAATTTACCACCACTAGACAATGACTGTTTCAGTCATTAAGATTTACAAGTTTTAATAGATTTCAAACATACTATGTGTCAGATAAAAAGCCTGACAACGTGGGAATAGTATGTTATCCTTGGCAGGAGCGTTGTCCTGTATGTAAGGCACAGGACTGGGATTAAGGTGCTGGATTAATTTTCATTCTGTCTTATGTTCACCAAAACAGTTAAAGGCAGACTATTTGCTCTCTTTCAGCTTGTTTCCTCACTTATGACATAAGAAAAATTATACTAATACTAACAGGAGTGACAGGAGGTTAAACTAATATTACTAAACAAGATAGAATTGCAGTATGTAAATACAAAGTATTACTATCACTCCACAAATAGAAAATCTTCTGTGTTATTAAATATTTTTACATGTTCCTCTCTCTCACATCCTGCCAAGTAGTACTTCATGACATTTTGAGATTTCTAATGACAAGCTGTATTGCCTTACTTCCCAGTGAGGAGGCGCTCAACAGGAATGCGCCGGAAGTCATCTTAGATCTTGTAGAAACATTTATGGCAAAAGCCATTCATAGAACTTCAAACAATTATATTAAGAAGAAATAAATCCTGGTAGCCTAGAAAGAGTCTAGTGAAAGAAAGAAAAGTCTGATTTTATGTGTTTGTTTGTTTGTTTGTTTGACATAGTGATACAAATATAACCCCTCTACTCAGAAAGTCTTTAGAGCTGGGAGATATATCAAGGAGGAATCGGTCTGTATTTACTCTGTTTCCTTATAATGTTCATTCCTTGAGCATTTCCCCTGTTGACTGTATTGAATAATGGGCTTACTGTAGCTAAAACACCTTGCACAGTCTGAGGAGGGGAAGCACAAAAATCATACAACAAATAAATTTGGGAGGTAACCCATTAAAAAGAAAAAAAATAATTAATGAACCAATTGTTTAAAATGAGGAATCTGGAATAGTCACGAGAGGTATTCAGGTAGCTGGTGTGTCCTTCCACCGTGCAAGTATAGGAAACCCAACTGCATAATTGTGGTGCCAGCCCATACCAGAAATAGGATATTAGACCAGCTGGATCTCTAGTCTAACCTAATGCAGTAATTATTCTATTCTTACGGAGCTGAAGGTAGACTTGGCTTTGTTGGTGGTGTTCATCTGTCCCAAACAGGTGCTTTACATTTACAGAAGAAAGAGAATTATTTTCCTAATGTCTTCAGGAATGTGTGTTACACTCTAAGATACCATCTGCTATTAGAGTTTTCTCTCAGTTCAGGAAGAAATGGAAGAAATTTGATCTATGGTTAATTGTGGGACTTGTGGGAGCTGCCTGTGGTGGTGCAAGTCACATAAAGTAAAGCCACAGTGACAAGTGAGAATAAACAGGAGTAGAATGAAGAACTTATCAAATGTAGCTGGGGTTACTAGATAGACCTTCTAACAGTTATATTGTCATTTGGGAAGTTCAGTAAACACAGTGTTGCTCTCTTTCCTGTGTTCTGGAGGGAGTTTATGTGGATGACAGTTCCTCATTGAGCAAGTCTGTCCTGGGCAGCCATCCTTTGCATGACACAACTGCAATATCCATCTTACAGCCAAGACAGTCTGCCAGTGCTATAAGGACGCTTCACTCATTATGAATCTACTAAATATTTGACCACCAGGTGGCATAAAAACTATGTAAAATATCAGAGTGGTAAGAGATATTAAGACACAATTGACCTCATTTTTAAGAATATAAGTATTCAAATACTTAGTGATCCTAGCTATCAGTTTTGAATATTATTTGTATGTTTTTTAAAGTAGCTATCAGACTTTAAAATTCTTTAGTTTGCAATGTTATCCCATGAGGAAGGGCACATATATGACACAAATTAACTAACTTTGTTAATCCCCGAGCCTGACAATATTCAAAAAGCAATTGGACAATCCCCTCAGGCACATGGTCTGTATTTTGGGGTTGTTCTATGCAGGGACAGGAGTTGGACTCAATGATCCTTGTTGGTCCCTTGTAACTCAGGACATTCTATGATTCTATATTCTTAATCATCTTTTGTTCATGTCAAAAACAAATAACTTCACCGATGGAAAGGAAGAAATTGTGTTATATTGATTTACATAGAAACACAACCAACCGCTTTAAGAAGCAACCCCAGAATCAGCTTTTTTTCTATTGATGAAAACATATTTTAGGAAACTTTTTGTAAGTTGTAGTGTAACTTCCATATGTAATTATAATTTTTTTTTCAATGTTGTGAAATTAGTTCCTATATTTTTAACACAAGAAAGCATAGAGAAAATGGCTGTTAGGTCCAAAAGAAAGGCAAGGTAAGTGTTGATAAATTTTATTTAGAAGAAAACAGGGAACCTGAGATGGCAGACACAAATTTTGAGAATAATATAGAGACTTTCCTATAATGAGATTCTTGACATAGTCCCTTGTAGTTTTGTGTTTTTCTTCACACCTTGCTGTCATGGGCTGGGTGCAATATCACATGTTAATTCCCACAAAGACACATATATTGTGTGCACTACTTCATGTTACTCTTTATTGCAAATTTTTTGAACTTTTCCTCTCTTCCCTGCTACTTCCTTTTTTCACTTCTTGTTCATCTCCACTCCATTGCTGGAGGTCCCCTAAGCTCCCATTTAGTCATTTCGGCTAAAGTTTTAAATTGTGCCACAGAGAAGTCAGAACTTTTCTTTTAGATTTCCCCCCCCCCCCCCACTTTGGCTACATTCCTTACTTTCTCTTCCCTGCTCATATTTTTTGAGCTTTCATTCTTTTCATGATCTTGTCCTGACATTCTGACTATTCTTTTAGTGGCTTATCCAGTGCCTTCTATTTTTTTAGTATCTTTCTAAGAATGTTTGCCTTGAGCTTCTGTTCTAAGTTCCTTTCTGTTTTATTTTCTAATATTAACTTTTTATTTATTTTACACTCTTCTGTAATTTCTGATGTAAGTTGTTTGATTTATCCAACTTCTGTCTCAGCCTCATATTATTGTATAACTAACAACTGAACTTCTCACCTTCCCCCATGACTGCCTCCTCACCCTGTCTTCTCTGTCACCATTAAGAACTTGTGACAGATTAGTTTAATCCATCCATGATTCATGTCTGATAGAGCTGGATTAATGTAAAAAATGTATTATGAAAATTACTTGCAGCTTTGTAAGTGGAATGAACTGTTTTGAATTTGACACCTTCAGTCTAGACCAATAGCATAGAAAAATATGATATGTGGTTAACAGTTCACAATAAACAGCTCTTCCTAAGGTGAAGTTAATACAAATGAAGATATAAAGATGTTCTGAGGAATGTATACTGTCTATGTTCACTTCTAGGAAAATCCCTTTGCAGACATTTCTGTGTGCAAGAACCAAAATAATTGTTCTAAACCAGGAAGACATGGAGGTATCAGATAGAGTGCAGTTTCTGTGGGACTCAAAAGAATTTAGTGAGACTCCTCGGAAGCTAGTGGAGTGGCAAAGGTGCCTTACAGCAGTGGAGAATAGCTTTGCTTTAGTCACTTCCAGCAGAGGAGAGGTCAGAATGGGACATGCAAGGAAGACATAGTGTTTTCTGTTGCTCTACTCTAATGAAGTCCAGGTGGAATCTCCTTGCTCAGTTATGGACAAGCTCAAGATTAGGTATGTTAAGTAAACATTCTCTTTTGATACATTTCTCACAGTGGCAGTTGTTTTACTCAGCTATCAGAGTTCTATACTGACAGAAAGATTTTAGTTAGACAGAAAATTGAAATGAGCTTTGGCTTCTAAGAAGAGATGGTAAAAGAAAGGAGCCAGAGCTTGCCCTGGTTGGAAATACAGGCCAAAAGATCATAAAAAGTGCCAGTATAGTTGAAGGCCTATGGAAAATTCAGAGGAACTAGCTAGTTTTCACTGACAAGAACAGCATTTCAACATCTCTAAGTGATGCAACACCACTGTTTTCCATGTCTTTCTTGAAAAAAATAAGGATATCAATGACTTTTTTTTTGTTCAACAGTTATGTCAGAAACATAATCAATCATTCCTAGTATCAACAGAGTGAATTAATTCAATATTTGGATTCAGAGAACCCGTAAGCTGTAATGCATGATTTATAAGAGACATCAAAGGTTAATAAAATAGTATACGACAAAATCCCTATACAGGAAAAGCCTTCATCTATTCTGCGCTAAAACATCTTCCTACTAAAATCTTCCAAAGCTTGTTTCCTTGCACAACACAAATAAATTTACAATCTTGTATGATCACCTATCATGAATAACTGATATAAATTGTTTTTTCACTTTAAAATTCCTTTGTTACATCTCTTCACAACATATGCAATTTCAAATGCCTAATGTAATGCTTTGAAATAATTCAAAAAAGCATTAAAACAGGAGCTATATGTTGTTGTTGTTTTTTTTTTTTTTCCATAAGCTAAAAAGGCTATATTCATTTGTTATGCACAGTGTGTCTTCTCTTTCCACAACTTATCTGATGCCAATAGAGTTCAATGTCAAACCTCTTACTTTCATCTGGATTCAGTCGGCAAAGTCAGATTATTTGCTGTTAACACTGTAAAGCATTGTGCACTCCTAGGACACTGTACAAATAATAATGTTGATTCATCAAGTGTCTGGAAACACACTCAGAAGCAATTCTTCTTTTTATTTGTTTGGTGATTTCCTGCTGTTAGATCTTTGGGATCAATAAAAGCAAATGCTTAGTCAGAAATAAGCACGCAAAAAAAAAAAAAGAAAACCATTTGTTTCATACTCTAGTTGACAGAAAGCTTCAATGAGGAACTTGGATGCACTAAAGGGACTGTCATCAGTTACAATAGATCTTGTAAGTCCTCAGTACAATATGCAGTTACATTTACATTACTCACGAATACATTTTACTCACATCTCTATACGTCAGAGCATAAATTAGGGTGTATAAAAATACTAAATCAGAAAAGTAGTCCTTCAGATTTCATGGATGAGTGTTCCTGGCATTAGAAAATAAAAAGAAATAGGAATTGCAAGTTGGACAATGCTTCAGGGAGTTTGCCATATTATTACAGCTCTCCTCAGCTGATGAAGACAGTCGCATTGCAAATGAGTTCATGCTTGAAGACTTGAGTCTCGTGGTATATCAAGCAGATATCCTTCTCCTAGCTCTAAATAGCCAGCACTGACACTGGAAGTTCTGGAAGTGTGTTACGATAATGTTCACTGCAAACGCATTAGCTCAAAGACAGGTCTAAATCACTTCAAAGCAGACCTGCAGTAATTCATCTGCATCACTTAAAGAGCCTGAATGACTCCACAGTGACTCGGTGGGAAGAAAACATTGCTTGCTGCTGGCTCAGGTTCTTCCAGTTCCTGGGGTGTTCAAAGGCTCTAAATAGCTTCCCCTTAGATATGATTTTACTATTTTGTGTCCTATGCTCAAAACTTCTACCTGACTCAAACCTCAATTTTTTTGTTAGACTACCTGCACTTTTACTATTGCTATTTATTGATATTAAATAACTACTGTTTGCATAAATGAACAGTTAAAAGCAGTTTGAAAGTAGTTTGGTCAGTTATGTTTTCTCCTTGGACACAGGCTCCCTCTTCAGTTTTGCATGTCAGCTTGATACATCTGATGAAAGAAAGGCCAGAATTTATAGACTTTTTTTTAGTTTGTTTGTTTTTTCTCTTGGATCTTAACAGTGAAGATCAGGAGATCTTTAAAGAGCTTTGGAGAGATTTGGTTCCTAGTACTGATTTTTATTTATGTACAAGCCAATATTCAACATACAAATTTTAAACTGTATTTTACACTTTCTGTGCATCTCTAACTAGCCCATTCAATTGAGTGATGAACTAGAAGATGTAATACGACTTTGATCTATTACAACTTTGTTTAACAAGTTCACACCTGTCAGCTGAGCAGCTATAACTTACTGTTTCCACCTTCATGTTCTGCTGTGAGCATCTCACACCTTCTCAAAGCTTAAGCTGTTGCCTGCCCCCCTCAGCTAGAAGAGCTGGGTGGGAATCCCTACCTGGGGCTCTATTTCAGGCACAGGAGCTCAGGAGATGTGGTGTCTCAGTGGTCTTGAGCAGGTGCTGACATCCATGAAGCCATTGCATTTGTAACAGAGGAATGGTGGCCGTTCAAGTGTAGTAAGGCTAAGGTTGTCTCTGTCACAGGATGGATGTTTTGTAACAATGATCCCTATGCAGAAAAAGATCTTCAAAAGCAGGAAATAGTGACAACTTTGAGAACAGTGCTTGTTGTCAATGGTGGACGAAAGAACAAAGGAGGGGTAGTCAGAGATGGATCTTCATTAATCTCTTCTGCCCACTAAATTGGCCAACATGAACTTCTCAAAATTGTTATCCCTGCTTACCGTGAATTTTCCTTTCTAGAAGGAAATAAGACAAATAAGATGTGTATGTTGTCCCCTGCATCTTTGTTGTGGCTACTGATAGTATGTTTTATATCTAGCTTTTTCCTTCACTCAAAATCTTTCAGAAATATATCCTCCACTTCAATGGCATGTTCTTTCTTTCCATATTATTAATAATGTCCATCTGGTTTCCAAGGAAAGGTTTCTATAAATAGTTTCTAAAGCAGATATTTTTATAGTAAGTGGAGCTTTGCTTTCACTGATCTTTAAAAAGAGTTTCTTCTAATTCTCTTATACACCAAGATTTGAAACAGCCAAGCTGCATTGGTTACTTTGTTTCACATAAATGTGTTAATGTCTACAATGCAATTAGAAATGTTGAACCTCAGTTCTAGAGGAAAAACCCGTGTTTTTCTACCATGACCTGTTTTTTAAAAGTTTTAAAGGTTTTAATAAAGTAATTTAAGTACCATGTTCTGAGCATTTTATTAAGTATATAATAATGACTGGAAATCATGTAGACATAGAAATATTTATCAAAGTAAAATATGGAAAAAAATTTTGGACATATTATAAACTGCCATATAGTCACATATGACTGTAATGACAGAAGAGACCATTATGATTAATGAGTCCAACTTCGATGTGGAACATGCACACTACTTTTCTCAATATGTTAATGAAATTAATAACTTTTGTTTGACTTACCACTCTTTTAACCAGAGCATTTAATGCACAACTGTTTTTTTCTTTGACATGACCCCACACTATTTAAACAGGCAGCAGTGAAAACTTGAAAACTCTCTTATCCAACCAATGAACAGTAGTTTAATTCTAACAGTTGCTGTTGAACATCCTGCCTAACTGCTGATGAGGAAGAAAAACCCTACTCTTTTAGCAGTCATGAATGAATCGCTGTTCATTCTTTTTTTTTTTCTTTTTTTTTTTTTTTAATATTTATTTATTTTTCTCTTGGTCCTTGCATTTACTTTCTTTCAGAAGCCAATATTTTAACTGAAGAAACATCCCCATGTGATTGTCACCTTACATCATCATTGGGCTAAGACCACTTGTACCTCAGACACGTGAAAGCAATGCATCATCTTGCCCCTGTCTGAAGCAATATAGCTCCTGGCCTCCTCAGCATCACATAAGTAACCCCAGAGCTGCATCAAGTAAAGCACCTTCCTGTTCCTTAGCGGCAGCGTTCCATGGCCAGTTAAAGGAGGCCAGGCTGGTTATGTTGCTGATTGCTGTCACCTGTTGGACACCCCATGTGGTGCAGGGAAGTGGCTGCAGCTTCAGAGTCACATGCAGCTAGGGAAGCTCAGGTGTGAAAAGGCACTTTAGGCATGGAAAAAGATGATATCTGTCATGTGTATGAGATCAGTTTCATGCAGCTGATAATCAATACGAGAATAGCCACTGAATGACAGAATGGCATCTCTCGTAGTATGGAATGTATCATCCTCTAGAGATGCTTTTTGTCTTTCTACTAAGTGTCAATGATTAACTTGAACTATGCATCTTACTTTTAGGTGTTGAATTACAGAAAATTAATGCTGTCTAAATCTGTGATCTTTCCAGTCAATAAGGTGAAAAAAAAGCATTGGGATACACTATAAGAAAATACCTCTTGCTGTGTGTGTGACAGGAGCAGATTATTTAACTGCAAGATATTTTTTTTTTTTTCTATTTGCTGTAACTTCCACAAGAAATGTATTCCCCAGGCAGACCCAGTGTATTTCAATTGTCTGAAGTGTATCTCAATTTTTTTAATTTTTCACTCAGTGTAATCAGGATTTGAAAAGAATTCGTTGTTTTTGAATTTCAAATACATTTTGAAAATTGCAGGCAAAAAATGAGAACATGAAAGAATTCTATGAAATAATATAAACGCAAAATAGTATTGCCCTCTGGAAAGCAAATAGTCAACAGATTTTCCCTTAGAGGCATGTATGCTTCACAAAATGCCCTCCTACCTGACCACAAAATATTTTTGTAGCTTCCAGGTTAAAAAATCTTGCAATATCACTTTTAAATGACAAACTCTGATATTGAATATATTACAGTTCCAAAGTATCTCAGCTGTATTTCGTAGTTGTAGCTCAAAGTCTCCCAACAATTTACATAGTTTGCAATTAACAGGTCTATCAGAATGTAACAATTTCATGTCCAACTTTTTCTTAAGTCTGAAGTTAAGCTCAATAGAAGTGGACTTTTAATTGTTATAATACAAAGAACCTTCCAACAGTCTGGTTTTGAGCAGTCTGGTTATCACATAAATAAAAAAGAAAATATATTTGGCTGGTAAGATCAGGAGGAATATAAAGCTCCCATGCCTGCCTTCAGTAATTGATGAAGTGGGTCAGTGACATTTTACAGTGCTGTGATTGAATTGGACCCTTGAGGATAAATAGCACATAAACCTTTTCCGCCAGCTCTTTGGTAAGTTAATATTGGCAATTCCAATTTAACACTTATGAATGGAAGTATTGCAGGCTAAGTGAAATATAAGGACAGCCACAGCTATTGTCTTCAGTTGGAGTTCTTTCCTGCAAGCACTATTTAATCCAGTGAAAACCAGAAACCTCATCTGTCAAAGAAATACATGTGAGTGGCTGTTTCTGAGCAGATGGGAGTGTTCTGGAAGAATTTAGAATTTGTTGTATAACTAAAAATGCAGATTTTTAGCAGAAGTGCCTGCTGTTAGACCATTTGGGAAATAGTCTTGTTGATTTCTTGGTGAGGTGGTACATTGAATGGATGTGAGGTTTTGGATGCATGTTAGTGTTAACAAATGCTATTAATAATTTACAGTAAAAGGAAATATTTTATTAATGCCATCTGAAATCAATGCACAAAGTTAAAATGAAGCATTCCCAATTGTTTAACTAAGCTATGGGACATGGTTGGAGAAAACAAGTATTTAATTTTTAGAATACATCGTTCATTTATTTTTAAACATTTCATTTAGGCATAAATAAAATTATTTCATGTTGTCATTGTGAATATTTAATTTCTTAGTGTCACATATAACTTTTATGTAAACATACACATAATTAGCTTTTAGCTTCAACTGAATGAATCTGGAACTTACTAACAAATCTGCATAGCTGTGTACAAGTAAACTGATATTAACAGTTCCTCCAGACTTCATTTTACAGGGAGTTTTGTTCCACCATTTGGGCCTTGCTGGGCTTTGTTGATGCTTGTGAACTAAACAGGGACAGGGCTTAAGCTCAATCTCTGGTCCTGTGGATATCATCTACAGCATTTAAAGCTAGTGCACTACTTAATATAATTTTGGTCTCTGACAGGCACTATTTTCCCAGAGAGTGCTTGAGCTCAGCCTGCAGATACCCCAGGGCTGTTCCAGTGGGCTGCATGGACAGTATCACCCTGCTTTGGGGAAGAAGTTTTAGCCACGTGGTTGCAAGCTACATCATGTCTCATGTACTCAGGGTCAAAGAATGGTATCTGACTCGTTTTAGTTACTAGCAGAGATGTAAGCATACCCCTGTAGCTAATTTAAGAGCTGCAGATTCAGTGCTGGCTACGCTCCATGCCATCCACCTAAGGGGAGCTCCATGAATCACTGCTGATGGATGCTGTGGTGCAGCTTGGTTTAAGAAACACCATAAACTTTGGTGCCAAACTTTGGGAATATAAGGTCAATTTCTACAAAATGATTGAGACAAAACTCCTGTTGAATTAAAAATAAATTTTGCCACAATAATGTTTGGGGATTAGCTCTGTTGCTGTTGAAAACATGAAGCTTGAAGCTCAGAGAGCGAAGTGTCCTCACCAATGACTGAGCAGTCACTTGTTTTTCCTGCAGGTAACCACTGTGCTTGGTGTGAATACCGGAGGGCTGTGTGGTCCACACTTTTGGAAACACAAGGACAATGATGGGTTTACCAGGGCAGGGAAGGGAGAACAGGTGTAGCATATACCTTATAGGCAGGGCATATGCTCAGTGTCATACACAGATCTGCCGTCACCACTGCGGTTGCATCCATTCTGGGGAGCTTGTGCCTTTCCTGCACATATGGTCAGAGCTCAGTCCCAGGAGATCATAATCATGGGATGTGTGCTTTCTAAAAGGGATAAATAGTTTTACTGGGAAGAAGTTTAATCAGTTCAATTAAAAGTGTGTTGGCTGGAAAGTGTAAAACTAGATAACGAAACTGAAAATGTAAGAGCATTTGTGAAAGATGTTTTGTTTCTATGTCTGTTTGCAAATATAATATTTGGGAAAGAATCTTATTAGATTTTAAATTCACTGGATGGGAACAGACCCAGCTACCTATACCTCCTACCTGTAAGCGTCTGGTATTACCCTTTATGTAATAAGCATATTGATTACAGCTGGGTGGGACTAACTGTGGTATTTTTAAAATGGAAAATGCTCATTCTATGGTCACTCATGTTTTGCAAGTACAAATCCTTTTCTATAAAGCTTACATCCTAGAGATTTTTCAAATACAGCACAAGAGAAGGAATAGATAAAGAAAGTCCCTCTAGAAGAAAGCCTGTTAGCCCAGTACCTGGCGGTCATATTTGAAATACAAGAGGAGGCATTGCCATGTGGGCCTGTAGCTGCCTCTCTTTTTTTCAGTTTGAAGAACTTGCTTTCACTCTGGCATGTAATGAAAAATAATGTCAGAACCTTTGGTTTTTTTGTGATAAAATTCTTGGTTTTCTACCCAATAAAGATGGATCTTTCTAATCCTGCTTTAGGAATGAGAGTCCTACCTGTTGCCACTACTCCAGGCCTATCATCTATCTTGGATGCTTTGCAAGGGCAGGGAAGTATTGCTGAAGGCAACTGTTCACTTCAGTAGTTTAGTTACCTAAAAGAACAAATATTCTACAAAGAAACTCTCTCAGATTTTCACCTTTCCCCTTAAAACACTTGATGTTTGGAATCTTGTGCTATATTCTTTCTACACAAACAGCCAGGACTATATTGATATTGATATTGATATTTATTTAATTAAAGGGCATTTGGATTTCAACGGTGTCAGTACGTGTTCCTGCCAAAGAGTATGGCACCATGAGCATGTATTTAAAAACATTATGCACAAGAAATTATTAAACCCCTATATTTCCCTAAACATAGCTAATCATTATTAGGCAAAGTAGTATCTTTGGGAGTCTCTGAAACATCCCTGTTGTCAGTGCTAACAGAGGTGCTCTCTGCTCCTTTGAGTCCTCTCAGATGCTTTTCACAGTAAGACTGATGGTAACACCCTCACCAAGCTCAACAGGGAAACTGGATGTGAAGTCAAAACCTTGAGCACTGCTACCTCTGTTAGCTAGCATTAAATCCCATAACCTATAAGGAAAGGCTTACTGTACCTATGTAGTAGCCCATACTGAATTCCAGGTAAGCCTGAGATTGTAGGCTGGGCAGCAATATCCACAGCATGTTGAGAAAGTGGATGTCAAATATTCTTTTATTTCTAGTAACCCTGAAGTGACAATTCATGTAATTGAAAATCTTACACTATTATGTGTTTTGTAAGTGTAGTATAAACTACTGAGCTGCTTAAAGTATGAAATGCATTTATTCAGATTTTTAAATGGCAAATATAACTGTCTGAAAACTAATTACTCATTACTGGTGGTATTTGCAAACTTTCAGGATTCTGAAAAGACAAAGTTTAGTTACATCTCTACTTATGTTAAATTGCTAGGCTGAAATGTTCCCCTAGACTCCATTTCATTATGACAAAATTCCCATTGAAATCAACTGGACTTCTGTAACATTTAATTTTTCATTCATCTCCAAGAAATTTATTGGTTTCAATCAAATTTTTGGTGAACACTGTCCATGTCATATACATGGAGCTCTAACTTTCTACTTCATCTTCTAATTTTGATATTTTTGTCTCAAATAGGAAGTTTAGGAGGAAAACATCCACAGGAGAGACATCCACATTGCTAGGGAATAATTTCTATTTTAAAATGAGTATTAATGGACAATATTTACCAGCTCAACAGGTGTAACTGTACGGAATTTATTGCATTTTCATTATTAAATTTGTTATTTATTGTAATTAATTATGCTTTCACTGCAAGAAAAATAAAGTATAATTGTCAACAACGGGTAAGTAAACTATTATGCTAAAATCAGTGGGGTTTTTTTGTATAGGTGATGAATGACTATATAAGACATATGGAGCTTTTGCTAAGTAGCAAGAAGGATAAGATGTAAGTCTTGTTTAATATTCATCAAACAGAAAAAATACAGAAGTAGCAGTAATGATTTGACAAACAACTGTTTTGTCTTTTGAAAGGAATTAATTATTAATTAAAGTATTAATGGGATGACCTGTATATGTGTTCCTATAAGGTTATCATATTTTTTTTTTACTGTAGATGATCAAATACTTAAGGAACTGAGGCCTTTATAGTTATTAGGAATGAATTCTAGGACCCATACCTGTTTGATTATTGATTAGAATACAGATCAGGTCAGTGATTAATGAAAATCGCTACTCTTTCATGCATAGTCTCTGACTTATCTGGAATGAACTGATAGCCTCTGTTGTATTTCAGCAGATAGATGCTCATATCTGAAAGCCAACAGAGTTAAGCAGTTCTCCTGCATATCTGTGCTACTACGTGCATGATCTCTGCAGGGGATCATGGATTTAGTAGCCCTGGAAGCTGAACATTTCCTTGCTTTTGAAGACGCTTCCTCTGAATCACTGGTGGCTTACAGTGCTGTGCCATGATTGCCTTTCTTGGTCTGCTGTGAAACTGAGAACTTTCAGACATAAGGGAAATCTTTCTAGATGAAAAGGCAATCAAGCATTTGAAAAAATTGAGAGTCTGGTCTTACATTTTTAGAACAGTTTGGGCAAATAGCTATCAGGAATGACTTAATGTCATAGGCTTGCAACACATAATAGAGGTTGTCTGGGGCTGTGAATTGCTTGCGGAGCCCCTGCAAAAAAATTAAGAAAAGTAAGCTCCCATTTCCTGTACAAAATACCAGAACTTTATGGGAATATGTTTTGGGGAGCACAAATGGAAAAAGTTCAGACAGAGTTGTTCCTGCCTAACATCAGGAATGTGGAATAGATGATTTTGTGGGTTCATTTCCAGCCTATGTTTTCTACGAATCTAAGATTTTGTAAGATTATTCATTTGACTCTTTACATTGATTCGACCACCAGAATTAGATGGAGTTACATTATCAAGAAGAGTAAATATTAGAACTGTAGAACTGGATGTCTGTACAAACATCAGAGTCCCCAGGGAATGCAGTAGAAATCAATATTTGAAATATATTAATAATGCTAACTGACAGCAAGATGACAGCAATAGATGCTTTAATAAATACATAACAGCAAATTAATATGCTACAATTTCAAAATCCTAACAAGAAGTTGGGTTGCCATTGGGGAGCCTATATGCTTGTGAAATTTAACAGTAATTGTTCCCTATTGTATCTGTGACACATACTGTGCTACATTATCTAGTGTGAGTCCTTTAAGTGATGAATCTGTTTGTCCCTTACAGTCTCATGAGCACGATTTGTTTACTTTTGTTCACTTTCAATGCTAATCTTTATTAGAAACTCTAATCTAGTAAACAAAATAAAATCCAATCAAACAAAGAGGTAATAAGTGTCCAGAAGCCTGAAGCTAGACTGGCTAACAAGACTGCTTACCGGAACAAATTCTCAATGGTGTAGATATTAGTTAAAATAAGAAGTTTGCAGCATATGCAAAAAAATACTAACAATTCATATTTCAATAATTCCATTACTATAACCTGTGAAGATGGTATTACAAGATTTAGCATTAAAAACCTGAGATTGTTCTGATTTATCAGAGGTTTAATCAGTTTTGAAAACTGTTTTGCAATCTATACTGCAATGATTTAATCCTGAAAAGAAATATTTTTAGTTTTCAAGCATTTGTAGGTCATCTTCAGAAAGCCTGATATATTGGACTTCACACTAAGGAGATGCAATGCATTAGCTCCCAAACTGAAAGCCTGATTTATTAGCACTTGATCCTATGATTCATGTACCCACCCACAGCTTCATAGATTAGGTGTTTACAGTTTTAGGTTTGAGCTGAGAATTTAATAAAACAGGATTTGATTAATTCTGTAGTATTTTTTGCTCTATCTGGAAATTGGGTTGCTATACGTGTTTGTGGAAATAAAAGGATTTCATTTCCAGTTATCTCTCTTGCTATTTTTCTTTGTAATATTTAATGCTGAAAAGTAAAGACTGAAACAAAGATCCAAAAAGTTACTATAATGCTAATTTTTCAAAAAGCAAAGAATATTTTGTCCCTATGCTTGTCTTCAATGTCTTCAGCCAAGTCAAACAGAAACCCCTATATCTGTTTTCATTCCTTTACTGTGAGGGAACTGCTACTAAATATATAACAAAGAAAAGTTTAATATAAATGTATCTACATTTAGATATTAGTGTTTCATTACATGATGCTAGTTTTCATTTTGAAGTGTGTCTAAAACAGATGTAATAACTCCAGTTATATTATTTTTCTATTTTATCTTTCTGTGTTAATAATATAATAACACTTTATTGCTCTTTTAAGCACTAATTTCATTTATAGTTCAGAAGCTGCCATTGTAATTATTAAAATAAACAGATTGTTACCTAGGTATATAGGGGGGGGATCAAGAAATTTGTTGCAATATTAGTTCAGAATACTTTTCAAAAGCAGATGCAAGTATTGCAATATTCAATAGAACACAAACATCAAAATAATTTCTCGGAGCTAGCAAAAGTAAATGTAAAACTACAATAAAGTTAAGAGGAAAATGGAGAACTAGGACTGAAAAGTATTGACAGAAAGGATAAATGACAATCAGACTTGTTCTAAGAGTATAATAAGTGAATTACTTAATGGTAAATTAATAATTACTACATTTGATTTGTCAACAGAAGGGAGCAAGAAGGGCGAGAGATCAGATCAGATACATTTGCCCTCTGACTAGGACTGCAAGCTTCGGTAGACTGCGAGTGAAGCTAATGGAATAGATATGTTTTCATTATCCGGTTTTCTGACAAATAGTTTATTCTATACACACTATAATTATAATTATAAGCCAGATTTGTTTACCACCTATGGCATCAGGATTGTTCTTATGTCAGTCTTTGCAGAATGAGTTCACTACATGCAGTGTAAATCTACATTTCCTCTGTTTTTAATCTAATGAAAATATAAATCTAGTAAACATGACTCAATCATATACAAATACATAGAAAAGCAAAGTGTTATTAAATATGTATACTAGTGACTTAATTGAAGGAGTTAAGGGGAAACTTGAGAAAACCAGGATTTTTTGGTATGTTTTTCTTCTCCTTAATCTAATCAGACAACACTAAAAGCCCAAGAGGTATATAAACTTCAGTAACTAGTTATATTAAACCTGTGTTTACTTAGATGATTTGTATGAGATAAATAAGTAATTACCCAAAGGACATTAAAAAATGGAATATCTGAGACTGCACGTGAGTAAACTAACACAAGGCAGAGAGCTTGACTAGTGCATATTTAATAAGAAGAATTCCCTGTGCTTTTATACCCTCTTCCATTCTATAGAAGTCCTTATATCACCTTTATCTCCATAGTAACTCAGTGCTTTACAGTATTCTCCTTCGATGCTTCATATTATTTTATCAATTTAGTAAAGGATAAAGTGTGTTCCTGGTCATCCACCATTTGGTACCCTGCCTTATGTGCATCCTCCTGAGAAGTATTGTGAATAATGTAATAATTCAGCAATCTTTTACCGTACAATCAATTTCTCATTGTATTTCAACATAATATTTTAAAAATAATTATTCATGAGAGCTTAATATAATTTAAACACAACAAACAATTCTGTAGCCTTCTGAGTTTGGAGTATCAATTATTATGGTCATAAACTTTGCACAGGTTGAAGACTGGCTCTAAACTGTCAAAAAGCCGAGTTCAGAAAAGATAGTCATTATCATAGGTTTACTAGAGGCTATCTCTCCCTATTATAGTATCCTTAAAAGAGGGAAAGGCACCAAGAAAGCATGTTTTGTAGCCCAAATTTGTTATCTTATTAAAATATGATCAGCTACAACAGACTAGAAAAAATAAGAAAGTATTTTCATTTACAGCCAGTCACTTCCCTTTCAGCTATAGCATATGAAATTAAATAAATGTGTAGTTACTAATTAAATGTTTCATGCTCTCTGAGTGCATACATCAGTTAAAATAAAATTTGCAGCTAGCTAGTTCCATGCAAACAGGAATGGCAAAGATTATATCAGTGAGTGAAAACAATTTGATAGATCAGACTAAAAAATTTGGGATATTTCTCTCTAACCGAAATATTTTTCTCCACGATACCACCTCCATAGCTTCTAAGTATGTATTTGGCTTACTTTTTTTTTATTCGTACTGAAGCAGTGTGCCTAGAGGCTTTGTCAAAAAGCTTGAGTTTCTCTGCATGCATACATACATTACTACTTTGAAACAAAGCTGACATTTCTGGGGTTTGATCATTTAGCTGCAGACTGTACACACAGTTGTCCTAGCTTCTATTTAACACAGCAAAGCATTCTTCTCCTGTGTTATAACACTTCAGTTTTGTCTTCACTTACTAACCATAAGATATGACAGCTATGCTAGATGATCAAGAGAAGCATTTTAGCTTTTATTCTGAATGCAAGTTTCCAAAATCTACCTTTTGAATTGTTTTTCTTTTTAACATAACTTCCTTCTTTATACAAAATCTCCCTTAAGGTTACAGGCAAAACCTCAGAAGGAGAAAAATGGCTTTTTTTCAATTATAAAGTACTATTGGTACATCAACATATATCTGGTTCCACTAAACCCTGCCGTAAGAAATTTAATTTAGATTAACATACTAGTTGCAATCCCTTAAAATTACTGTCATGACTTGTGCAGTTTCACTCCATGAATTTCAATCATGATCTGTTCTTTCTCAAAGGAGGAAGGCAAGGTACAAATAAAAGAGCATAAAATTGGTGCTTCAGCCAAGAACTGCAATAACCATACAGCTCACGAGAGTGACTAAGTGTGACTAGGTGTGCTAATTAATAGGGTAGGTGGGATCAGATCCTTTGATTAATGAGGCCTTATAGACCTTCAGGTTCTGACTCACAGATTTTAAAATATAAGATAAGGAGTGACTGGAGCAAGCTAATTTGTTCAAACTATGCTTAAATACTTACTGCAGTTTTTCCTGGAAATAAATAGTTAAAGACTCCTGATCTAGATAGATGAATCTAACATTTACCAGGCTTATTCATCCAGCACTGTAGACTCAGTGATTTTTCTTCTGCCTTGCCTCAGATGGTATTTATATGCTTTCTCTACTGCAGGGAGTTTTCCTAGCAGGGTTTTTTCCACCAAGATTACTGATTTCTTTTTTCATACTCCTGTGTCTACTCTTCCCTTATTCACCTGACAGCTGAACATGATTGAACATCAGTGAAGAAAAGGAAATAGTCTATTACTAGATTATTGTGAAACATGAATATTTATTTGTAATCTACAGAGAGAGCTTAATTAACCAAAGGAACAAAAAGACAGAAATGAAAACAGGTTCTATACATGTAAACTTCCCTTTAATCTACCCAGGACTCTTTATTTGTTAGTTAGTCTTGTGTTGGTCCTGTTTTGAGCTTAGCTCCAGAAGCCTGTTCTTGCTGCACAAGTTCTGATTGTATTTTAGCCCAATGGCAATGTTTGGTGTGGACTCAAGAGTTACAGGGCTAACAGCATTAAAAAACCACTAGTTCTGGTTCTCCTGAGCCACACAGGCTCACAGTCCCTCACAAACCTCTCTAGAGCTAATGTTTAAGTACGGATGCCAAACATGAATGCAGTGTAGCTCTTCTTTTCCTAACAGCAAATGAAAAAAATGACACTTTCAGACTGTGATTGTACAATAAAGAAGTTAGAAAGTTGCAGATATGCTTTCTTAGAAGAAAACTTCCCCAAGTAGTGACAGAAGAGGTGCCTTTTTTGGGTATGTTAATATGAATTGCATTTATTTATAATTTTGTGCAGAATGCAGGGCTTTTAAAAAAAAAAAAAAAAATTCAAACAACCAAACAAATCTTAGCTGCTTGTTTCAGGAAGTGAGTCAGTTTTGCTCTGCTTTGATTATTTGGCAATCACATATCCTCTTGCTATATACGTGCATTTTATTCTGCATGTCCGTCACTGCAACTTGAATATGATTATGTTTGGCCCAGTAGGTTTATGTCTTTTAGAACTATAACATTACTTCACTTGAACAGTTATTAGGGTTGCAGAGATGTAACTACAATTGCTAAATGGGATAATGCAAAATGAATGAAGTGAAAGAACCCCTGGAGGCTTCTTGATGTTTATTCTTTCAAGTAATGCACTCTTCTGAGTCTGTCAGCTCATCACAACAGAGAATTATTTAGGGAACTGTGTGAATGGTATTGCTTCACAAGTCTTACAACCACCTAGAATATAAAGTGTACATTATACAATATAAGTCATAAATAGACATTTCCCTATTTTCTGCAAACCACTTTCACTATAATGGTTTGTCTCATTACAGCAGTCCAAATGGGAAAGCAAAGACATGAAGTAGGAGCATACTATTGTGGTTTATATACTATTTGAAAACTCTATTTACTGTTATAAATAAAGCTAACCTGCTAGGTTGATTATCACTTATATTCTTCTGAGGATAAACTAAGACATTTCTTTCCTACCCAGTATCTTTTAATAAGTCTGCCACAGTAATGCCATTGCTAATGCTGCTAGACATTTTAACAATGAATATAAATTTATGCAAAAATAATTAGCTTTACAGCATTATAGTGTGACATGAGAGAGACGTTACAACTTAAGAATCTGCAATCCTCATGACACCATTTGGATGACATGCAGGAAGAATTGGTCAGGCACCATTCCTTTCTGGAGTTTTAACACGTGCTTAAAAGACATCCGTATAGTACTATGTATCACAAATAGAAAAGAAATACATATTTGAAGCGAAATATAATATATATGATTTAATAGCAACAGAGTTAATCTTCCATATATTATAAATGCTAATAGTCCCTACAAAGTCAAGGAAAATCCAGGCACGTTTTCTAGAACTGTTCTAACCACACCAAGGCTGGATGGAACAAGAAGTAGCCATCATCTGAACCCTGGAACATGGAACAACTTTTTGATGTGCAGTTACAGGAGAAAGCAAGAGGGAGTCATGGAACAGTCTGTAACCTTCTAGGGTATAATGATTACAGAACAGTAATGCACATGCCATGGCATAGTAACCCAAGCCAATAACTTTTACCATGGTACACAGTGGCATCTGTGCCCCCAGTCTCTGGTCTAGCAGAAAGCAGAACTTCTTCTGAAGGTTACACTCAAACAGTGGTAAGGATTGTCTACTTCCACACACAGCTATCTAGCGCTAAGCATCATCATGTAGAATTCGTGCAACAAATATGTACCTGTCAACAGGCTTCACACAATCTCAAATGGTTTTATGTTAAAACCTCTGCACTGTGAATAAGAAGTGGGAAGAAAAGGTGACTTTTAGGACTGTGATTTAACTAGATGAAGGTCATAAAATCCTCTTCTTTTAAAAATTATTATAAGTCTTTACTTAGTGCCATTAAGAACTTTATAAAGTATTAGAAGAGGCTGCTTCGAGAGGTTATGTAGTCTCCATCCCTAGATGGACAAAGTCTTGAGCAACTCCAATGCACTGTTGACCTTGTTCTAAGGAGATCAGACTGGATGATCTTGTCAGTTCCCCTCCAGCCTAAATGGTTCAGTGGTTCTATGTCCTTTGGCTCACACAAGTTGGCTGTAACCATAACCTTTACATTTTATGCCATTTATAGATGAAAATAATCATCTTGTCCATGTCTCTTCCAGTGGGTCAGACATGGAGCAATGGCAAGCTCCAGTGATAGCTTTTTGCTGGAGGATGGAAATACAGGCAGAGCTGTCATCTCCTGAAGTCCTGCAATGCAAGTTTCACCTTTGAATCCAAATTAAACAATTAAAAAATTATTTCAGGTTCAAAGTGATGAATCTGACCTAGAGTCTTAGAGCTCTTTTGATGAATATAATTGCTTCCATTTTCTCCTAAACCGTGGCATGGAAAGGGACAAAATATGCCATAACTAGCTTTTCTGAAGATTCCATCATGCTTACTTTAAAACAAACTGATTTAGAGACTTTGATGTTACTGGCACAGTGGCAAAATGTACAGATAATTATTTCCTTACTCTTGTTTCACTGCTGTTGCTGTAATTCTTTCATTTCATTTATATCTTACTCCTCTGATGTGTCTTAGAACAAACTGTTAGTGTAGTTACATGTTCTGGGTGACAAAGCTCCATTGTGAAAGTCAGTTTGCTAGCTTATGTTTAGCATTGCTGTGGTTATTTATTATTTATTCCGATCTCATCACCCTATTACAGGCAATGAATGTAGAAAATTGCAGAGACTGATGTGTTCCTTGACTCTCCCCAAAGAAAACTCAGTCAAATAGATAACCAGTTGAATGACGAAATATTAAAACCAATATGCAACAAGCATCCATAGTAAATGCTACTTCAGTCTTCACTCCTGTATTCAGAGAAAGAAGGCATTTCATAGTGAAAAAGCTTCCTACTATCTAGGTTTGTCACTGTTTGCAAGTTTTGGGGAATGAAGATTTTTCAATTCAAATGTGCAGAGGAAACTATAATGTAAACATGTCACTTTTCTTATCTCAAAAGGAAATAACAACACCCCTTTGTTCAAAGAAGACCTTAGTCATGAAGTAACAGTTTGTTCCACAGGGATCTGAGTGAAAAAGGAGGTAGAACATACACCGCCTCTAGAAGCTGTGCAGCTGTTTAGAAAATAATGTCACTGGATCGTGAAAAGCACAATCGAGTCCTGTATGCTTATGCAGGTAATGCATAAATCTTATGTATGGATCTCAGATGCTTTAGTGTAGATTCATCTCACAAGATTGGACAGCTCCATTAGATGTAGTATTTTTAATATAGGGGACCTTGGTTTCCTTCCCTGTACAGAATCCTGTGGCTCCCTTCTCCCATCTCCTTTCACCTTCCTCTGACTCCTCCTGCCTGTCAATAATATGATGTTATCAGCTTGTTCTTTGTCCATCTTCTCGATCAATGTCTGGAGCCCCAAAGCAACTCTGTTAGAATACATATAAATAATAATATAATCTACTAGATACGTCTGCTCTTGTCCTCAAGGCATTGATCCCAGACCCTTCAGTCGCTTACTACATAAATTTAAAGAAACACAGATTATTCCTTTAACAACAACAACAACAACAAATCTATGGAACAAGTGAAATTAATATATTCATAACAAAGTCTCTATATAACTTTTACAAAAAAAACCCACAAAATTTTGAGGGCCTAGAATGTCAGAAGCTTGTTTAAAAGATTGTATGCTGTCACATATGCTGTGACAAGATACAGTCTGTAACGTGTGGAAATCAGTCTTTACTATGGAGAACTTACTTTCTAGTACTGGAAGACTATGCATATAGGTTAATCATATTTTCATAGCTGGATTTTTTAATAGACCCTCATTAAACTGATATAAATGTATGCCATATTGTTGGTATTTTTTTCTCATCAGCATCAAGATCATTGTGGTAAGGAAAAACACTGTTTCATTATATCCACTCCAGCTGTGCTCTTCTTCCAAAGTCCTAGCATTTGGCAAATGTGAAACTTAGCGCTCGCTCACAATAGTAAGTTGGCAAAGTAGATCAAATTGCAGCATAATATGGAGAACAGACTAGGTAAGGGATAAAAAGAACTGGAAAATGGGAAGAAGATTGTGGTTACAAATATTCTTTGGTTCTTTGCTAATTGCTAAGGGTGCTGTGGTTAGCACCATAAATAAAATAGACACTACTGAGCCCTGTAACAATGAATGTAAAAAAAAAATATACGCTTTGACTCAAATGAGAGGTAACAGCAGAAAACTCTATAATAGCACCATTATGGCTGTATAAGTACGTAAAGAAACAGCATGTTGTATAGTTGATATTGTTGTCAGATGTTCATAAAGAAAGTATTTCACAGTAACAGGGATCTGAAAAACTCAGTAAGTGCTCGTGTTGAAGTATGGACTTAACTCTCAGTAAAAAAAAAAAAAAATTAGTCATGAGCTCAGTTGTGTGAAAGGCAAAATATCTCTTTAATTTCTTCAGGTTAGATTTCATTTGTGGATTCTTTAGAGGTAAAGCACATATTTGTATGTCTTCCAGACATGTGTGTGTGGCACAGCTGTGAGAGCAGGAGGCAATGTAGACCCACGGGAGTCTGCAGACCCAAAGGACTCAGTCACTGGTCTGGGTGAAGGCAACCAGGGCAATGCTGACAGATACTGGCTGGTGGCTCTGTTTTATGGTTAGAACTGTTTGTGCGTAGCTCTGCCAAGTATGTATCATCTCTGTGTCAGGTTGTGCTGTTTCCTGGGCACTTAAAAAAAAGAAGCAAGGTATGAATATGCTTATGGCAGTTTTGAGCACTGCAGTATAAAAAGGTTATAAAACTACTGGAGACCATCCCCAAGAGGGCCAGAAAGTTGGTGAAGGGTTTGGAGGGGAAGCCATGTGAGGAATGGCTAAAGTCACTTGATTTGTTCAGCATGGAGGAGACTGAGGGGAGACCTCATCACAGTCTACAACTTCCTCTTGAGGAGAGGAGGAGGGGCAGGTGCTGAACTCTCCTCTTTAGTGACCAATGACAACCCGAGGGAATGGCAGAAAGATGTGCCAGAGGAGGTTCAGGTTGGACATTAGGAAAAGGTTCCTCACCCAGAGGGTGGTGGAGCACTGGAACAGGCTCCCGAGAGGTGTCATGGCCCCAAGCCTGGCAGTATTCACGAAGTGACTCAATGACACCCTCAGGCATATGCTATGAATTTTGGGGTTGTTCTATGCAGGGACAAGAGTTGGACTTGATGATCCTTATGGGTCCCTTCCAACTCTGGACATTCTATGATTCTGTGGAGCAGCTTAGCCAAAATCTTTGGTTTTCATGATGTTTGATGATTTGCCAGCTAACACTTTTATCCTGAAGTTACTGTGTAGTACCCAGGTAAGTGTAAGATTCAACAAAATTGCTACATATATTCCTATTTGTTTTCTTCACAGTATTTTATGGATATATGAAATGTCTATAAACTCTATACTCTTTATTGAAAGCCACTCCCTGATGAAATAATTTCAGCTGATTGCACTGGTGTAGCTTAGAGGGAAATTAGTCTTGAGATTAATTTTACATCATTGCATTTCCTTAAAGATTTTTCATTTTTACCTAAAACAAATTGTGTAGAACCATTATATTTTAAAGTGAATGAGTAATTATTAAACTGGAGATTGTTATGATCCCATTAAAATAAGACTATTCCTGTACTAAGAGTAATGATTCACTGTTCACAAGTGAGCTTAAACCACCGACGTTAAATGCTAATCCTTCAGCCAAACCAGAGCTAGAATGATTTTCTTCTTGAACTGCAATATAGAATTCCGGTAAACAAAGTATTTAACACAAACATCATTTATTAGTGAGCCCAAGCCCCATATTGTCACAGAGGGTATTGGAAAGTATATATTCCCATCTAGAGTATGGGGAAATAGGAAGAGCTTTAGCTGATGAACAGCAGAATGCTATCCAGGTAGCAAAAAGTTTCCATTTGAAAGAAATAAGGGTGGAATATGTTTTTCTTTGTGGGTGAACAGTTGAGTATCAGTGATGTTATCTCCTGCTGTTGCCAAAAAATAAAAAAAATCCATGAAATAACTGTAACTGAAAAAAGATTATGGAAAAACCAATCTCTTCTCTATTTTCAGTTCATTCATTTTGTACATTTGATAGCACCTTTGGTGTTGTCATTTTCACTTTCTTCTCTAAATTAGTAAGCTTCCTCTACTTGGGGAAAATAAGTTTATGTCTATCTACTTTGATTACTTTTATTTCATTTCCTTTAACTGATCATATTTCACACTCATGGCATCCCCACTAATACATTACAGTTTTGAACAGGGAGGAAGACCTGTATGTATTGCCTTTTATACAGGGAGTACAAGTCACATATTCTGTTTTATTTACCTAATCTACTCTGTTTTATTTTCATGGTAACTATTGCAACTTATTCTGGGCTTATTGAATGTATCTAAGGTCAAAATCAGAAAAGGCTGGTGTAACAAACAAGTTTCTGTAGAGAATAAGTCAGTTTTGCACACTCTGGGTGGGTTTCATCCAGTTAATTTGAGATGCCAATTAACATGAGCCACATGGCAGGTTTTGTTATCAATGCTTTCTGGTGAGTGAGATGATTTTAAATTGACCACTTAGCAGTTAAGAGGTCTGTCAGTTACAACTCTACTTCCAGCTTTCCATGGACTAGGTGTTTTTTGGGATGTTATGGAAAATGATTTTCATGTAACTATTTTCCTCTAAATTCATGGATTTGAGGTAGAAGTTGCTGTGAGAGGGAAGTGTTCTTACACTGTTGACTGATTATTTTTTGTCAGATTTCTTAGCAACCCCACATAGTCTAATTGACAGTGTGTTGATTTTTATTCTTCCTATAAGATTGAGTAAGGATGAAGAGAATTGTTTTCTTTTTCTTTTTTTTTTTTTATTGTTTGGAAGCATGTGTTTCCAACACTGCTGATGGTATATTGGCAGTGAAGATTATGCTTTTGTTCCAGAAACATTTTTACAAATTTATATAGTGAGGTTACATTCTGGGTTTTTTTCTGGTTTTATTTGCTTTGGAGTCCTTATAGCGTAGTATGGACCTCTAACAAAAAATCATAATCACATCACAAATTTAACTGATGGGCTTAAAGAATAAGCAATGAGAAATTTGTAAGAGGCCACAATCTGTGACGATGACTCATGCCCCAACAAAGAAACTGAACGATTTTAGCAATAATATCCAAGTGGTGCATTCCACTAACCTCATGCCACCGACTCACCACTTTATTAGATACTGCATGCAGCAGATCCAGTGAAGAGAGAGAGGCAGCCTTCAAGGACAGATTGCAAGGCTCTTCTCATCACGGACCTTCAGAAATCTCTAGAAGGAGCTGATCATTTCTTGCAGTACCTCATTGTCACTGCATGAATATTTGCTAGATCTTCTAAAATATGTGTACAATAGGCAGATGAGTATCTGGACCAGTTGTATCAATGTGCTGAGGTCAATTGTATGATGTTTAACAGGGCCAAGTGCTGGGTCCTGCACTTGGGTCACAACAACCCCAGGCAGCACTACAGGCTTGGGGAAGAGTGGCTGGAAAACTGCCTGGAGGAAAAGGATTTGGGGGTGTCAGTTGACAGCTGGCTGAACATGAGCCAGCAGTGTGCACGGTGGCCGTGAGGGCCAACAGCATCCTGGCTTGTATCAGGAATAGTGTGGCCAGCAGGACTAGTACTGTACCTGGACTAGTACTGCCCTGTACTCAGCACTGGTGAGGCCCCACCTTGAATTCTGTGTTCAGTTTTGGGCCCCTCACTACAGGAAAAACATTGAGGTGCTGGAGAGAGTTCTGAGAAGGGCAGCAAAACTGGTGAGGGGCCTGGAGCACAAGTCTGATGACAAACGGCTGAGGGATCTGGAGCTGTTCAGCCTGGAGAAAAGGAGGAGACTTTGTCGCTGTCTACAGCTACCTGAAAGGAGGTTGTAGCATGAAGGGTGTTTGTTGGTCCCTTCTCCCAAGTAGCAAGTGATAGGATAAGAGGAAATGGCCTTAAGTTGTGCCAGGGGAGGTTTAGATTGGATACTAGGGAACATTTCTTCACAGAAAGGGTTGTGAAGCACTGCAACAGGCTGCCCAGGGAAGTGCTTGAGTCACCATCCCTGGAAGGGTTTAAAAGACACATATATGAGGTTCTTAGGGACATGATTTAGTGCTAGAGTGTTAAAGGGATATTTTCATCCTTTTTTATTCTGAAGTTTAAAAAATTACATTGTTTTGTGTAGACAGTGTATGTTTACTTACACAGTCTCACATAGTACTTTGCTAATAAAAATAGCACTTAGGAATGAAATGGCATATCGACCCAAATTAACAGACTCTGGAAACTAACTGATGTTATTTCAGAAACTAAAATATTGAAATGTTTTCTATAATGATGAAAAGATGTAACAGGTTCTAATAAGCCATCTGGGTAGAACTTGCCATAAAAGCACCACTTTCTGGAAAGGTAAGATTTTAGGTAATATTTTTTTTGCTAAGCCTAACCAAACTGTATTGCAATTTTAAGCCTGTTCTAACTCCACAGGGAAGAAGAGCTTGTTCACTTCCTCTCTTCAGCAGCCTTTCACAGATCCGAAGAGCATTTTCATGTCTTGCCTCAGATTTCCCTTTCTTCCACTCAGCAACTCCTCCATATCTTTCAAGAAGAGCAGAGCTCCAAACTTACACCACAGTTTAACTGAAGAAACAGTTTTGAAGAGGAAGAAAGGTTATTTTATCTGTCATGTAGGCTTTGAATCTCTTCAGATGCTACAGGCTGTTCACTTGTTGCTCTAGACCATGATATCACTGCATTTACATTAATTTTGTTGGCCATTATAATCTCTAAATGTTTCCTTTCTGAAACTGACAACTTGTCACTTGTTTTCCATTCTGTATTACTAAAGTAGATTGTCTAAGTGAATCTTACATTTTACGTTGTTAAATAACACAGTATTTTAAGACTATTTGTCCAGTTTGTCAAGATCATTTTGAATTTTAATGCTCTTTCAACAAATGTGCAGACCCTCCCTTATTGAACATAATTGTCTGCTCTTTTCTTGTCACTTATTTGCAACTGTTCTAATTCTTTGATTTACCAATACTGTTTCTTACAATTTCAAAAAGAATATGACAAAATGATCCCACTTCTGCTGATCCCTAGGCAGTTCACTAACTCCGAACTACGAAGTTGAAGTATTCACAGAAAATCACTCATAAAATACTCATATATCATTAATAGGTTTTAATCAACCCAAAATACAGTCCTGGACACAGAAGGCAACACAGCTTTTCTGTGTGTAATGTAAGTAGTATCAAAATAGTCTAGATGTTTTCATGAATAACTGATTTTTTATATTGATTAACTTAAATACATAGAGGTATTTTAATAGGAAAAAATAACCAAAACCTTTTTTTTTTTGCAGTTGAAATGCTCACTAGACTGATTCAGAACATTTAATCTGGACATTTTGTTCATTTATTATTCTGGGGTTTGTTTGGGTTTCCTATAATTCAAAAATAAACAGTAAGAAAACATATAACTGAAATAATTGTTTTAATTACTACTTTATTTTTTCTTTTTTTTTTTCCCCAGTTTTTGTTTTCAGTTTTCTTTTTCATTACTTTCTGAAACTATTGCAGACCTATTGCAGGTCTTTGAAAAAAAATCTTACAATGATAAACACTGAAATAAGTTCAGTAAAGATATTGTGAAATCTCCAACCTTAAAGCCTTTCAAAACTCACCTAGACAAGGCCCAGAGCAGATTGATCTAACCCTGCTTTGCGTAGAAGGCTGAACTATAGGACACCCGGAGGTCCTTTCCAATCTACATTTTCCTGTAAATTAAATAAAGAACATGTGTGTTAAAGACAAAAAAAAAAAAAGCAATAATTAGCCTACTTGTTAATGTCAGTATCCATAATTTCTCCAAAAATTAATAAGCTAGTGTTTTTTTTTTCCGCAGCGTGTTTCTTAAACACACAAATAGACGTGTTTATTAGCTGAAGGCAGGATGGTCAGGATCCATTTCTGAACAACTTTGTAACTGACAAGATTGTTCTAATTCTTGGTGGGAAGTTTCATCACTGCAGGTCTGAATATCAAATACTCTGTCATCAGTTCTTGACTCCATGAATGCTTTTCTCTGGAGCATTCAAGTTCCAGTTCAAGGTCTGAGCTGGATTTGCCAGCTGTGTTTGTCTTGCCTCATGGCCTTATTTTATGAACATGATTGTGAGGGTGAGAGCACAGACTTCACTCTGACTTCTAGCAATTTGATATAAATATCTTTTATTCCTCTTGTAATAAACATTATCTATTCTGGTTTTCATTTCTGTCTCCAGACAACTAACAGAGGTTTATGAATATATTATTTATCTATCAGCTAATTAAATCAGGTACTTAATTCAAGCTTTTGGATTCAGCTGTTATAGTCAAATTCACATAAAGAGCAAGATCAGAGGATGTTATAAGTGGTGGCCAACAGTGGTATATTTGAACTGATTTGGAACAGGACAAAACTCTTCTGTGAGAATAAGTTAGCAAAATTGTTGCAGGTAAATTACACTAAGTCCATGAGAAAATTTAGGTTTATAGGAGTAGGTACTTCTAGTACTGAAGTGATACAGCTGGACAAAGCAGTGAAGTGCAGCTGGGCGCACCAGGGCAGCCGCAGCCCCAGGCATCAGGCACCTCCCTGGGGATGGGGACAGATTGAGGTCAGGCTGGGATATGGGCCCATGGGTGGTCTGCGCTCACTGAGGGGCATGGCTGGACAGGGCTGGGCTGTGAACAGCTGGAGACTGGCTCTGCTGTGGTGTCACTGGGGCAGGGGCTGATATGACATCCTGGGCTGTGGGCAGGGTGGAGAGAGGCCATGGGGGGGGCAGTGACTGTCAGGGCCGGTGGTACCCTTTGTCCAGATCCAGCACACCTTGTCCTCTTGTATTGCCATGTAGCATAAAAATAACACTCGGCACTACAGAATATGAAGCTTCAGCATCATGATGTGAAAGCACTTTGCTGTCATTTCAAATATGCTCAATGAAATGCACCCCCAAGGAATAACGAGCATATCCCAGCAGTGATTCGTGGAGCCCAGTGGGATGCGAGCGAGAAGACGTGCTGTGGCTGCCAGCAATGCCAGCAGATGAAGACACCAGCTCTGAGCCATGTGTGCCTACATCAGCCTCTGCCACTGGGTCTGGGGCCAAGGTTCTCCTCCTGGCTCAGTCTGTACACACAGTGAGGGTCTACTTTCTGTTAAACCTTGAACTAGAAACAGTAACAGGCTAATAAATTTCTATACACAGACTGGTTACCAGAAGGGAAGACAGAGTAACATGCAGTGTACTTATCACCTGAGGTAGGATGTAACAGGTGCCACTGGGTGGGCTGTCAGCAGTGATTGCTTCCAACCTTGTGCTTGCAATGAAGGTTGGCTGTCTTGTCACAGCGTTTCTTCTGCTGGAATCTCCTGGCATACAGTTATTATTTAACGGTTTCAGACATGGCTATTCTTGGCTCACACAGTTTGATAGATGCTGCCACTAAGGTTTTGTTATTCACAAAGTCTTTATTCTTCACCTTCTCTGTATGTCGTGGCGTGAAAGTCTACACCAACGAATTGTACAGCTCTGTTGAACTCACCTGGGCCTTTTTTAATTATTATTCAAAGTTCTTTCCTGAGTTTGCTGTTTACTCACTTGGCTGTGTCCAGCGGGGAACTGCCACCAAGTTCTTGGAGCAATGTATTGAACTTTATATGGATTGTCTCACCCAGATCAATATACCTGGGGTTTACTAGAATCAGCTGAAAACTCTCTGATAGTGCTTTTCTGGTAGAAAACGGTTTAAATCTCCTTCATTCCATCTTCCTTCTGCAACCAGCCATCCTGTTTGAGAGAGAAGCATCAACATGAGCGTCAGCCTATGAGAAAAAAATCTCACTAAATTTGCTTTTAACTCTCTTCAGGAGTGTCTATGGAACAGCCTGCATCGAACTTCCATGGTCCCTTTGAAATCTACTTCATGGTACATCTGAGTTCAAATTCATGGACCAGAACAGGTTTTCTTTTGCTCAGGAACGGTGCCACAATTAACACATGATTAGCCAGTTTCTACAAAGTAAAAAATTGTTAGAGGTAGAATCCATGAAAAAAAAAAAAAAACAGAGGGCAGCACATAAATGCCAAGCTATAGTTTAGAGGTATATACATTGCTCCATAGTTCCAGTCCACCAGCTTTTCACGTATTTTTTCCAAATAAGTGTGTCAGTGTCTCCGATCGGGGCTGTCTCATTATGCATTGTACCCTCTCTGCTTTCCAGGCTTGTTAACCAGAAGGGATTGTATTGTCACCTGGACCTCAGTGGAGGTGATACTTCCAGAGATTTACCACATGCAAGAGTGATTTGATTACCCCCTAGTGACGTTAGTTTCTAGAGGAAATGATTCTGTTAGGCACAGGTACTTAAAACATTTAGAGCCTTGCCACAGTATTAATGTTTCATTCATTTACTGTACTGGTCATGTCTGAATACAGTTTTCTTTAGAATGCTCATGCCTCTGAAATGCCAGCTCTCTCAGGATAGTCCAAGGTGACAAGCAGAATGTGTTATTAACTTGCATGTGTTCTTACATGCTCTAATTCTCTGTGTGAAGAGAGGTTGTCTGTATTAAATCCTGTTTGCTATGTGGCATTCCTGATACTGTTGTGAATTAAATTCCCTTAAATTAGCCTAGTTTGCCTGTACCAGTCATATTCTTCACACTTGGCATGTTTTGCTTACATTCAGACAATTTACATAACTAACTGTAAACCTTCAGCTGATTTCCACTAAATTGTGAAAATTGTTGAAACCATGTAGCACATTTTGGAGCTCTAATAAATACAGTAAGCAGAAGTCTATGCACACTGAAGGTGGCGGAAACACTGACACAAAGTCCAGGTCAATAAGACCAGATTACACTCAATGAGACTGTTCCTTCCTTCCTTTCTTTTATGTATCTTCAGATAATTATCTCTGCAACAGTTGTTTTAGGAGGATGAGTTTGTTGCTCAATAGCAAGAACAGAATTCTGAAAGAGCTCACTAGATGCATCAGGTTGCTCTGATTTATTCTAGGGCGCAGCCCCTGATCGCGTGCTTCACATACGTCAAGGTTTCATCCAGGCTCACCTCACCTAACCTTTGCAAGAAATCCTGGATACCATTGTGACGACATTTTTTCCCAGTGTCCATTTGCTAGAGCCAACATGAATACCAACAAGTCTGAACTGATTGGCTCATGGAAAAGGCTCACTCCCTAGCACAGTATAGCAAAATTGCTATAGGAGCAGACATTGCATACTCTCTGGCTCAGAAGGGGACTGGATATTTTTCAGTAAGGATGTTTGAATGAAATCTTGTGTTTATCTCAGCCATTTGCAGAATGACACTACTATTATCCAAAAATCATTCTCAAAACTTTTGAGCTCTGCTTCAATAAAATACATTATTGTGATGGAAGAAAATTGTGATTTCAACTGAGAATTGTTGCTCAAATCAGAAAGATATGACATGACATACCACCCTCAAAATAGAACTGAACATGAAGAGACACAGATGCATGAATTAAAAAAAACCAGAATCAACAGAGGCAAAACCACAAAATTTTGGTTCCCATTCTCATTAGTGAGGTTAGAAGGGAATCCTTGCTCTCTTACAGGATCACTATCAGTTTCAACTTCTAGCATCTTTGCATTCCTCCCAATAAGACCACTATATACAAGAAGTAATAATGTGCTCAGTGCAGTAGTAGTAGAGTGATAGCTTTTTCAAAAGGTCAGGAGCATAAGATTTCTAGAAGAGCAGATAAACTTTGACAGGGAAATAGCAAGAAAATTGTAACTTTTATTTCATATTATCAGAAGCTAACTGATCAAATTACAAAACATTAGGAAATATTACAGAAGAAATATGCTTCTGTAACTGAAAACAAAGAACACATTATAATTAGAACGAGAAGCTGTACAAATGACACTTCATTAGAAGAATATAGAAGGTGAGGGAAAAATCTCATTTTCATTTTCCAACATTCATATTTTAAATGTTTACTTCAGTTTTCACCTGTACCAGTAATAAAATGGCTGTTGTCTATGTATCTCTTTTGCATGATGCTGCAAGCTAGCCAGGCCAGGTCAGTGACTTAAAGTAGGATTAAAAGAGGTGGACTGATTCATTAAGTCATTGGAAGAAGAATTTGAGCATTGAAAAAGATATGTATAAAGTAGGATACCATACTTCCCTTGTAATTTTTATTCTTTTGAACTGGTTGTTAGGATCCATTCCTGGACTTAAGTCAGAAGAGATGTAAGCTTTCAATTAAATCAAATGAATATTAAGTCTTCTTTAAAACAACAGAAAATAAGTAACTTATGCATAAATGCAGAATCTCTAGTGTCTAATGGAACGAATATACCTATCTTAAATATGTGTGTTCATTAAAAAGAAATCCAGACACTGGATCAGCTCTAATCTCAAGTTCAAATCTACACTAAACACTTTATCCTATGAGAAATACTGATTTTGAACAATTGATGAACATGTAGTTTTAGTATTCATTCAGTGCTACATTCCAGAAAGGCTCATTTGCTTTTTTTTTTTTTTTTCAGTTGCCCAAATTCTTATCTCCTCATTAGCTCCAGAAGTTTTAGAAATATGTAATTGCAAATTCAGGAAATCCAATACACATCTGATCAATTGGAATTTTACCCACTTACCCAAACTGCCACCTTTTAGGTAGGATGCACTTCTAAAATAAGAAATGAAACATTACACTGGCAGTATTACAATACACTGTCATGAATAATTAAAACAAAATGTCTTAATAGGCAAAGGCTTCCTAAAACTGGCAAAGATTTATCGAATAATGCCCTGGAATAAAAAGGTTAAATGTATGTCAGTTATATGTAGTTAATATCATACAATACTGTTCATGCTACTTCTCCTGTGTCTGTCTCTAAAAGATTATGACAAGTTGAAGTTATCAAAATGGATGTGTTTATATAAAACCGACAACGATATGCAGTAGAGATGACAGCTTCTTGAAGATCATACAAAAATAGAACAAGAAGATATATTTCATAGAGACCCAGAAGGAACATGGCCTTTAAATTTTTTTTAATAATAAAATGAAATAAAATAAAATAAAAAATGAGAGAGTACAAAATACAGAACTTGTGACTATTTTTAGTTCTGTATAACCGTTGCTCCTAGATAGTTGCACTAGCTGAGGTGTATTGTTAATTCTTAGGTGATTAATTATAAAATTGAACAGAAAATCTTAAGACCTTACAGCCAAAAGCTTGCATGACAAAGGTTTTAAAGGTTTTGGCTGGAAAACAGTGTTTAGACTGTCTAACAATGGTAACCTTGGGGTAAGTGTCCTGTACAGGGAGTCTGGTTTTATTTTGCAGTTAAATCTAATTTTGGCAGAAAAGCAAAATTGGGAACACTGAATATAAATGAGGTATTTATGACATCATTGTAATCAGGATTTTTCCACGCAATGAAATTAAATACGGCAAAGTGGTTCTCCAACAACTGTGCAAATAAAATTAAGTGAAAAACCATTAAACATTGTTATCCTTATCAATTCTTGAAGAATAAACAGAAGTTAAGATGCAAATCAGATATTTTAATTGTTTATTAAACTTTAATAGTTACATACGAAAATGTCAAATGTGATATATATTTTTAATTAATCATGTGCATTTAAACTTACAGTTGTAAGTAACGTATCACCAATTAACCAGAAAAATAATTCAGATTAGGGTTTTTTTGCAGTCACAGTTAACATATTTGTAATATATTTTCTCAGAGACTTAGAATTCATTTAATTATACAGTGTAGTGTGTTTCTTTGCCTCAGGATATGTTGAATGTTAACTAGCACTCTCAGGAAAAGGGTAAGTGACCCTTTACTTCCTGTGCTAATGGTCGTCTGGAGATGGAGAGCAATGGCTTGCTGATACCCGAACAAAGCAGCTTCCTCACCTTTTTCTCTCTCTCCCTAAACAGAACTCGTACATTCTTAGACTTCGTGTATTTTGTCTTTGTGTATAAAAGGTAATAATACTTACTAATCATTGTGAGATGTTTCTAAGGTTAGTTGAAGAAAAATTGCATGTAAGAGCAAAGCATTAGAATTTAATAAAATTTGTCAAATAAAGCACAATCAATTGTATACCAATATTATTCAGGCAGCTCACCAGTCATTTTCACAGCTTTCTTAAGCAAGGATGAATAGTATATTGGCAGCAGTGATATGTTTTAGCACCCCTTTTCAACTCAGATTCTTCCACTGCCCACACTCCATCATCATACTCTGGGTGTGCAGGTCCTGCTCCTGGTGAGAGGGAAGGGCAGGAGCAGTGTCTGATAGGACCTGAAGACATCTCTTTCTATGCTGCACCCACCTTAGAGGGTGTCTGGGAGCAACTGTCTTTCTTACTCTGATTTGATGGTGCTGTATTTCATTGTGTTGCTACAACTTTCTCTGTCATCTCATTTCAAGATTTCTGACTCCCTAGCTTTTCTCTCTTTAAAGCCAAAACATTCATTTATATTTCTAGCAAAAATTATGTGAAACTTCAGTTTACTTTCTTATAATTTTCTTATCCAATTCCTTTCAATTAAAAGAACAAACTAAACTGGTTATTGATAGATGTTGTTGTTAAGATGAAAGTTACCTGAATTTTATTATCAGAATTTGGGGGTGAGGGGAAATGAGGAGGTGGGACAAAGGAAATGCAGACATAGTAAGAGAACAGATGGCAGGAATCTTATGCTTCATTGAGGCTGGTGCTCACTTCACTATGTAAGGAATGTGCCTTGTGAGAATCACAGCTGAAGTGTGTGTCAGGTTTTGCCCTCAAACTGTAAGAGAATTTTAGGCATAGCTTTGACCCAAAAGTAGTGAGTTGAACTGCCATATTTTTTTATAATTAAAGGACACGAGAACTTTTAAGATAATGCAAGCAAAGGCCCTCACATAAAAATTTGATTACAATTTATTTATTTATTTATTTATTTATTTATTTATTTATTTATTTTACAATTTAAAAAGCATTTTTTAATGTATAATATACAGCTTTGTTCTTTCATGCCTTTGGAAATAACATCAAATTTTGTGCATTTCTAAGAGGCAAAGTATTACACAAAATCTCAAACCAGTATTCTTTTCTTTCCAGAAAAATAATCTGGTTAATTTCAGACATAATTTTGGTGGGGAAAAGCAGCTCAGAATTTGTCAAAACTGTCATATACTTATACAGACCAAAATTCTAAACCTTAAAAATGTATCCATTTTTGTTAACACCTTTATTGTAAATGTCTTTTCCTGAGTTTCAGGCAAAATTGCACAGTGGAACTGACACAGGTGAAACAATAACACAGCAACAGATACAACATTGGTGGGTATTCAGAAATGCCTGTGCATTAAGACAATATATGATCTCATAGTAAAATTTTCAGATATTAAGTGTATTGAAACTGACCAGCAGCGGAGTATTTAGTAATACAAAGCAAATAATGCATTGGGACATGATGATATTGCCTCATATTCTGTAGATTTTAAGGCTGCAGTTTTCTCATATGTTAAAGCAATCAATCCCACTTGCACTATAAATGTCAAGTACTATATATGAAGGTTAATGTAAATGTTCCCTCTTGTAACAAGAAAACAATATACTGTAAACCTGGAGAAAAGCCACCATATAACACTAAAATGTTTTCAACAGTTAAGCAGGAAAAAGCTGTCAACAACAAAAAGAATAATGATCATTTAAGCTGTTACAAAAAGATTAGCAACAGTCCTTACTTGACATATGCATGTGGTTAAAAGTTAATTTTACTGCACATATTGACAGTCATCATCTGACAAATTCCCATGCATGTGAATAATTACATTCAGGGAAAAAAAAGAAGATTATTTAAGAAAATTATGCATGTACATAAGCTTTTGGAGCACTACATTTTTTTTTTTCTTGAAAATTGTATGGCAATCTTCTTAAAAAAATAACTGAGCTTGAATATTGGATTGTTCCTACTGTCTCTCTTGACTCCTTGTCTCAAATTGCCTAAGTATTATGAACTTTGAAACTAATACTACTAATTTTTAAGCATATTTTGCAATGATTTCTTTTTTTTAATCTTTTTAGTGATCCAATTAAAATTCTGTCTACCTATTTCCAGTACGATATTGAAAGAGTAACTTCAGATTTATTTCAAGTGTTCCTAAAAGCATTTCCAAAAAATATAGCCTTTATTTATGCCCACAGTCAAGACAAAAAACAATAGGGAGGCTCATTCCAGAGTATTTCGGTGGCTAGACCACTCACCAAGGTTGGAGAGAACCCACAGGCATGACTGCAAGTGCACCCTGTCACACCACGTTAGACTTTGAACCAAGTTTTGTCATTGTCTAATAATTGAGATCTGTCCTGGGCTAAAGCGGCCCTTGAGAAGAGACAGTAAGAACAGGCTGCCCAAGAAGATCTAAGAGGCTACCGGTAAGTGCATTCCCCTGGTGTGATTCTCAGGATGCTGTCCAATCCAGATCAAGTGTTTGCATCTGTTTATATCCCTTTCTAAATGACAGTCCCATTTATTGAGCTATCATAAGGTTCTGACCATCTATTATTATATCTGTCTGATCATCCTAATCAGCAGTTCCATCTTAGACTTGAAAAACCTCTACCAACAAAAATGTTGCTGAAAAGAGCTCATTCTTACAACAAAACAAAATCAAATCAAACCAGAAACCACAACAAAAACTCCATAACATCAGTTTCAATCAGGTATCTACATATACTTTGTCCAAAAGTTCCATCCGCCCCCGATTAGGAGGACAACAAAAGTAGCCATATCTGTTTATATTGAATTTGTCAAGCTATAAGGTAACAAGTCAGATTGGCATCCAGTTATCTGGACCATGGTGTCAGGTATCATGTACAGTGTACAAGCTCACACGTATTCATGTACTAGAGGTCATTAAAAGCTTGGAAAATGCTGAAGAACTCCAAGGAAATTAGCATTATCACAAAAAAAAAAAAAATCTTGGGGAAAAAACCAGCTTCTTTACACTGAAACTGTCAGTGTCCTTAAGGGTTTGAGTTTGTTGCTTATTTGAAAACAAAAATTCTTGAATACATTGAAGACTGAAAGTCTGGACAGGTTGGAAGTTTTTTGATCTGAAGGGCTTATCAACTTTTTATTCCCTCTAGTATCAAATTAAAAATTTGTTTCAGTGGAGAAAGTAGCCACTGAGAAGTTCAAGCTAGTGGACATTGAATCAATACTTCTGTCACAATTTGTTCTGTGACAGCCCAGACCTGAGTGCTTGCCAGCCACTCAGTGTTCATTTGACATGCTCGTGTGGTTCCCTCACTATCAGCGAACCCAGAGCTGGTTTAAATGCAGCTGAGAATGTCTATGTGAATTGTGATTGCTGCATTAAATTGTGTAGACATACTTTAAAAATAGAACCTCTGCAGCTGTTTCATTCAAGAACATTAAGCTAGGAATTCATGTTTCACAAATGAAAGTGGAAAGATTTAAAATGTGAAAGAGGGTTTATAATTTCTCTCATTCAATTTCTGCTTCTCTAGAAGAGTTTGTTACCCTTCTTCTGCCTTTTGTGTCATAAAAGGAAAGGCTGTGTTAGTCTTACTTGTATTTGTCAATTAACCTTTTCAACAGAAAATAGGAAGTTTCATCCATAACTGTATTTTCGTGATATTACTTTGCATTATTTCAGTATTTTTGGTTTTTAATGATTTTTAATGAATAGTTTACAGTACAAGGCAAATGGATTTCAGGAATTCCACAAGCTATGCAAAAGACAGGTATGATTGCAAATCTGGTACCTTTGAGACCGCAGTCTTAGAAAAGAATGAATACTTCATCTTTTTATTTAAGTGTCAAGGTAGATGCTATTTTAATAGTCATATTCTTTGAGAATTAGGATCATAGACAATTCAGTGTATTGACATGAGGAACTGGAGGGTTTGCAAAGTAAAGCAGGTCAGATGTAACTACAAATTCATCTTTTTTATTTGGACCATTTGCCACATGGATTTGTCTTCTGTCTTCCTCTCACTTTACCATTTATACTTAGATCACTGCCACTAACAGTTGGCATTGCAGCTAGGCTACAACTGCTCTCACATCCTATTTGGGAAACTTTTATCTTTGGTTCCCACATCACAGTTTGGGAAATCATATCTGAAGTTCATATGTTACATAATGTGCAATATTTTCAAAGACAAGAACTGTATTGAAATCTCGCCATAGTGCAGAGTTTATCAATATTTCCAAGCTGTAAATCTCATTTGAGAGGAAAATATTAAGTTTTCAGAAAAGTCAGACAAATAAAAAGGAGTAGTCTCATTGACTTCCCACTGATTTCTACTGTCTTCTGTTTTTCCTCAGTGTCCATCTTGTTTCTTGTAGAAGTCTTTGTACCAACGCTTTAGCAGTACTGAATTATTTCTTGATATGGTTAGTTTTTCACATTAGAATTGTAATATTGTTCTGATACCTTACTCCTAGTTCTGTGCAAACTGAACTTCAGGCTTAACTGAAGTGTTACTTGAGGAAGGGAATTGCTGTCATCACCTCAAGGTAGGAGAGCAATCATAAAAACTTGCAGAGTAAAATAGATCTGATCCATTACCTCCCTGCCTAACCAAGAAAGAACTAAAAAAATAACAACTTGGTAGATGACACCAAGATCAATACAAATAAAATAAAGTTTCAAGGAATTTTTAAAAATACTGGTTTATACTGTCAGCTTAGGACCCAAGTCAATGCTCCTTGATTATGCAGACTGCTTACATGTTGACACTCACTTCTCCCAACATAGAAATGACCTTAGACCCATCGAGAGATTAGCTTAAATTTAAACCCTTCTAGTTAAGAAATTCAAACCATGAAAACTGAGACAAATCTAATGAGCTAAACCATGCCAGAAATACTGTTATAAAGCAATAAGGGTAAAATCCATCCACTGTGATTAAATTGGTCCATGAAGAAACATTCTTGCAGTAGCATGGCTACTTACATTTGTTGAGGCCATCATCATAACATACCATCTGCTCCTTTATATCCTTCTTTATAGCTCTGACTTTCAGAGAGATGCTAGTGATTACCTCACATCTCTATCATATAAAAAGAGTTGCTTGCTTGTTCAGTGTTGAGTCAAAAAAAAAAAAGTTTTTGTCAGTTACTCATCAATTTGCTCATCTGTTTGTCCTATGCAACATGATGATTTCAAGTCTGCTGACACTCTTACCCAAGGGAGTATGATTCATTCAATAATTTTCCTTCCTTCCTGTCTATTTCTTTTAAATTTGCTGGAACTTTAATATATCCCATACATATTTTTCACCTTAAACCATTCTCCCCTTACTAGCACTACAGTCATTCATTCAACTTTTAAAATCTTATTTTCCTATTTTAGATAGGAGGCTTACTAGTATTAGAAAAATACTTTAAGATGGCATAAAATTTTGGTTTCTTACTCTTAACATCCAATTCTTGCCAGGATCCCTATTTTCTTTATCTCTTTTATTGGAAAAATAACTCCTTCTTCAAGAATAAAGACTAATATTCATAAAAATACTTTTGTGTTTATAGAGTCCACCATCACCAAGCCTGTGAAAGAATCTCAGCAATGTAGGTAGTTTCCCCTTTTTCAGTAGGTCATTTAGCATGCTACAGGATACAGTCAACCAGCAATCTTCTGAATAATTCTCCTGACACTGAATTCTGTAGCGACTAGATCATGGTTTTTTGTAAGGAAACCCGTCAGGGACTTCTAGATGGAGCAACACAGGACTTCCCATTTCCACTGCAAAGGAAAGGCGGTCAAGGAAGAGATCACGCGGGCAGCGGTTTCACTTCAGAGAGATCAAATCAGGTGAGTCTGAAAATGCAGAGCAAAGTATTGATCCTGGCAAAGGCTCCTCTTTGTGGTTGCCTGATTTGCGAGCTGAAACGGTCATGGCTAATTTCTTCATGCTCTGGAGGAACCAAGCTGAGGGAAACATAAAAACACTCAATAATCCACAAAGGAAAGGAAGAGAGAGCAACATCTTGTGGTCCGTCTCCCTCTTCAGCAGAGGTCTGAAGGCAGCATATGGGGTTAAATGGTTTTAACTCTCAGCACTGACCTATTTATTAAGTGTTTGCTACTTCTGAAAGAGTTTTTCATTCTCATGTTTTGATGGGTTTAGAAGAGTTTCAGGCTTACATGAGCAATGTAGTTTTGGCCCCTCTCACAGGAGCTCTTTTTGGAGGATCTTCATCTGCAGGAATGTGCCAGTTTCTACCCAGAGAAAGCTGGCAGGCTCTAAGGACTGTCTTTTTTTTACTTTGTTGTCCATTTCTCTTTTCCCTCACGTAGTTGTCTTTGTCCCAGACGTAGAAACGTCCCGTCACTCTCGTATTTCCTCCACTTGTCACCTCATCTTGTGTTTTTTTTCCATGCAGTTTTTCCTCTGCTTATTCTTTATCTTAATTTTTTTCTTACCTTTCCCTTCAAAATATTAGCTTTTTTTAGAAATATACTTTATAAGGGAAGGCACATCTGACTTCAATGCCTCATTTCACCCACATTTGTTTCTATGCATGCCTCACTTCCAGTTCCATTTCATCTCCCTTCCCATTTGCTGTCTACGGGGATCCTAAGAGAACCATCTGTGAAGTTGCAACTGTCTTCCAAGGTCTTTTGTGTCTCAGCTGGTGTAGCAGCCCTCACTTTGGCCTTTAAAATAGTATCTTCTTCTAGACTTAGTATGCGGATATGAGTTCACCATTGCCACATCCATGCTCTTTCTTCTGTTTCATATCAAAGACTTCTTATCTGTGATGCTTGCCCTGTGTTAGGCCTGTTGTTACTCTTGGCTGTTTTCCTGCCTCTAGAAAGGAGCTGAGTCACACCTGAATCCCCCGGAAGGGAGAAAAGGGGGAACTCTTATGCTTCCTCCCCCATAAGAGATTTGTTGTTCAGAGACAACACCCTGCCCTGACCTCTTTAAGTATATTAGTTTGTTAAAGAGAAGCTGCACCGTGATGCTGTAATTTGCACACAGACACTCTGGATGGACAGTGAAGCATTCGGAAAATCATGAGAAATTATGAAGACATTATTTAATCATTTTGTCTCTGGACCAGTGCTCATGCTTTTGAAATTTGGGAAATGAAAATCCTGTCACATTTATGGTATTAATTCCTGTAAATCTATACAGAACAGCTTTGTAGACATTCTACTTCATCTCACAATCCTAAATCTACGTCATCAGACCTTTTAACCAGCTTGGAAGGTTCTGCACACAGTTAAAACCATGTAAACAGAGTTAATACAAGGCCTGAATTGAATTACAGTAGATGTCAGAATACGTTAAAATGTCAAATTAGCCTCTTTCCCAGTACTACATAGCAATGGAGCCCTCTAAGGGTCACACAGCATACTGATAGCTTTCTCACTAAAACATAATACTGGTAATTACATGTTTAACTGAAACAATATTGTCCACTTTATATTTTCTTTGACAAGTTAATACAGCTATAGTGTATCACACTAAACTGGATTAAAGTTAAACGAGATGACCACTTTATAAGGGTATATTCTATGAAAACTAAGTTAATGATATTGAATTATAATGCCTGTTACCAGTTAGGATTGAATTAATGTGTGTCTATCTAGTGGGCACAATATGCTAAAAATAATACTATAAGTTACGATACTATAAACCCAGAAGGTTTTGGTGTTGTTTAACTGAGTATAGTATTCTGACTGGTAGTGTTTTAACTCAAAATTTGGTAGGTAAAATTAAAAGAAAGAAATGCAAAGAATATTAGCTTTAATTAAATTAGTATACCTTTAGGATTTTCATTCAACATTTTGTAGGAAGCTTCGGCTGGACTTTTAAAAGAGAGTCATTTTATTTGAGAAGACGAGGTCTCGGTTTTTAAATTGAAAGGATTATTGGTGACATTTTTGAGCTATTGCAGTCTGGAATTTGTCAATTTTGATATCTATTAGCATGTACAAGAATTAAATATGTTGTCAGTTGAAAAATGTGATAATATCAATTTTTTTTCTGTAATTTCAGCTTACTTGGCAATTATTTATATTTCTCGATTGTGACATAACCATGACAAGTTGTCTTTAAGTGTATTAATTTTATTGTTCACTTCACAAGTATATTGATACAACTTACCATTCACACTACAAAAAAAAAAAATCTGAAAGACTCCACCTAAAGTGTCAAAATTGTGATTTCAGAGTCTTTTTGGATTATTTTTTTCAATGTAGATATCTTGAAATTAATAAATTCCACTAGTTTCTTCAGAACTGGGAGAAGAGCTTGCTTTCTCTTTTCTGACATAGATCTCCAGTATAGTTCATTCAAATATAAAACTTGCCTAACTTTTTATAAACTTTATATAAGTTAATGGTTTAGAGAACCATAGTTTACCTGTAAACTATGTATTCTCTAAATTTTCAAAATTTTTTTGTAAGTATCAAACAGTTACTAACAAATCACTTTCTGAAGAAGCTCCATTTAATAATATTTTGGAATATTTTTGCTTCTGTTTCAAAAATAATTACATGCAAGTCATATACCATTCCAATCGCCATTGTTTGCTCACATATAAAACCAGTCAGCTAATTTTGCACATTAAATTTGTTTTTCCTATAATATGGGGAAGCATAAAACTTGGATAATGGACAGCATTTACTAACTAATTTGAATTTTTTATGGTAAAAATCAATAAACAAATTTGCTAGAAAGAAATTGGTGTTGTTAGTATTTTTTTTTATAAATTAGCTCTTCTTAATCAGAGGGATATTGTGTCCTGCTTTTCGATAATTACTATAGAATGATTAGTCTAATTTAGTCTAATTTAGAATATAAATACAATTGGACTGTTTTATTTGTATTGACTCTGTGATTTCCAAGAAAAATGACTGTGATTACTTACAAAAGGTCTCACTATCAATTAACCTACAAAATCAACACTTCTAAGTAAAGCCATTAAATCTATTCCTAATCCCATTTTATGACACTGCTGTGGACCGAATGTATTTAAACAACCAAAAAGCTTATAGTTCCCTGGATTCTGCTAGAAAACACTTTGCCATGAAGGGCTGAAGACTTCCATATTATTTGCTTGGTACCTCAGCTTCCTGGTTTTTGTGATGCTTTTGTTTGAGCATAATCCTTACCAATCACTTTCTCTCCATTGCAGCCATAGGGAGCTGATTACTCTCACTAATCCCCAAATCAAGGTGAAAAGTATGGTATCGGTGGCATGACTCTTACATTTATGAGCCTAAAATGATTCAAGTCTTTTAGATACTACTATATACTACTTCAAGATTGTTATTAATGAGCTATTGGGTAGATCATTACTGCAGACTGCAAAGGAATAGAACACTTTTACTTTTGTTTCTGTGTTTATCCTAATCCACAAAATGATTACTTAAATGACTTGAAGAATTTGTAAAAGCTTGTTTGTATCATACTAAAATCCTTCCAACCTTAGTGGTCCTTAAGATCAAGGTGTTTCAGTCCTAATTACATTAAAAACTTCACATCTTGCTCTGCTAGTTCAAACTACCTTGGTGTATTTATTACAGAATCCTGTAACTGAGAGATAGGAATGATTTCAGTGAAGGGTCCTAGCCTAGGTACCTCTTAGTCCAGCTGAATTTCCTTCTGTCTCCCCTTAGGTATTGTGCAAAACCTTTTTCTCAGGTTTTTGCTGGATCAGAAGGAAGGAAAGGTATATGAGATTTTATTTCTTTGATTCCAGGATGGATTAACAAGCATGCTACAAATGACACTTGGAACATGTCCATTTTAAGAAATGTGTCTTGTTTCAATCAGTTCTGCTGAATGCCTTGCTAATTATTATAACATTCTCAGATGAAAGAGGCAACACATTTGATCCTGACGCTGGTTTCAACTGGTTCTAACTCTGGATAGTGCCAAAGAAAACAGGACCACAATTTCAGTGGGACCACTTAAAAGTCAGTGCTTGTAGCAGTGGAATATATTACTAGTTAGTTTTTTTCTTGGCTTCATAATGCCTGTGAAACTATATCAGAAAGCTTCAAATTCATATGAAACAATAAACACAAATATAGAAAATGTAGAGGCCTTCCTTTTGAGTCCTCTGAGATATATCCTATTCAGTACAACAGTTCCAGTATTGCAGCAAAACAGTGGTATAGATACAGTCACAATTTGGGGGAACTGGTCAGAAGAAGATAGAATACAAAACAAAGGTCCATAAAGCACATCTGTTTTGAGTTATGAGGCTGGCATTTCACATGCACGCTGGGTTATTGTCAAGGTTTGATTTCGGTGACAATAAACCATGGCAGATGTACTGCTAACCCCCTCTCCTCCCCCTCTCCCCCTTTAGCCCCCCCCCTCCCACCTTCTTCCCACTCAGGACAGGTGATTGGAAGGGAAAGAAGGACCGAGAGAAGAGAGTTGGAAAAATTAAAAATGTTTTACTAATACTACTAATAAAATAGAGAAAATAATACAAAATATACAGAACAAATCTTGGAAGTCCTGGCAACTGCTCCAGCAGATGTAGGGCTGGCACCTGGAAGCCCTGAACTGGACTCTCAAGCCAACCAGAACTGGATTCAGTCTGTCACTAGGCCTCAGTTTGCAGGGACAACTCGCAAGGCCGTCTCCTAATGTCACCATAGGGAAAACGGACAAGATCCTCGTGATCTCACACTTTTATAGGAAGTATCACATAAATGGGATGGAATAATTAGTTGGTCAGTTTCAGCTCACTACTCCTCGTTACCCCTCTCACAGAATGTGCATCCATTCTCATCAACCACCTTGCATTCCATTGCTATGTCTACCAAAACATGTACCTAGTGTTCAGGAAAGTGCAGTTAGCAAGAAGACTTTAGCTGACAGGAAAATTCACTAAAAGAGAAACTTGTTTTAACAAAACCAGGACAGTTATAATTGCCTAATCTTTGCCTAGTCTTTTCAGGGTTGTTCTGTGTAGGTGCATGCATATAAATCACATGAAGGGGAGTGAAGTCCATTGAAACTGGAAATCTGTATTCTCGAAGAGATTGTGGGTGGAAACAGAGCTCAGAAGAACTTCAAGGATAAATAAAAAATCAGGCTCAAAACCTGGTACACAAAGGAGAACATCAAGCAGAGATCTCTCTACCTACAGCTTCTCAAATGAAGTCATAAAGCCTCTAACATTGCCAAGTACTGTTTGCCAGATTGCAGAGAAAGTCTGAAGTGACTTGTGATAATTGGAGAACCTCAGTTATGGCTGTGACTGCTACCTATGTACCATACTAAGGACAGACTTGCTAACGATGCCTTAAGCAAGAGAGGGTAAATCACAAAGAAATGGAAGATGTGCATAAGGTCTGTCAGTGCATGAACCTGACTGCTTCAGTAAACTTTCCTGCATATTGTTCACACAAGAATGTAATTAATTGTTTATTTTTTGTTGTTATACTTCTTTTTAATTGCTTGAAGACAGGATCCTCCATATTTACTTCCTTGCCACATTAAGAAGCTTTAAAGTACAAAATACCCCCACAGTCCTGAATCTGGAAGCATATACACACATCATCACTGCTACAAGAAGTACTTTTTAATGTAAAAAGCAAAGAGTGTCAATAAACATTTGAAAGTGACTGGAGATGTACCTTGGAGTTCAGACGACAATTTATGCTTTCAGAGGCTACAGCCCAAGCCTTATGGCCATTCCAAAATGCTGCACAAAGTATTTATGGATGGCTGTGGTAAAAAGCTCTACAGAACTGACTCAGAAGGAAAGCTGTGCGTCAGCTTTTGCATATGAGATAGTGACATCCAGTGGCGAGTTTGGTTAACTTTAATGATTTCTTCCCTGATGCACAGGAAACATTAATACTTGTGTTTTGTTGAAACATATTTTAAAATATTTTAAATATTTAAAACATGTAAATAGACAAATAATATGTGAGTTTCCTAAACAGAGAAACATACTTTGATGTATTAATTATAAAAATGGTGTATACATCTACAGCTAAAAATTACTTTTTGGTTCTAATTTTTAATCAAGCTTACAATAAAAGTAAGCAAAATGGTTAGCTCTATCTAAAGAAACAGAACATTCCGTATATTACAGCTGTGTTCTGTCTTGTTCACACAAATAATCACTGTTCCTCTTTTTCCTGACATTGCCAGTTCCTATAAAAAACAAAGTTCAAGATTTAAGCTTATGAGTCTCGAAATCCAAATGCAATTCTCCACAGACTCTTCCTTCATTTAGGATTCACAGCCACAGCAGATCACCATCTAACAAAGCTTTTTACGGTAGAACCCTGGTTTTTAAGACCCAGTTGATGAAAAGTAGTTAAGACTGTCCTTCAAACTTCTTTATTTAGAATGCACACAAAGATGCAGGAGATCTCATTTACTGTCCTTCCACCCCTTGGGGAGATAGGTGTTTTTTGTGGGAGATGGGGATGTCCAAAACACTCATCTAATAAGCCAGCAAATACTCCTGAAGAACAGATATTCAAATTCCCTTACTGTATCTGTTCTGTTTCGTCTAGAATAATGAGACTCATTGGACCAAAAAGAGGTGAAAATTCACTCCAAGCTAAGGATAAGGCATTTCGGCGAATGTGGAAAAAGAGAGAATTTTCGGTTCTCATTCTTGGAAACTCATCTCAGTTATTACTTTTCCATAGGGAACAAAGCCAACTTCACACTTCAGGAAGTTTGCCAACTAAATTCTGCTAATCTATCTTTTCACCTATTTATATGCAAGAAAAGCACTTGGTACTATGGTAAAGTTGCCAGGTTAATATTACTTTCTCCCTTTTAATGTTTTTCCATGCCGGCTGACACCATGTGCTATTGTGGAAAGACATGCTAAGGAAGGCTGAAGATTCCAGTCACTGTTGGCAAAATACACAGAACCAGTGACAAATGATCTCTGGTTTGTCTTGCACTCCAAGGGATCCAACCGAGCAGCTACCAGCTTTTCTGTGTGCATGTTCCAAACTGAAACTCTTTTGCAAGCAACCTAAGTTTGAGTCTCCCAAATAAAAGCAAAACAAAGGTATTCCACCAGCCTGAAAAGGCTGGTTCTCATTCACTCATACATACAAAAATCTAAGTAGGCAAAACAGTCTCTAAATTCAAGATGTAATTATTTTGGTTTGTCAGCAAGTAGCCCTTACGTTACTGCACTGTCACTTCATAAATCCAGTCACCCAGTCACGTAATGAAGCCATGCTTTACTGAATTCTGACGGTTTCTCTTATGGTTAGACACTTACTTTTTTTTTTTCCTTTTTTTTTAACCTTAGCTTTTAAACTTCATGTTTCTTAGGCAGGGTTAGTGAAAGGACAACTCAGATAAAAGTTTGAGTCTTTCTGAAATGTGGAAAATGGGAATATCTTTCTGACAAACATTTAAAAGGAAACCACATTTTTCTGTTTGTGAAAATTTATCCTATATAACTGTTACGATATTTACTTACAATATCAGTAGTCAGGGAAGGTTTAATAACACCAAGCTTACAGTTCCGAAGTGCACATTTTGAGATTTTTCATCCTTCAAAAAAATATTGATATAATTCTGGAGTTGTTTATCTTTTCGCTCAGCAACACTTTTAGAGGACAAAAAGCCCCCCATCATGATTATACTTTCTAAACCAAGTATTATCCTGCTCCTAGCTCTTGTGTGTCAGTGGTGTCAGAAATCAGCAGACAATAGACAGCTAAAATGGACTATTACTCACTAATTAAAAATAAATTAAGTACCTGGCACTCACACCCCAGGGTTCTTTGTTCTTCAACCTTGTTTTAAAGGGCTGTAACACCCTCGGATCTTATATTAAAGGGCAAAATTACTCTGGTAATCAACACAAAATGAAATACTGTCTGAAAGGTCAACTACACTGAAAGGAAGAAGAAAGAACTTAAGCAAACACAAGTTTTATTTCACTTGGGATCCCCAAAGGTAGAGAGAATTTCTCTAGTAAATCCCATACCAAGCAAGAGTAATACAAAATCAGGTAATACAGAAGTAGTAATTTCTATTATCTTGTCTATATTAAGCTAGAAAGGACAGTTCTAATTGCTGTATCTCACCAGTTTCACATCCTTACAGAGGGAATTTTCTTTTTTTCCAGCCTTTCATGCAAGAAAGAAAAAAATACTGAAATAATACTTGGGGAAAGTTTGTCTTGGATGTACTAAATAACACACATTGTTTTCCATTGCAAGGGTCTTGCTGCTTAGCTGCTCTGAACCAGATCATTTACTGTGAATCATACATACTCTGAAGGCAAAGGCAGTTGGTAACAGGCAATATCTCAGCATGATGAGGTACTAGATCTTCTAAGTGTGTGACACTAAAACAACTGTATGTTGATACAGTTGCAGAACAGTTCACAAGAGGAAAATCAGGAGAATATTTGTGTGATCATGTATGAAAAATTGCATACCTCTCCATGTCAAACTGTAAGAGCAAATCTGAACTTTTCTAAATCAACCTGAGAGGACTACATGAATCCATAAAATCAAACAGGCCTCTTCTTTGGTGCCGAAGCAGGTGTTCCAGCCTATCTGTCAGCCATTTGCATAGATTCTATTCACTCCTTTAAAACTGAGACTGCTCCAAAAGGCACATGCTATCTAGCAGACCACTACACGTTTCCAGGGAGCACTGACTGTTGACCCTGCCGAACACTGCACCAAGAGTTGCAACAGAACAATTATGGGATGGCACAGCAAGCCTGCATCTATGTAGTTTGCTAATATAAAGTAGTCTAGCTGTCTGTAATTCTTGATAGAGCAAGGAGTGAGGAGAGCCATGCTAAATCGATCCATGGGAAACACTCCACTGCCCTTCCACAATGCTGTGAAGCCCCCCAGAAAGTTTCACTCTCCCTGACTAGGAGACTCACAAACTGTGTATGCATAAGTATCTGCTTATCTCCCTCAGGTTCGTATCTCCACTGTTGTGAAGACTATTCAAGTATTTAAAATTAATTTCCCAAATATACACAACCTTAAACTTACTAGTGTTCTGTGGTTTTGTACCCTACTATTCTTCACATTAGTCTAAGTTCATCTTTCTTACATCTTAAATAACAACTGTTTTAGACAGCAGTTTAGGTCTCCACACAGAGGTTTAACTTTTTCCAGATACAGGTTTTACTAAATATGTCTGAACAGTCTTCCGTTGTGTTTGTTCTCCCCTCCCTCCTTAATCCAATAAAAACCAATTACTCTGAGCGAAACTGACGTCTTCATTTTTAAGCTAATTTTTCATTTTCATATTTTTTTATTAAAAAACCAGTAAAATGTAAAAAAGGACAAAATTGCATAGAACACTATAAAGTTTCTTCTCTTCTTTGCTGTTCTACAAATAAGCAATAACTATGAAAATTTCATCCAGTTTTAAGAAAAGATATTTATGTAGCTGCATTAAAATAATGAAATATAAATTGAAAAAATGCAGAGATCATTTTGAATTACTTATACAAATTAAGTACAAGACTTTACCAAAATGGGAATTTTATTGAGAAAAAAGAAAAAATCTGATTAGCAATTAAGACAAATTAACACCATTTAAGACACAGTGGATAATTTTATTTACAAATTGCTACTGGCACACAATACACATAGGAAGTATGAAATTTGATTGATAAAGAAGTGCTTCATAGAAGCATAGATTCCTGAGGCATTCTGAACACAATCCCTCATTTACTGGAATTCACAACACTGCTCCAATTGGCTTAAGCAGCAGAAGACTGGATACTTGAGAAACACATAGTTAAGACACAGTTAAAAAATACATAGGCAAATGGAAACAGACTGGAAGATTTTGTCTCACCAATACTAATAGCCTTGGTTATGGTGGAAAACTGTCTTACACTGAAGGGTACAAAGACCTGTTAAGACTCAGTTTCACAGAGTTTCTCAGTTTCACAGCCAATTCAAATGTATTGGAGGTACCTGCTTTCACCTCATTGTCCACAGCCATGGGCTGCAAAGTCTTCTTAACATCGGACACGAAAACACTTTTGTTTCCGTATAAGCATACAAAAGGACTGGTTACCTGGACAAGTATTATTGCAATTGAAAAAGAATAAGTAGTGTTAGGCACTTTCACTTCTTTTTATCTTTTTCTGCTTTCATTCTGTGTTGTAAGGTTTTCAGCTCAGTCATTACATTCAAAGTTCTGTATACCCAGGTGATCTGAAAAGTAAGAAAATTATTAAATTTAACTAATCCACATAAATTTACTTAACAATTTAATGAAAGCGTCCATATAAATGAATATATACATACCACAATTATAATAGTATTCACCAGCAGTGGTGCTGAAAACACAAGTGAAATAAACATTCCTCTTGAATCAAAGTATTGGTATTTAGAAAACAGCCTGAAAGAAATTAAGAAAAACAAAAGAGGAAGCTTTATTCTGTGTAGTTTACATAATATTAGACTTTCATACTAACTATTCAACATGGACATTGTACAGATCATCCTACTTCTTGGGATCCCCAAGTGCAGGCCAGCATTGTATATATTAAATCAGAACAAAGAAACAGTCAGTGTGTCATCAGTTATGAATATTTATAACACTACCAGTCTTTCTTTTATTTAAAGTTTTACTGCATCAAGTCTAAATAAAACAACCATAACTTACTAATGTGACTACAATAGCACATGTATTTGTGCTTCAAAAATCATGCTTATCCCAAAGCATGTGAAATTACTTTCTTAGGTATTTTGCTTACTCGTATTAAAAAAGATAAGAGAAATAATAAATGTAACAAAGCTGTAATTTAGGTCGTTCATGCCTAAAGTGAAACATAAAGACTTAGATGCCTGTGTAGTGTTAAATACATAATTTCCAGTTACATTAGGGAAAAGATACTTCAGTGCTTATGAAAATAAGCCATCAGTCTAATTCTGGCACACAGGCTTCATAAAACAGACAAATGTTACTGCTTTTTATGCATATATGTAAGTATATAAAATAGCAGTAGTATTTTTGAGAAGTGGTGCTTAATGTTAGTTTATTAAACATAAATAGCTACCAAAGAAAATCCAACAAAAACCAAACAAATAATAATAATAAAAATCAAAGTTCACATCCTCTTCCCCTTAAACATTGCACTTTGCTGCACTTTGCTTTTCTCTTAGTTCTCTGACTAGTTAATTTACAACCACCCACATAAACATAGATTTTAAGCAGTAAAATAAATACACGCTAGCTATTACAAATTATCTTTTCTTACAAGCTAAGCGATAACTATGTTGTACTGCATGGTTTTGCTCTAAAGTCTTACATTATTCAACACAACAGACCCTCTGCCATCACATTCTACTGATGAGGCATGAGGGACTGTTTAAATTAACGTGTTCTGGAAATGATAAGAAAAAAATAATAATTTTAGAAAAACATTCATTTGAATGCCAAAATGAAAGCGAAAATATTACCTCCAGTTCATGGCTGCTAATTCATTTATATATTCAGCGCAGTACACTAAGGCCACTGTACAACAAAAGAAAAATATTAGATTCAGTATTTCTTTAAAAATAAACTGCCATCAGTTCTGCCATGTATACTAAAGATGTATACATACCAAACATTAGAATTCCTTGATTCTCAGAAGATCAAGTTACACACTTAATATTTAACTGCATAAAACCAATTCTGATTTAAATGTCCCATATAGTCACCAAGAAGTACAAAGTGATCACAAAACACACCCACTATATTATGAGCAAACATAAAACCTTACTCTTCTGAGCTTGCAGAAAGAGCTCAGCATACAAACAAAACAAAACAAACAACGAAGTCCAGTATTTTTCCCAACAATCTTGTTGGTGACTGCTTCTAAGTTATTTCTGTAAAAAGAGATGCCAGTAATTGGTATGGAATTAACTTATCATTGTATATGTTATGGTGTCACACTGCTAACATTACTACCTGAATTCAGGGTACTAGTTATATATAAGCATTTTGTTAAAATACAAACTTTGTTTGAATAAGTGTAAAGCAGAGTAGTCTGCTGCGATCAGGTGAAAACTAACATATTCTGACTCAACAACTACATGCAATATGAAGCCATCAAGACAGTAAAAAAAAAAAAAAAAAAATCAGTCCAACCACATGTTTAACAGAAAAGCAATACAATTACAAAATTTTAAGTTTGTCCTTGTATCATTTTCCACAAGTAGCAAAGGATAAAAAGTAGACTCAGTGGCTAAAGGTGATCTGCACAAGGCAATTAAATAGTGATATGAAGGAGTGCTACCTTGTTTTACCATCATCCAGATTATCTCTGCTAGGTACTTCACAGTATGAACATACCTATAGCTGCTCAGCTGCCAAGGTAAACCAATGTGATAAGTGTATAATTTCCTTGGTTATTTCTGACTATCTACAACATAAAACTATATTGCAGTCCTCTCCTACCTTGGCTAGTTCTCTAAATAATATTTAAAAAATAAATATAGTCTTCAAGTGTCTTCTTGCCTGCATATCTCTTGCAATTCCTCATTCTTCCTTCACTACTCTGCAAGCATGACAGAACTGAAGTACTGTGTGAAAAAACTGAACTCACAAGAAAATCTAACCCATGGCTAGAACCAAGGTACTGCTCATAATACATGGATCTAACCCAAATCCATGCCATCTTAATTAAACTAAATACCCTCTGCAAAGCTACTAGATCTTCAGGCAGTCAGCCACACAGACACACCTTTGGATAGGACAGGCCATTGTGGATTCTCAGGCTGAAGTCTGGTAAACTCTGAGATAACACAAGCTGTTACTGCCACATACCAAAAAAGTCTTGCTCTTCCTCAAGCCATTAGCACAGCTGTCAGCAGCACACATGGTGAATGTGCTCCAGAAATGAATCCACGTGAAAGCTGATTGTATTCACTGAACTGGAGTACTGTGTGCAGTTCTGGGTGCCATAGTAAATAAAAGATGCTAAGCTACTGCAGAGCATCCAAAAGAGGGCTACAAAGTTGGTGAAGGGTTTGGAGAGGAAGCCATATGAGGAGCGACTAAGTCACTTGGTTTGTTCAGCTTGGAGAAGAGAAAACTGAGGGGAGATCTCATTGCAGTCTGCAGCTTCCTCACAAGGAGAGGAGGAAGGGCAGGCACTGATCTCTCTAGTGACCAATGACAGGACCTGAGAGAATGGCAGGAAGATGTGCCAGCGGAGATTTAGGCTGGACATCAGGAAAAGGTTCTTCACCTAGAGGGTGGTGGAGCACTGGAACAGGCTCCCCAAGGAGGCAGTCATGGTTCCAACCCTGACAGTGTTCAAGAAGAGACTGGACAACACCCTCAGACACATGGTGTGAAGTGTGGGGCTGTCATATGCAGGGACCAGAGTTGGACTCGATGATCCTTGTGGGTCCCTTCAAACTCAGGGCATTCTATGTGAAATACTAACTTACACTCATTTTATCTGCTGCAAAGTATAAATCAGTGTGCTGTGCAAGCATATTAAGAAAAGGTTTATCGTTAAGAGACCAAAATAAGCTATCTGGCAATATTCCACAATGCACATGCTCTTTGTCATCCGAATGCAAGCCCACGGAAGCAGGAATTCACGACTCACCCATGCAGAGGAAGTGCCCTATTTGCACCCGGTAGTGCTGCAAGGAGACGCACGTCAGGAGGAAGCAGAGGAGGTGGAAAACCGCCAGCCCCACCAGCCAGGGCTCGGACCAGTCCGTCTTCTACAGACAAAATGAGATTAGCTTACAGTAGAAGTATCGCCAGGCACCTAGAGCGAGTAGCTTGCCTCCTCCCGCGCTGAAGCCACAACCGATTTCAGTCACGGACCGCGCCCAAGCAGCCCGCGCTGTGCCACGCTGAGGAAGGAACGAGCAAGCCCTGCGTGGAGCACGCCCTGGAGGGGCGCAGGCACACACGGCAGCCGCTGCCTCCATCCCCTCTCCCCGGGCGGGCAGCCAGCCCGTCCCCAGCTCCCTCCTTACCGCCAGGATAGCGGACACCCCCGGCGGGCTGCTCAGCGGCTGCTCCATGGCGGCGGCAGCGCCGCTGAGGAACGCCGGCGAAGTCTCGCGAGAAGCCGCTCAACGGCCGCCGCAGCGGCCGTTGAGCGGCTTCTCGCGAGACTTCGCCCGCCGCCAGTTCCCTGCCCCGAGGTGTCTGGGAACAGGGAGTGCTGCCACGCCCACATTAGGGCAGTGGAGGGGAAGGCGGGAGTTTGTCGCTCACAAGCGGCGATTCCAGGGCTACCCTCATCCCCTGAGTGGGGGAAAGGACGGTGGATGGTCCCATATTTGGGAGGACGAGCAAAGGTGGCTCTCCACACCCCAGCGGCTGCCTCTTCTGAGGGTGGCACCCAGCCACAGAATCACACAGAATGCTAGGGATTGGAAGGGACCTGGAAAGATCATCTAGTCCAATCCCCCTGCCGGAGCAGGAACACCCAGATGAGGTTACAGAGGAAGGTGTCCAGGCGGGATTTGAATGTCTCCAGAGAAGGAGACTCCACAAACCCCCCGGGCAGCATGTTCCAGTGTTCTGTCACCCTCACTGTGAATAAGCTTTTTCTCATATTTAAGGGGAACCTCCTGTGTTCCAGTTTGTATCCATTGCCCCTTGTCCTATTATTGCTTGTCACCGAGAAGACCCTGGCTCCATCCTCGTGACACTCACCCTTTACGTATTTATCAACGTTAATGAGGTCACCCCTCAGTCTCCTCCAAGCTGAAGAGCCCCAGCTCCCTCAGCCTTTCTTCATAAGGGAGATGTTCCACTCCCTTAATCATCTTCATTGCTCTACGATGGACTCTCTCCAGCAGTTTCCTGTCCTTCTTGAACTAAGGGGCCCGGAACTGGACACAGCACAGCCATGTGTCTCTGACTGAAATTGTGTTCCTCAAATCAAACCCTGCCTTTTCAGAAAAGGGACAAGAAGCTCTAGTTATGCTTTTAGCATTTGATACTAAAGTTAGGAAGCTGGTGGGATGTGCGTTTTGTCACAGTCTGCTCGGTTGGGTCAGGCTGGGGCGGAGGCCTTGGTGTTGGCTGTTTGGTCTTTGCAGCACTCAGCCTCAGCTGCTTTTGGGATGGAAGTGCATGAAAAAGGGAGTTTTAAGCCCAGCGGGAAGCTTCTGACAAAAAACCTCAGATGAATGCTCCAGATCATAACTTAAATCAAGTGAAAAATGCTATTTTTCTTGCTGAATGAATAAAAATTAATAACTATGCAATGGGAAGTGAACAAGACATTTAAAAGGTTAAACCGCTCATTTATAACTCCTTTCACTAAATTCTTGTAGGTCTGTAGGAACCAACCACTCTTAAAGACCTGTCATTCTCAATAGAGATTTCGCACTCAGATTCATCGACTAAGCTGGGAGACTTCATGAATCTTAATAGGATTAGCTTTGTCAAACAAACCATTCAGTCCACATTCTGCTTTCATGAAATTTTTGCCGAGCCTTTGACTTTTTTTCAAAATGTTTGGAAGTGTATGTGTAGGTAAATTTTACAAATTTACTATTTTTGTTTAGTCTACGGTATAACCAAATACAGTTCATAACTGTGAACTAGTCTCTTTTCACTGTCACACTTCTGCAATTTAGTGTGAGATGCCTGAAACTGAGGATATGTTTCTTTGTTTTGCTTTAGGTTTTTGCTAGTCTTTTTCTCAACAACAATAATATCTGGAGGCCAATCAAGGCTATTACTTAAAGCATTGTAAAATTAAGGAGGGTGATGCAAAGGTAGTAATTTCTACTACCATTTTGCTCTTAGTTTTAAGACTGGGGGGAAAAAAAAGATGTTTTAATTCCACATTGTAGATTGGGAAATAAGACTGGAAGAAATTGATCTGTCATTTGGAAAAACTGACGGTTAATGTAACAAATCAAATTGTTTTGGATTTTTGTAAATGAGGAATCAAGTTCTTGTAAGTACTTAGCAACTGACTAACCACCTGCAGTAGCTGAAGGGCCTCAGTGAATGAAGGACACAGTAGCTGCTTTATGGGTGGAATGCGCTGGTCAGTGGTAAATGTGTGATGCAGACAAGTTGGGTGGATAGGAAATTATTGTTTTTTTATGGTCACAGCATACTGTATTTAAGAAATCATATAGCTCTCACCGTCAGCCACTGTAGCAGCAGTGGAAACCTTCTTACAAGGAAATAAGAGTTGCTTCTTTAAGACCGATTAGGATAAAGTCAATAACGTTTGTTGTCAGCAGATGGTAGCAGATACATAAGTACTACCAGATATTTTCTGTGGTATATGTCACCTTTCATTTAGTTTTAGTGGAGAATTAAATGTGAAACAGAAGATACTTAACAAACAGATACGTCGCTCTTTCATAGAGAAAAACCTTTGTATTTGTCCTTTTACAGCTACTTTGCAGAGCCAGTATGCTACATTTAGATCCAAATTTTAAAAATATTCTAGTAAGCAGAAATATACAGTATCAATGATAATATATAAATATTTCTGGATAATGTAGAAATATTTCTGTTCTTGTTGCTCTAAGTAACTTAAGTAGTTTCTAAAACTCACTTTTCTGTTCCAAGATTCAGATTCCTATGTAACTTCTTTCCACACTACAGTGTTATCCAAGTAGATTGGATGAAAGATCAAATAAGAAAAGTAGATAGATAAAAGGATTTTTTCCCCCTTTAAACAGCTGAAAACTTCATTTGCTTTACATAGAAAAGGATCTAAAGTCACACATTTATCTTAAATTTAGATTGCTGAAAAAAATGAGCCAGGTGGTGAAAAAACTACTTATGATAGGGAATCCCAAACTTAAATGCTAGGTGATGTTTCTGGTGGTAGCCCTAGATGTTTGCCAGCAGATCTTAGGTGCTGTACTAGAAACCACTTGGAAGTGCCTTTTATACTGGCTGCTGAGGGAAATGCAGCTCAGAATCTCCAAGAGAATGAAAAATAACTTTTGATTTTGTAGATCTCTACAAGTATGTGAGATGCTTCATATCTTTTATTTTATTTGCTGAGTCTTTGAATTAGCAGAGAGATAATTTCCAATGGTCTTGTTTCATTCAGATCCTAAGATACAGATTTGCTTTTGTGATAATGCAGTTTTAGTTTCTGCCTTAAGAAGATAAAGTATTTTGCCACGTAAGATTAATTTTCAAAATACATTTGAAATAAATAAATACAAATTTCTGCTGTCCTTGTGCTGAGCAAAACATGTCCTACACCATTTTATTCTTCACATTTGATATATTAAATGTTCTGTCTTTGTAGGCTGTGTTCCATTGTAAAGTGGACTTTGGTTACAGGGGATGGGATTGTCTTGAGCTTTTCAAGCTTTTGTTGTTGAAACAGTTTACAATGTTGTCAATTTAAACAGGCTGTTTCCTGTGGAAATGTTGTGAGGAACTTTCTTGTCTTTAAAAATCAATTAAAATATACAAAATGCAAAATATAAATGGCTTATAAATGTCTTAATGTAAGTCCACGTGACAACAGATGCATCCTCTGATCTGATCAGGGTTTGCACGTCAGGATTGTTGGATCACAGTCTGTGGTTATTCTACTGTCCTTCTCCATGACATACATGTTGATCTATAGCCACTCCAGTCTTTAAGGATTTTCTTGGGAATTGATGAGGCCCAAGTTTTTCTTTAGGTGTCCTTGAGCTTGATCTCCAGGCAGAGATCTCTGAATGCAGAACCAGGAATACCGACAATGTATTGTTTTCAAGAGCACTTGAGTTGATTGCACTGTACAGATGTGTTGGCCAGTTGTTCCTTGGCTTGTCACATGGATTGTGACTCACAACCAGAATGTGTGACCGCAGCCTTGTCAGATGACAACTTTCAATGAATTGTAATTGGATTGAGCTGCCAGGTACAGAAGTTCATCAACCTCAGCAACTGTAGCATTGACAAGCAAGCAAAGTACCTGGGCATCCCTGTTCCATTACAGTTCATAACAGTTAACTCAAGTGACAGTAAGGTAGCAAAGTCTACATAACTTTTATTCACTACTTCATGTGGGATGCATCTCATCAGCTGAATCTGGGCAGATGTAGTGAAGATCTTTGTGTGAGTGGGTGGTTTTATATAGGTTACACTCAGTGACAGGGCTGGGAGGCTTTCACTGCTTTTTGCGTTTCTTCTGTTCAATAACTGCAGTCAGAGTGGTGGATGGCTACCTTTTCCAAGCAGAGTGGGTGAGCTTCTGCTTCATGCTGCTTCTCCTGCCAGCTGTGGAATGCTTGGTTCTGAGGGTGTGATCTGAGTTGTCAGCAGCAGCAGATGTGCAGACCCCCCAATGAGGATGATCAGATTTTCTCACTGAGAGAGAACTAAGGTTCAGAGGAGTGGTATCACAGCTGCCCTTTGATTTTCCCCTTGCTTCTTCCAAGCTGTTTTCTCCCCTTTCCGCATTCCCCACATCCCATCTTTTCCTTTGTCTGCTGATGTAATCATGAACACGTCTGGCAATGCAGTGGACCCTGCTGTCTGCCACCCAAGTATGTGAACAGAGCTGAGATTCTCCCAGGGCCATTTGGTAGGTAGCTTGGTGGTCAACAGAAAGGATTAATAGATAACTTCTGTGTCTCCATTAGGGAGAGAAAAAACTGTAAGAAGACAAGCAAGCTAGTGAATGGGGCAGCCCCTCACCAGAGCCTCAGTCAAGGCAGAGGTAGGAGGTGGGCATATGTTTGGGTTAGTGACACATATACCCTGTTTCTGTGCCTTGTAAAAATCCTACTGCTGAGATCTGCTGTGGGGACAGGGACTACTCATCACTGCATCTCCTGCCTGTCCCCCAGCCTGCTCCTGTTGAAGTAGGGTAGTCTGTTGCACTGTCTAGGATAGTCTTCTCAGATCTTTGAGGGGCATGAACAGTTTCAGTACGAAAACAGACTGAGCCTCAGACAGGAGTCCAAATGATCATTGTTACTGTGGTCACTTCCAGGCCATCATTTTTGTCTGACCTGAAGATTTTCATCATTTCCATGGTTGTGCTCAAAAACTCTCTTAAATTTGCACTTGCTTCCCAACGCAACTGAAGCGAGCCTAGTTCTGGTATTCATTCTAATACCCGTTTCACTAAAATCCTTCACCTTCCCTGTCCTTGCAATTATCAAATTATTCTTTTTGAGTGTTTCCATTATTTTGCAGCTGCTGTCATCTCTTTACTATTTTATAATATCAGCTTTTACTGGTTGTTATGTACTTGGGAAACTAATAGTAGTAGTGTTTTAAAGATTTCTTTATAAATAGAATTTAAAATTTCCTATGGATTGTTTTATGTCATTTTTGGGTTTCAGGTTTAGATGATGGATGCCACTTCATTTGACCTGCAGGTTAGCCCTGGTTTTGAAAAAGAGTTGGACTGGATGACCTTCAGAGATCTAACTTACACTATTCTATAATTTTGATTTCCCAGTGGTACAGACTGGGACTGGGAAACAGCAGTACTAAGCATGAACTGGAGGGCTTCAAGGGACAAAAAGCTGGACATAAACCAGCAGTGTGCCCTGGTAGCTAACAGTCTCCTGGGCAGTATTAACAGCACATTCAGGAGGTTAAGGGATTCACCATTCATTAGACCATGTATGCACTTAGCTTTTGGGTACCTCAAATACAAGGCCAATAATGATAAACTGGAAAAAGTTCATCAGCTGAGTTGAAGCATTTGTCCTGCGGAGTACTGAGGGAACTGGGCTTATTTGGCCTGGAGAAGAGGTGACTCCAGAAGGAACCTAATAGCCACCTGCCAGTGCTTATGAGGAGCTTCTCAAAAAGATGGAGCTGGGCTCTTCTGATGGTGTGGTGGGAGAATGAGATGCAATGTGCATAAATTGAAACTAGAAGTTTGGGCTGGATCTTAGGAAAAAACTTTCCCCATGAGGACAATCAAACAATGGAAAAGTTATCCAAAGAGCTTGTGGGATGTCTGTTTTTGGAGGGTTTCAGGACCCAATTGAATAAAGCCCTGAGCAATCCAGTCTGGCCTCATAGTGGACCTTGCTTTGAACAGGAGGTTGGAATGACCTCCTAAGGCCCCTTCTAACCTGAATTATTCTGATTCCATCATTGCAGAATTTAAATGACAAAAATAAACTTCTTAGTTGTGTTTACTGAACAATATTGCATTAGCCTGAAAGTGAAATGAATGGTTTTGTTTGTTTGCTGAGAATCTTATTCCCTTCATCTCTTTCATCCACTTTCTGTTACGGCATTTTCCTCATTGCAGGATAGCTTCAGGCTTGCTTCTCTTCCTCCACTATCTGCAAACCATACAGGCAGTCTGAAATGGAAATGTCTTCTTGTTCTCTGCCTACTAACATGACAGCCTATTAAATTATTCCACTAATACCACCAAAGATCTCCTCAGAATTCTTCCAAGCCCTGCTGTGGCAGAACAACCAGATTTTACTTCTGTTGGGGTCTTTGTCCAGTCAAGATAGAATAGACCAAATGTAGTTGCAAGGAGTCCTGACAGCCTTATATCCTGCTCTTAATTATGCACTTTACTTTCTTTTTGATTCCCTCTGAAGTTTTGTTCTTTCAGAATTGCTGCATTGATTGCTTTTCAGCTCAGAAGTACCATCTTGTGTCATTCCACAGGATGAAATGGAAATTAAGTACCTTTACATTTCTTTGATGTGTGACTGCTTTGCACCTGGCACATAATACAGTGCATTTCAGTTGCAACATGGCTATTGTAATAAAGGGGCAAGAAGGAATAGGATGGTGAAGTCTTCCTTCCTTCCTTCCTTCCTTCCTTCCTTCCTTCCTTCCTTCCTTCCTTCCTTCCTTCCTTCCTTCCTTCCTTCCTTCCTTCCTTCCTTCCTTCCTTCCTTCCTTCCTTCCTTCCTTCCTTCCTTCCTTCCTTCCTTCCTTCCTTCCTTCCTTCCTTCCTTCCTTCCTTCCTTCCTTCCTTCCTTCCTTCCTTCCTTCCTTCCTTCCTTCCTTCCTTCCTTCCCCATACTTCTACCTTTGTGTTTTCCTTTTTATATGTAACATAGTAACATAAGATTTACAGCCCTGCACATACTGCAAACTTTTAAAGTTTACCCATTGAACCTACAATAATGTAAATCCTTCTGCCACCAAATAATATATATACCATTTGGGCCAAGCTGCAAAATAAAAGCCTTTTGTTTGTGAACCTTAAGTACTGTGTGTACTGTTTTCCAACCGAAGGGAACCCATGAACCTGAGTCACTTCTCCCTCCCACACATACTTGAGGGCATGACATGACATCTTCCCAGGCACAGATGTGAGACTGACAAGACAGTAGTTTCCAGGGTCATCCTTTCTACCCTTTTTAAAAATGACTGTGATGTTTCCATTTTTCCAGTCAACAGGGACTTTGTTGTGAGAGATGTCAGTCTTTTAATCTGTGAGACTGAACATTTGATATAAATTTTGGACTTTGAGGCTCCTGCTGCTTCTTTCTTTTCATCTTTCTCTAATGAACCAAGAGTGAAGGGTGGAGAGATGGTGGTAGTTCAGCAACAAAGACAGACAGGAGCTAGAAAGCCAGTGTATTCACCTATTGATCCTGGAGCTATGCATATTTATCACTTTCCGGTGTTTGCTGAATACCTGTAACAGTCCATAGCTCTGATAGCATGCTTTGACCAAATGGTTCAGACCACCTGAGCACGTTAGCTGAGGTTTGATCTCTGCATATAAAAATCAACACACACACATTATAAGCACTTATATGAGATACTTTCAAATATGGCAATAATTGAAAAACTATAAACATTTGTACACTTAACACATGACAGTACTGTTGACCTATTCTTACTATCTGTATCAGAATATCAGAATATGACCTGAGCGTATTCACATGTTGCAATTTTCTGGCACAGGTGTGGGAGCTCCACTACAACATCTTGCATCAGGAGTTTTGAGAAGCAGTCCTCCTCCAGCTTTCGGCAGTTTGAGGTTTTACAGATTCATGAGTTGTTCCACGGTGTTGTTCCCTTGTGATTGGTGGGATGTACCTCTAGGCTTTGCTGGTCTATTCTTGGGGGTGTTGCTGTGGTGGTGTTCTGACTTGTTCACACTCCACTCTTCACAGGCAATGTGATATTGTATGTATTCTAATTCAAGGTTGTCTCCCATAATTGCACACCAGTCCTGACAAGTCCACTGTTGAGAAGATTATGACAGAGGTTTTAGATACTGTTCTGTACATGGATTTTTTATGATGTTTCTGTGTCGTAAATTTCAGTGAAATCTGAATCAGAGAGTTAGAGTTCTGAGGATTTCTCAGCTGTGCTGTGATACACATCCTTATCAGGTTCCTGCACAAAGATCCTACTGCACAGAGAAGGAAACTTGCACATCAAATTTTGTGGGTGCCCGTGGTAGGGACGGAGATTTGAAGTTAATCTCAAACCTGAACCATCCACCATCCTTGTACAAGGAATAAACGTGTGGATGGAAGTTTTGAGGCACTGGAAATAGAATTGTATGAGAGTCAAATCAGCAAAAAAGTTTAAGAAGCTAACACACAGCATGCCTAGAAACCTGTGAATAAAGTCAAGTTGCATGGACAATTCCAAGTCAAGGATGAATGAAGAAGCAGACTGCGCAGAGCATTTTAGGCAAAGATTAATTTCTAGAGCTACAGACCAAAGAGTTGCAGACTTAATTGCTGAATTCTTAGTTGCAGACCTAGTGTTTGCCGTTGCAGGATTGTGTGATATTTGGACAGTGAAACATATAAAAATGTATCTGTTTTAAAATTGCTATTGTCAAAGGAACATTATCATGGGAGTGGTTGCACATATGGCACACTCAAGTGCTGCACTTTGCAAAGGGCAGCCAATTTCAAATTGAGAGCTGTGAGGTTTGGATGGAAGAAGTTCATGTTCTGTTGAAATAGAAGAATTCAGCAAAAAATACCTATCTGCCCAGTAACTATATCCTACGCTTCCTTCCTGGAAAAGTATTCTATAAGTGGAGATCCCCTCCTCCAGCTCCCTTCTCCTGGTTTTACTTTCCATGTCCAGTCCTTCCATGCACTGCTTGTAACATAACCAGTACTGTCAGAAAGTAAGGTAGTAGCCATTTGTTAAAAAAAAAAAAAAAATTTAAAAAAAAAAAATTATCCCCTGCAGTGCCTTTTTATGGCATACTGGAAAATACAAAATGAGAAGGAAAAATCACAGCAGAGAAAGGACAATGACAAAATATGGTAAAACCTGGAGCACTACTGAATATTCCAGAGCCTGCATTATCAGTTAAAGGATAATGCTTATCTGTGTGCTTGACCCCACACAGCAGTATGTGGAACAGCCCTTTCAGCATTCACCCTTCTGCCGTTTTCCTTATAGCATCCTTTCCTTGTTACTGCTGTTTTCTCTGGAGTGGAATTAAATTTTACCCTGCTTAACAGAACTGTCTGTCCATGGTTTCAAAACAGACTGTCCTAATGCATTGCCAGATGCTGCATTTACATGAATATGGGTAACACGCACTCACAGAAGGGCAGGGAGGGAAACTGATTCACTGTTGTCCTAATGAAGACAAATTAAGTGTATGATCATATGAAAATAACTGTTCTGCCTTCTTTTCCCCCTATCCCTTAAGTGAAACTACTGCAGTTATGTGGAAACATGGCTTCACTGTGTTGTTGGCTGTTGCTAGGGGAAAGACACAGGCAGAGATCTTTTCCTTAAAGATTAGGTCTACACTTTCACCACTAGCAATAGATAGGCAATCTTCCACAAGTCATGAACCACAGGGATTAAGCCTCTTCTGGCAGTACTCTATTAAATCAGAGCTCTTGTATTACCAAATCTCTTTCAGAAATTCTCATGCTGAGACTCCATAGTATTAGGATGCTCTCATTGGGGAGGGTGGTTAATCTTCTTTTTCCAGAGTCTTTGAATATCTCTCTAGTAGGTCCTCTGGTCTTGTTCAGGCCCCAGACTGTAGGTTGTGTAGTGCAGTAGCCTTGTTTTCCTTCTCCCAGACAAAACTCTTCAGCTTCCTGTAGCAGAGATGAATTTTCCTGGGTTTAGCAGAGACTTGGTTTCTGTCACTATTTTTCAAATGTTGCTTTCATTTTTTCTTTTAACTTGATGCAATATTGATTCTGTAGGATGGGACTTTGCAGAGATCAGCTTCCTTGTGACCTTGGCAGACTGCTGTCAGGTTGTTCAACCTCCCAATGAGATTTTTGGTCCTTTCCCTGACTGGGTTCACCAGAGTAACAATCTCTGACAGAATCAAGGTGGTGACCCCTCAGGTAGTTGCCCTTGGTTTGGTTCTCCTGCACTGATGATGTAATGCTGGTATAAGATCACTTACATTGATGAGGTAAATACTGTGTTAAAATTGGCCTCTTAGGAAGTAGAAAGGCCAGGTGTAAGTTTGCGCCTGTCAGCTGGCAGTTTGCACTGATGATCCCACCAAGATGCTGCTCTGGCTTTTATTTTTCTGGAAGGCCCAGGAGCTCATGACTCATCTCCAATTGCCTTCCTGTTCATTTTGGATTTCCTTTAACTGCAGAGGACAGATGAGGCATATAAATATTTCCAGAACCACTGCTTACTGTAGGAGGACAACTTCAGAGTTGCTGAATTATTGCTTTAAAGGCTGTACTTTGTGTCCTCACTAACACCAGGCTCTCTGGATTGCATCCCAGTGTCAAGCTTTCTGCTTAGTTCAGGAGAGAAGCCACAGCATGAGCACAGGCTGCGTGCACAAAGTGTGTTCCTTGTAACTCTGAGCACAGATACTCAGCGTATTGATAGCTATGAGAAATGATGCTCCTCGCTAAACTGCTGATGTAGGTGAATCTTAACTGTTCAAGTTAGTATGTTATCCTCTGTTAATTAAAATTATGTAGGGACTCAGAATTCCATCCTACTGGAGACGATGAACAAGAAAATAAGACTTCTATAGGCAGTCTGAGGAAGAAGGCCTGATGCAGAATGTTTGGTACTTGAAGAAATCTGTGAGGGTTTTCTTCTATGGAAACATTCAGAGTGATATTTATTTTAGTTTTTTCTGCTTAAATTGAGGTAAATAAATACTTGTCTGTGTATTTTATAGTTTATGTTATTTGACCTGTTTAACATATGAAGGAAAAATCAACATACTGGATTTAGTGTCTGTTAAATACTAATTGGTGCTATTTTCTTGCAGATATCAGTGTTTTTGAGGACTTGCCTTTATTTTTTGTGTTAGTACTGTTATCGGGCTAAGGTTGCTACAGGAAAGTATTCACAGAATCACACAGAATCACACAGAATCACAGAATGTTAGGGATTGGAAGGGACCTCGAAAGATCATCTAGTCCAATCCCCCTGCTGGAGCAGGAACACCTAGATGATGGACTTTTACTCAACTGATATAACATTAGGATGTTGTTGCCATTGTCCAGTAAGAGATTCATAGGGAAGAATATAAGAACAAGAAAATCAGATAGTGGCACGTGCCCAGTAAATTCTCACCATATCTTGTAGCTCTTTGCTTTTGCATGTTAAAAACTGGAAGAAATTTTCTGTGACTGAGATTTGAAGTTGCTAAAGGCTCAATGCAAAACATTAACCAATTTCTACTGAACACCAGAAACAGGATTAAGTAGTGTTGTCATCAAAACATGTATGCAATAAAACTGGTATCATTCAGCTAGCTGTGAGGCTAAGCATACTTCAGAGTGTAGTGGCAGGTGAGGAACAGAAACTGGCATTCCACAGTCTTGTGTTCAATAAGAACAGTAGGCGGCACTCTTACTTTGTTTTTCCTCAATACATTATTTTTTCAGCAGCATTGTATTATCTGAAGCAGTGTTCATGAAACAGGTTTTGAGATACACTCAGATGAAGGAAGTTTTGTGCTACAGATCGTCATCCTACTAAAAAGCCCAGCATACCTTTTAACTTTATGGAACAGTACCTGTGCTTCCCGCAGGTGTTAATAATTGCCCTTTTAGTCCCTACTGCTAAATATATTCTGTGGGTGCAAAGACTCTGCAGACTTCTGTAGGACCCTGCTTGTTGCTGGAGGAAAGATTCAGGCAGGTATCTTTTTCCTTAAAGGTTAGGAGAGCACGAAAATTTCATCAGTAAAAAAAGAAATGTGTTGGGCATCTCTGTGGAAACACTGAGAACTGTTACGTTTTTTTCTGTCGATGTCTTCTGTAAGCCAACATTACTTCAGGTATGTCTGTCCCATACAGATTATATTGTGCTGTGTGTGAGAAACCCTATATGCTCTGGTTCAGTTACACTGTGTCCTACAGCTGTTGCTGCTACCAATAAGAAAGAAAGGTCTGCGTTTGGACCAGGAGAGACCTGGTGAACAAAAGGGCAGCAGTCAAAGTGATTCTGAGCTTCCTAGCCATACCATACATACAAAGCCCAAGCATTTATTGTGTTTATCTAGTAGTGCTGTGTCATGTTTTACTAAGCAGAATTTATTTCTGGTGTACTTGGTCCATGATACTTTCTAAGCACATTTATTACTCTTCTAAAGTCCAATTTGAGACTTATGGGGAGAATGAATTATCTCAGGGTACTGATGGCTTGGAGGCTCTGTCGTGCTCCCTGGTGCAATTTAAATGTGGACCCCAGTGGCTGTTCTGGATGTCTTTCTTGAGACTGACTCTGGAGCTTCAGCTAGCTGCACAGAAGTGGAGAACCTCCATGGGATGATGTGATAATGTGACGGATGGTAGAATCTTGACGTAAAATTTACTTTCATAAATAAGAGAAGATCTGACTTTCCAAGAAGACTGGTTGTGTTAATAAGAAAGCAATTGATCCTTCCTTACTTTCTTAATTTTGAATATATAGCACTCAAATGTTTGGCTAAAGCAGGTTTTGACCATCTCTTGGGTGAAAGCAGATTATTGTGGCCAGGTGCTATTTAGCCTGCATTCCCAAGAATCCAAGTTCCTTGTAATCTTTAGATACCCACAATGGTGGTATAGGGAGAAGCTACCCTAAAAATGAAAGGAATATTTTCCACATTTTGGAAAATTATTTTTTTTCTAGAGAATGGGTTAGCATGCTGTGACAGTGGAAAGAGAATTAGGGTTTAGTGTGGAAAAGGATGTGTGCCTCTCTGTCTTATTGAGATGACTTTGAAGAATATGGAAAACCCATCAGGAAACCAATCTTTTTGTATTTATGTATATATTGTCAGTAAGGTTAGCACTGAAGTGCAACCTGAACTTTCTGTATGCTCCTTCCCCCATTTGGGAAATGCATTGGTATGCAACAAAGTTCAGTCTGAGTATGTGCCAAAATGTGGCAATATGCATTCAGGGAAAGAGAAAAAAATCCTTAAACTTGAGTGCAAAGTTATTATAGGATGGATGGATTCCAGTGAGTACCAATGTGAGAGATGGAGAAAGAAAAATAGTGGGGGACAAAGGACCTGAAGCTTTTTTTCTGTGATAACTAAATGTTTGTTTTGTAAATTTTGAATAGAATGTTTGATTTCCCAATATCAGTCTCCCAGAAAACACTGCTGTTAATGACTCCCTGTTTGAAGAGTCCTCTGTCACAAACAGTGAAGATCTGTGTTAGTTGCAAGCACAAAGACATAAAGAAGGTGCCTGGTTATAGATGTTAAAAAATAGACATCTTTAGGAGTTCTAATTAACACTTCTGTGGAAAAAAAATGATCAGATAAATAGAAAAAAATTGACGGAACATATCTGAATGTTATTCATTTAATGAGGAGGTAATGAAAGAACAATGAGGTTTTCAGCTTTTCACATTTTCTTGTGAAACTCTAAAGAGTCTAGCAGTGATGTGTACAAAAAACTTACAGTCAAATGAGAAAAATAGTAAGATAGACTGCAGTTCCATTCCATTGACATCAGCTGTAAGCAACCTTAGTGGTGACTTGTATATCGTAATTAGTGGATTCACAGTGTGGTGATTAATGGGAGATGCAAAGCAGAAGCAATTTTATTTCTTAAATATAGCATACTGTATCTGAAATTGTAGTAATTAAGATGTTTAAAAACAGATGGAGTTAAGATATTTGCTTCACGAATGACACATGACCATGAAATAATATTTGGTAGCTAATATTAAAGGAAAATCCAGTATCAAAGGAAAATGTTAGAAATGGGAACTAGAATTGCAGCATCAGAAGATAAGAACTATTGACTTACTGTATTGATTCTTTTAAAAATGTGTATGTGCATGAAAGTCTGTGCACTTGGTGTTCTCTGCAAACAAAAAAGTTTGAGAGAAAAATGTTAATTACAGAAAACTCAGTTTTCTTAGAAAGGTTTGCTTGACATAAGAATTATTAATTTAGGCTGTACTAATATGAGTTTGGACTATAGCTGCTGAAGGGGGCAAGAGCACTGAAAGCCTTGAAGGAAATACAGTTTTATGAGAAATGTGCGCCAGAGCTAGTCAGCTCTCCAATTTTACATTTTCTCCCTCACTGTGCTCTGTAAGAAGACAAAGTTCAGTGAAAAACCTAAGGAGGAAGAGTCCTGTAGAGGGCATTCTGTAAGTAAATGCTTAATCCATCTTTTCCAGGCAGATCGGTAAGTAATGTATCCAACCATCATCCCTAGCCAGTAAAGCTTCTGGGGATATTCTGTTTTCCATAGTGTTCTATGTATTTGAAAGTTAAAAAACAAAATGGTGATACCTTGCTTAGTCACCCATCTTCAGACATGTATTTATACATGCTGCAGAATTACTGGTCTAGAGTAATAATGAACGTAATTAAGGATTTGAAAAACATCACTGTTCCCTCACCGTAAAGACTCAATTATTTTTATATATTAATACTATTACTGAAGGACTATGAAATCTCCATCTCTGGATATTTTCAAAACCTGAGTGGACTGAGGCACTGAGCAACCTGGCCTAACCTTGAATTTGCCCTGCTGGGAATAGGAGGCTTTATTGCATGACCTCCATGGGTCCTTTCTACTGCAAATTTTTGTGCAATTGTGAAGACTCAGTTTCAACTATTAAAATATCCATTTTATAAAGTATAAGATAAATCAGTTCTGTTCTGACACAAACCTTTCAGTATAGACATATATATTTTTTTTTTCTTCATGAACAAACATTATAAAAATTATGCTACTTAAAATATTTTTTTTTTGAATGAGGAGATTACTTTCTCCTTACTTAATTATTAATAGGGTTATTTTTTTATGAATAAGATTTTTTTTTTTAAGAAAATGGGCTTTTATAGCCAGATCAATCCCTATGAGTCTGACTTTGCTAGTCATGAAATATTCTATTTGCTTTCCGTATATTTCGTAATTGCCCATTTTCTTGGTTTTTGATATTAGCAGACTCTGACAACCAACAACAGAATCCAGGGGAATGTCAGGAAGATGTGCCAGGGGAGATTTAGGATGGAGTTAGGAAAAGGTTCTTTACCCAGATGGTGGTGCAAAACTGGAACAGGCTCCCCAGGGAGGCAGTCATGATTCCAAGCTTGAGAGTGTTCAAGAAAAGACTGGACAATGCACTCAGGTGTGAACTGTGGGGTTGCCATATGTAGGGACAGGCATTGGGCTCAATGATCCTTGTGGGTCCCTTCCAACTCAGGACATTCTGTGATTCTATGACACTTCTTCTTGTACAGCAAGAAAGATTAGTATTTGGTTTTGTTATGGTAAATTTGGAGATCCACAAATTTCATTCCAAGGAGGGGTCCCCAAAGAAGCTATTTAGGACCTAGAGTCTCTGAGAAGAGATGGGAACAAAGAAATAGGATGGGAGACGCTACAGCTTGAGGCCTTTCCAAGATCAAATATGAGCAGAGGAGGAGCTGAAATACGTGAGTATATATGAAAGAATGCATTGCTCTGGTTTTTCTTTACAGTCTTTAATTGCAAAAAAATCCAAAGTCAATCTGATTGATATGCAAAAAACTATGCAGGATCAAAACTACCTCTTTTTTATAGAAGATGTTAGTTGAAACAGGACAACTTGTTGATATGTTTCTGTTTGGGACTGTTCAAAGAAAGAAAGAAAGATAGTTTCTGCATTAAAATGATCACACTGCTGGGACACTTCTCCTGTGAAGAAAGGCTGAGAAAGTTGGGGTTGTTCTGCCTGGATAAGAGAAGACCTCATGGGAGACCTTATTGCGGCACTTCAGTACTTAAAAGGAACTTATAAGAAAAACTGAGAGAGAATTTTTATGAGGTTCTTTAGTGACAAGACAAAGGGTAATGGTTTTAAACTGAAAGAGGTTAGGTTTAGACTGCATACAAGGAAAAAAATTTTTATTATGAGTGTGGTGGTTCCCCATAGAAGTTGTGGATGCCCTATCATTGGAAGTGTTCAAAATCAGGTTGGATGGGACTTTGAGCAACCTTCTCTAGTGAAAGATGTCCCTGCGCTTAACAGATGGGTTGGAGTAGACAATCTTCAGAAGTCCCTTGTGACCCAAACCTTTCCATCATTCTGTGAGCAAGGAGTGGGTATTGCTGATAGCTTTGAGAAGTGCATTTTCTGGTATCCAAGCCAGATTGTGGCATGGAGTAGGTGAAGAGAAGGAAGCAAGGAGAAGGCATTCTTAGAGGTCTAGTACAAAGGACCTGGAAACAAAAAAAAGAAGCCTGAAGGATCTATGGATTAGAACAAGTTATCCCAAAGGTGATTTTCACATGTATGCTGTCCTCCAGAGCTGCTAAGTACCAAAGAGAAGAAAGACTGGAAGCAGAAAGAAGCTGGGTAGTGATTACTATGGCTTCAACTAGGATGACCTGTTACAAGATTTTTCCTTTGCCAGTGTGAAAATCTCTGCACTTTGGCAAACCTTCCTTTTGCATCATTTACTTTTCCATGGTCAAGCATTGTGGTGGATTGACTATGGCTGGCTGCCAGAGGCCCACCCAGCCACTCTCATTACCCCTCCTCAAGAGGATGGGAAAGAAAATAAGATAGAAATGCTCACAGGTCACGATACAGACAGGAAGATGACCTACTAATTACCATCATGTGCAAAACAGACTCAACTTCATGAAAATTTGTTCAACTTATTGTCAATTAAAAATAGAGTTGAATGGTCGAAACAAGGACAAAAACTAAAATAACTCCTCCCCAGGCCCTGTTCTTCCCAGACTCAACTTCTCTCCTTCATTCCTGTCTCCTCTACGTCCTCCTTCTCACACACCTAGCAGTGCAGGGGGATGGGAAATAGGGGTTGTGGTCAGTTCAGAGCTCTTCATCTCTGACGCTCCTTCCTTCACTTACCCCTGTCCCAGAATGGGTACTTCCATGGGTACTTCAGGATAAACCTGCTCCTGCATGAGCTCTCCAGTCTGCAGTTCATCCCACACACCCATCTGTTCTGACACGGTGTGCACCACAGGCTGCAGTGTGGATAGCTGCTCCAACATGGTCCTCCATATGTTGCAGATGTCAACCTGTTTTCCCATGGTCTTCTCCACAGGCTGCACAGGAATCTCTGCTCCAGTATGTGGAGCACCTCATCTCTCCCCTTCTCTCACCTTGGTGTCTGCAGGGCTGTTTCTCACTGCTTTTTTTTCCTTACATTCTGCTGCACAGTGTTTTTTGCCCTTTCTTAGATTTGATCTCCCAGAGGTGCTACCATGGTGGCTGCTGAGCTCAGCTGTGTCCTACAGTGGGACCATTGGAGCTGTCTGGAATGAGCTGTGTCCAGTACAGGATGACCCTGACCTCTCCTCACAGAGACCACTCTTACAGCCCCCGCTGTCCAAGACCTTGCCACATAAACAAAATACAAGCATCATGACATCTTTAACTACTTTCTTCAATGTAGGAGACACAGGGGGTGTACATACTGCTGTGTCATGCCTGCTTGAAAAATACTAGTTCTTATAGGCTTCCCTGTGACCTAGATCTGAAGAATGTTAAGGTGTTTTATTGTTATTTTTTCCAAATGGGGACACAAACAGTTGATGGATTCATAGTGCTTATTTGCATGTGGTTGTTGGGGAGAATTCCCTTTCTCACTGGGTAATATAACCTTACCAAGACAGTAAAGGATCACATTGCCAATTCAGCCATGCGCTTTTCTTATGCCACAAATTGATGGAGCATTCCTTTGGTAGACTTTCCACAGGCAGAGATGCCTGTGGTATTTCTAAGTGGCAATGTTTCAAGCACTTCGTGAATAATTGGAGGCTGCTGTGCCCTTCATTAGCAATGTGAAGATGCAAGAGAAAGATTTTATTGTGGCTGGGCTACAGTTTCTGCAACAGCTGTACTCCCAGCCTACAGCGACTGCTTGCAGCACACATTATGCACAGGAGGATCTCAGAATCTAAAGTGGTATTTGCAGACTTATTAGTGATAGTGGTGGTAACTCTGCCTGTGATTAAAAAAAAACCCTATGAAATGATTGTTAGTCAAGTGTCATTGTAGGAAAAAAATTACTTGTAAATCCATGGTGGTTTTCAAAGACACTACTGTGATATTTATTTTCCAGTTCGATCGGTTTCAGTGTTCTCTTCTGGCCTTTGAAGAGTCAGAATCTATGTAAGGACTGGTATTGTGGTGAGGATGTATAAAATGAGAAATTCCCTATTTTAAGGAAGTGTAGATACCTCTTTTGTAATTGCTGTAGTCTCTTCTGAAGGATAATTTACAGGTGTAATGTCATAAGAAAACTACATCTATGACAGTTGAAACTGCATAACCTTTGCCAAGAATACTGTGTGCCTCCATAAGACAGGGAGAGGAAAGGATTTCTAGCTTTGGTCTTTTACACATAATAGTGTGTGTGGGAATCTGCATGGTACCTTCTTGATAATACTGCCTGGGTAACAGCAGCTGATACAACAAGAATGTAAGTGAGTGAACAGAAAACCCCAAACTATTCTGAAGGGTGTTTACCCAAACCCTGGTAGTGCTAGAAAGAAAATAAGAATGTCTGAGTTTTCTTTAGATGACCTTCAACCCAATTAAACAATAACCAGGAAATTAGCAAGAAGCTTTTGAAAAGTCAGCCTGAAAAGTAAAAATAAGGTTGAGAATTTGTGTGGAGGTACCTTGAAGTGAGTGTGGCAGAACAGCAGCTTGGTCAGATGCCATCCAACTCATGGAGCAACAGTAAAAGGGAGAACACAGAGACACACACCTCAGGTGTGTGCATGCTCTTTCATCAGTGTGTGGATTGGCAGATTGTAAGGACATACAGAAAATTAGAGAACCCGTATCTCCATCAGCAGCTGCGACTTAGTATGGGGAACTTGTCTAAAAGTGAGGGTACAAGGTGTGGATGCAAAAGGGAATGCATGTGTCATTCAAACAGGACCCCCAGAGGAGTGGTGAATGGGCAGCAAGGAGGAAAACACACCTGCAAAGGTCGCTATGTGTAAGAATGTGGTATGTAGCAGCGAGAGACGGGTCTCTTTTTAAAAGCAGAAGTGGTGTTGATCCACAAAGTGTTCACGTTTCAAGGATGAAAAGAGGAGAAGGAAGAGGAATGATGAATATGGGACAGGTCAGCAAAGAGGACAGCAGCCTGGTACACAGCCGTCAACAGAACAAATAGGAAGGGTAGAGAAATTGGGCAAACATAACAGTGGTTGACACAAAGTAAAGTGCTGGAACATGTCAGTCCAGAGAGGGAGGAAAAGCCACGCAACGCTGTAGACCATTGCCAGCCAAAAAGGAACTGCATAATTGGAAAACGAAACACAGTTAAGGGGAGGTTTTGTGAAAATGCATATTGGCCAAAAAAAAACCCCCAAAACATTGTTGCATTGTCCTTACAAACTTAAAGAAGGAGAGCTATATGCTGCTGAAGGAGGCTGCTTCCAATTCAGATGAGGAGTATTGTGAAATTTGTAAGGGAAGAGATTGGGACAGGTGATGGGATTTCTCTGAGTGGTGACTGGCTGTTTTCAGGCAGGCTCAGCAAGGCTGGGCAGTGGGGGTGAGGTGAAGATCCACCAGAGCTCTCCATTGAGGAAGCTGGAAGGTGTTCATAGGAGGGGAGCTTGCGTGCAACTACTGAGATAAAATGTTCATTCATGTCTGTCTCTGCCTTTCTCATGTGTGTATTGTTTTTGGTGGATTTTTTGTGTGTGTTTTTTGTTTGTTTGTTTTGTTGATTTTGTTTGTTTTTTCCAGCTGTCCAGATTGTAGCATCAGGGAAAAAGAGAATTGCTTTAATGAAACAAGAGCAAAACATGATTCTTACCAGAACTAATCACAGCTGCTTGAATGACCAAATGTCTGCTACTAAAAGAAATTTTCTCAACCCCCTAATTTCAGAAAAGATGTGTGTGACAGCATTCTGAGTGTTCTCACCTGTACTCAGATCTTCATATCAATGATGTGTGCATTTGTGTCTTGGAAGAGAAAGCTCCTCTGACCTGAATATTGTTATCCCTTTGTTTGCCAAAGATAAAGTGTAAATGCTGGAAATGCCTCCCTGGAACAGCAATTCACTATGTAAAAACCTCTCCTTCTGTTAGATCCTTATTTCCCTAGCAGGAAGTGTGATGGAGGGCAATTGCCTCCCTGAGAACAGGAACAAGATAAACTCTAAGTATTAGCACATGAACGGCTGCTCCAACTACCTTTATTGTCTCATTTGGACATATTGGTAAAAACATCCATGGAATTAATTAAGACTGCTTTTACCTTTAATATTGACCACCAATGTCACCAGAGCTAGGGTGGGCTGGCTGCTAGAAAAGAACTGTACCATTCAGTGACATATATTTACTTACTTGGTAGGACAGGTACAGCAAGTGGGTGGCAAATCCTACTCTATGAGTCCACCTACTCCCCTCCTCCCTGCATTAACGTCATGCAGAAATTAGAGCTGCAGCCCCACCAGGCCAGTTTAGACCAGGTAAGTACGAATGGGGAAGCAAGGCACTTGTTCTTTGCACTTTAACTTCTATATATGTCCATAGACATCTGTGTATGGTGACTCCCTTTCAAGCGACTATTGCCTTAATTATTTGTTGCTTTCTAATGGCTTTGTTACTCTCATGGCCCCAGACCAGCTCTTGAACTTCCTCCATCACTGAGGTCAATTAGTGTTTGCTACCTATTGCAGTTTATGTCACCCTCCAGGCTCTGCCCTAATGCATTTCAGAAAAATGAGTACATTTGTCATCCAGGGCCAACCAGATTAATCTGATCACCTTGTGCTGGGCAGATATAGCCAAGTCTTATTTTTCTGGCCAGTGTTTCAAGTGCTTCTAATCCATAGCTGGCCAGTTTGTGGGTAACCAGCAGCAGTCCATTGCACAGGTTATCTCCGTGTTTCTGCTGGGTAGTAAGACAGCTGAAAAAGGTTTAAACCAATTGTCTTCAAAGTCTCCAAGGAGATCCACTGAAGCCTCTTGCCTGCTTGGCCCATGGCTTATTTAACATTGCTGGTGGTCAGATGAAATTACCTTTCAATAACAATTTAGAACTGAGAAGTGTAATTGATGTAACAGCCTATAAATCAGTGTCTTGGAAGTTCGGCTGTATACTAGCAAGTCTGCTAAGCTGTCTCTATGCAAACCTGAGGAAACAGTGCCTGAATTTCAATAATCTTCCTCACCTTTTTAGGCTTTCTTGACATGAGAAGGAGGGGCATGATCTCTAGGTGTTTCCAAAATTGTATCTCTATGGAGTCATTCCAATGACAATGCCAGACTGGTGCCTCACCCCCTGAACTGCAGTAACTTGTGTCCTCACTACAGAAGAGGCACTGTGCATGGGCTCCAGTGTACAACTTCCTGCCTGGTTCCACCAGGAAGAGCAGCTTTTCTTATGTTTACCAACACTGCCTGCTGTTGCAAAGCACATAACTCCAGCTGTGGACATCTGTAGAAGTCACACCTAAAAAGAGTCGATGTTGATCGCGAAATTGCTGATGTAGACACACTTCAGGTGTTTCAGATGGCACTTAACACCTTGTTTCAACCACAGAATCATGTCCCATTCAATTTCTTCTAATCCCTGAGAACATCTTGGATAGTGTTTTAGGAAAGCATCTTCTTTCTGCAATATCCCTGGAGATACCTTTCTGGGAAAAAGCAAATCCTTTTTCTTTAGAAGACTTACCACTCTTATTGTGTCATTACACATTCTCCTGGCAGACAGAAAGGATGTCTCTGTGTTTTTAGTGTTACCAGCTACAGGAACTCTTTCTTGTTACTGAGAAGGGTAGAGGAAGGTGGCAAGGTGAAGAAGGATTGGCAGATGCCTAGTATTTCCAAATCTGCAGATGGTGGCTATGAAAAGAGCTCACAGAACACTATACTTGTCAACGTAGGGAGAGAAAATCTTTGAAATCGGGGCCTGAGGTTTTTTATCTTAAGTTGCAGCTTTAAGAATGTGCCCAACTATTTTTGTGCTGCTCACTTCAACTGACCGGGAGATAAAGGAAGGCTGAGAGTACAATTGGAAAAGGGAGAACTAGCTGCCAGAAGCATGTGTATAATCCTGAAGGATGCTGAAATGTATGTTGGCCACATGATTTGTCCATGGGGGCTCTACTGTATAATGATATTAAATGCAACAGGACTACATGGATGAATAGATAAAAGGTGATATGAAAAGTAATTTCTGAAGCATCACAGACTGCTCTTTGTTTCCTCTGGGCTTTTTTAATCCCTACAGAAAGAGAGCACAGTTTTTCCTTGTTGCTGCAATTTTATAAAAAAATACATAGGTGTTTTTTGGTTTCTTTCACGGACATCTTGTGCATAATCTGCCAAAGCAGAAAAAGCCAGATATGCACTATTCCTGTGCTGCTCTGTTAATGTGACACATGCGGTAGTTCAAAGTAGAGTTGTAATACTATATCCGTCCTTTACAGCAGTAAGAACCTGCAGCTAAGCAATACATAGTACAGATGCTGAACTGCAGAATAAGTGGATGATAAATGCAAAGTACAGACACTCTGAGAAGTTTGTTTTACAAAGTCCCTTACATAGTGCATCAGCTTCTGTGCATAATTTGGAAAACTGAATAGGATGAAACCATTGCTTCTGGTGAGACTGACAGCTGAGATGGGCTGTCCTCAATTATCCCTGAGTGTAGCATGCCATGAAGAAAAGCCGTTGCTCTTTTGCTTTCTAGTGTTTAGGGAAAAAAGGCAGATTGTTTTGGACCGTAACTACATAATTTCAAAAGACCCTTTCTTTAAAGAACTGCAGGATATATGTATTAAATACAAAATGTAAAAATTTTGAAAACATTCTGCTTTCAGTTGCCAGAGCTGATAATATTAAGATGCTGATGCTATGATGTCAATATTGCTGATGAATTGAAATGTTTTATAAATGAGTGTTTTCTTTTCTGGAAGATGTACTAATGACCATTTCTTTTACATATATGATGAATTGTGTGAATCTGCACAACTTGTCTGGAACTGGGCTTTGTGGTCTGAACAATAATGGAGTCTGATGACATTTTAAAATGAGACTTTATTGAGACAGTGGAAAGATGATCAACAATTTGCCCATACAGTGATTCTACCCAATCCCCAATAGCAAACACAGGATACTAGTGATGCCAAGGCTCTTTGGGACTCCTGGGGACACTTGCTTTTGGGATCATCTGGCTGAAACAGCCAATCATGCAAATGTCTTTTGAATGTGAGTGAGACTCATGCTGCCCTTGGCTCCACCAGTGCTGGTGGAATGTGAGAGAATCCTACCTTATGTGAATAATGTGGGTGACATCCTGCCTATGCTGCCAATGTCAGCCAGGGCAGGGTGTTGGCAGCCAGTCTGTGCAGCCAATACTGGTCAAGGGCAGGGTGTTGGCAGTCTGTCTACACTGACGATTCTGGTCAAGGGCCAGTGTGTCAGGAACTATACTTATTATACATTAAAAGAGGATCAGTACAAGCTCTCAATTCCTTGACTGTATTTAAGATGACAATATATGCGAAACAGTCTATAACAGAAGTTAGTATAGAAGTACAATCAGTAAATTACTCATTAGTAACATGAGATTTTTTGGTGTCACTTTTCCATACTTTTTTTTTTTTTTCTTATTTTCTCTCTAGGTTACAAGTACAGTAAAAATTTCATACCCAGGACAGTTCTTGTTGAATCCCAGCATGCACAACTGACTTCCAGGAATGTAAACTGTAATTTAGGTAATTGTCTTCAGTCTTCCATCTGGAAGAATGTGGCGATGTGCTTTTTGGACCAACCGAAGACATGAGGTTTCTTAGGCAACGGGCCAAGCGAAGGTTTCCTTCTTTAAAAAACCTTGAATTCTGGCTGAAAACAGAGGCATTTGGAATGAAAATAGAAGGTATACAACAGAAAGAGCTTCTTCAAATACATGGCAAATAAAACTAACACTAGAGGCAATGTAGGCCCACTGATGAACGAGGTGGGTGCCCTGGTGACAGAAGATACAGAGAAGGCAGTGTTACTGAATGTCTTCTTTGTCTCTGTCCACTCTGCCGGAGGCTGTCCTGAGGAGCCCTGTACCTGTGAGGCCCCAGAGGAAGGCAGGACAATGGAGGAGTCTTCCTTGGTTGATGAGGACAGGGTTAGGAAGCAATTAGGCAATCTAGACATCCATAAATCCATGAGTCCGGATGGGATGCACCCGCGGGTGCTGAGGGAGCTGGCTGAGGTCATTGCTGGACCACTCTCCATCATCTTTGCCAAATCTTAGGAAACGGGAGAGGTGCCTGAGGACTGGAGGAAAGCAAATGTCACTTCGGTCTTCAAAAAGGGCAAGAAAGAGGACCTGGGTAACTATAGACCTGTCAGCCTCACCTCCATCCCTGGGAAACTGATGGAACAACTTATCCTTGGTGCCATCTCAAGGTATATCAAGGATAAGAGGGTCATTAGGGGCAGTCAACATGGCTTCACCAAGTCTTGACCAACCTCATAGCCTTTTATGAGGACATAACCAGGTGGATAGATGATGGCAAAGAAGTGGATGTGATTTAGGTGACCTTTGAAGGTCCCTTCCAATCCAAAATATTCTATGATTCTATGAAGGTGAAAACCACAATTTTAAATACCTACATTTTAATATGTATCTGTCAGAGACCTTCTGCTCTTCTGCTCAGCCAGCGTTAGAGAAAACTCAGACCTTCCTGGTGGATCAGCTCTTTTCTGTCATGGCTCTCCTTAGACAGCACCATTTGAAATAGAACAAGCCTATTGCCAGACCTCAGCAAATCTGGCAGTCCCGGAAGTGTTTTGATCTGCAATATTCCTCAACCCCTCTCATACCAAACCTCTTAACTTCATCCTCCTTGCACTCTTGTGTCAGATATATAGCATCTGACAGCAGGTGGAGAACAACCTTTTGAGATAGCAGATCAGACAGAGGATGCAGTACATTGGCAAGCAGTCTTTTTCAAAGGCTGGAGGGAAGAGAAGGAGCCATAGAAAATATCCAGATAAAGAGACAGAACAACAGAGATTTTGATGGACAAGGAAAAGACAGCAAATCATAAAACTGTGCTGAAATATCTTTCTCTGTGAAATTAATTTCAACTGACATCTTCCAGTTAAAAACTTGTAACCATTCTAGTTCTATGTCAGTCGCTGATTGATAGTCAGCTATGTTGCTCCAGTTTGATATGCGTCTATTTCTCCACATACTTGGTAATTTATGTGGAAAAAACCCAAACCATTTTCTGTCATAGTTTCAGTGCAGAAATGTGAGTCTTAAATGTGTTTTCAGTGATCCAAGGAACTTATTACACCGTACTTGTCATAAGTAGTTATGTTTACTGACTATACTTAGGAAAAATATATGCTGTGTAGAACAAACACTTTAAAAATCGATACTTCTCTTTTTCTAGTCTTTCATCAGCCCACCAACACACATTAAATGTTATAGATCATTTCATGTTAGTGTAAGGTCATGCAGTACATAATTGGAAACAGTGCCTGAAACTAATGACATAAAGGCCTGCTAAATAACCGAATTGTTTAAGAAACTGTTTTGGCCAACTTGCTTTGATTGCAAACTTGATGGTTTTGGAGGTGCAGATGTGTTCTGATATTAAATTAATAATTTTTCAAAGAAGCAGAAAATAGCATACAGTATTTTTAGATTTTTTTTTTTTTTAATCAAAAAAGAATTTCAGAGAATCTAATACAGCCCAGACAACTGGAATGCCTAATAATATTTCTTGCACTCTTAATGGGAACAAAACAACTGTTTTTCTCAGCCTCCTGGGCTTTTATCTTCACATGGCTATTTCAGGTTAATATACTGGACAATAAATATACTGTATAGTAGCTACACTGTTGTGGACTGCATTCATTTATTTGAACTCTGGAAGTCTAAAAGTTTGTTGTCTGAGCCTAGTGAGTAGCCTTAGTCTTTTCATGTATTTGAGCATCTCCAAAAGGCACTTCGTCTCACCTGCTTTTATTGAACTACCTAAGGATAAAATGGAGAGAGGTTTTATAAAAGCAGCCTGAATCCTCAAAAACCTCTACTGGTGATCTGTGGCAGGTGTTTGACACAAAAGCATTTTTAATATTCGTTGCAGAAAGCCTGCACCAGGCTGGTTTGGAGTAGCAAATATACTGTCCCTGAATCTACTGTGTAGTAGCTTCCCTAACTCCAAGCTATGAAGTGAATTCACTGTCAAACTCTGGTTAAACTGATATTTACGTGTAAGTGGAAAAGCATTTAAGGTAAGCGACTTGCCATTAGCCCTACAGAATACTTGCAAAATAAAGACATGCACAATTTAAGGAAGTTTCAAAAAAATGAAAAACAGAAATCTCACAGTGAGTATTTATAAAACTACATATATTTTTCTAAAATCAAAAGTGATAAAAAAGCTTTCTGTATTCATTCCACCCTCACCAGATTGAAAATAATCAGGTGTTAATTTGGATGTGTGAAATGTTTACAGTTCTGTTTCAGAAAGTATTATTAAAACTTGATGGGCGCTAATGGCAAGCACAGGCAGCAAATACTAATAACGCTGGAGACCTAGCATAATCAAGTTATAATAGCTGCTTCCAAAGGGATGTTTCTGTCTTGTCTTCAGGGTTCAATTTTCTGTCATAGATGGGAGGAGAGAGGAGGCATCATGAGCAATAGAGAGATCAGCCTCCCAGGCATGACAATTGTGTCTGCTCCTGCCTTCAAGTGTTGCTCTTTACCCTGTTTCTGGTGACATCTGTCAGATAAATTGATGACAAGTACGAGGTCTGCAGTAACAAGAAAACACAATTTTTTTTTTAGGATCCCTGTTTGCTCTAATGCAGATATGTGTGCTCAGTGTGACCCTAGCATGGAGCTGGGTGAAGATAAACATACAAGGGATGAATTCATATTCCAGATAGCAATGTTAATGGATCTAGTAATCTTGGCCAGCAGCTTGGAAACACTAACTGGTAAAAAAAGGGTTTTCAAGTGCAAGTCAGACATTTATAACTTTCTAAGTAAGTTGCTCTGAGGGTTTGGAGAGATCTGTCACTTTGAAAGTGCATGGGAGCAGGTACAAGAAATTACTATATCAGGCTGGATCCAAGAAATTTCATTTAGAAGGGTGAATACTCTTGATGCTTCCTGAGGCTTATGTTCATATTTGCTTGAGGACTTGATATCTGCTGCATAGAAGAGAGTCCCTAGTTTTGAAGTCTGAATCAGATGAGAATTATAGGGTTCTGCCTGAGACCAAAAATGAGAATGTTAGTGTAGAATGCAGATGAAAAAACATTCTGGCTTTTACTTAGGTGGAATATTTTTACATACTTTCATATTGTGAACCTCTACTGGAGAAGACTTGGCCTTAGTATTATCTGTAAGAATATTCACCATCCCTCATCCTCTGTGTTTTTCTTCCAGTTTCAGAGCCCCTGGGAATTTCTTTAATTCTGAGGGAGAAGGGTAGGAAAATGAAAATGACATGATCATATATGAAGAACTCCAATTAGTGGCACAAACTTTTCATTGAGTGCTTTGAGAGGTTTCATCATTGAACTATGACCTTTAAAAGTTGAATGGTTTGGTTTTTTGTGGGCTTTGTTTAGTAAACATCATTTAGAAGTGGTCTGTGGAATATTTCTACTTAAGGCCTTAAAGACAGAGGAAGCTGAGAAAGTGTTGAGAGATGCAGGAGAAATAAAGACCTCAGGGTAGTGTAGGAGGCTAAATAGAGATAGTTCTATTATTGAGTATCCCATTAAATACAGTGGTGCCATTGCTATAACAGAATATAGACTTTGTATTGACTCTGGAAGGCTTCTGGGCTCTGAGTTACCAAGTTTCTTTTGTCTGCACTCTTCTGCCCTATCAAGACTTTTATTTTAGCTTGTTTGCCTAAAACAACGGAAGTTTAACAACCAGGTAACTTTTCCATAACTCATTTAGCTTTAGCTAGCATTATGCAGTTGTGTAGCAGTATAAGTATTTTCATGTCCTTCTGCAAATAACAGGTAGCAATACCAAGCAGTTCTTCTGTGTATAGTGAATGGTCCATGACCCTAGAATAATAATGTTGTGGATTGGAGTGCAAGTGAAGGATAGTAGCAGAGGCCTTGAAAGTAGAAGACCAGGAGGATACCAGAGGCTATAAACAATTCACCAGTGGTCAGTTATTGATCATTAAAGTAATGCAAACTTTGGAGCTCAGTAAAACCATTTTTAAGGAGAACAGAACAAAGCCCAAGTACCCAGTATATGTAAAACACAGTATATATAATACATTTAGAAAAGATATTTATGGATCATGAAAAAAAGAGCAAGGCATAGTGCCTGTTAATATTAAAAAGTAACAGTCAGACTCTGAAGTGTGGAGAAAATAAATGCCACCATGAATATCAATATCTTCCTCTGCTAATTCTCCTCCTTTTCTTCATGAGGAGGACTAGTATAGTAAATGGTTAGTAGCAGAGGTAGTAGGTGTGTGTCTGTATGTGTGTGTGGCAATTTTAAATTTATAATTTTGAGAATTTTTCAGTGAACTTTTCTTTTGTGTTCTTCCTTTTTCTATAATGGTTATATCTGAACTAATAATATTTATTTGATTGTGCATAGAAAAGTGTGTTTCTGTAGCCCACATAAACTGCATATAATGTAGTGTAATAGGGCACAGGTTGGAACCACTTCTAGCTATGTCCAGAAAAGTGATCCTTCATATCATTGCTTCTGAGTATTATTGAGGTTGGAGATGGCGAGACAGAATGATTTGGGCAGCTGGAGTGACAAGAGCAGGCTGTGTAAGAGGGACAGGGAGATGTCACAGGGCTCTGCTCTGCAGTTACAAATAAGAAGAATTAGTGTTTTAAAATACGTAGTCAAGCAGGATAATTGTTATAGCAAGAAATTAAGCTCCATCTAGTGTTACATATTCCATGCTATTTTATGATTTCTTCTATTATAATATTATCTGTATATATTATGTCCAGTTAGTGTTATCTCTGGCCAGACAGAAGTGGACAAATTGCCAGTTTTATTGGTGAGAAGGCAGAAATGCCCAATGATATTTCCAATCTATGGCTGGAAAACGACTGGCTTGATTTATTTAGGTCATAATAATAAAATACATCCTACTGCAAGAACAACTCAGAAATATGTGCAAGAACGTCTAGTAAAATTGAACATTTTAAAATCATCTGGCCAAGGTAATTTGGATACAGGAGTTTTAAAAGGGCAGATTGAATAGTTCTTCCAATAAATCTGAAAACGCTAATGAAATTTAAGAGATCAGGAAGAAAACTAGAATGCCAATACTTAAAAAAGTTTAAAGAAGGGGACATAGGATTTTGTCCCCTGATACTGATGAGGAGCAAAATGAGGTCCTAACCGATGTAAGATATTAAGGAACTTAATGAAGTTAATGCTAATCAACATGTGTCAAGTTGACAAAAGACTTATTCAAACTACTAGTTTGAAACAATAAGTTTAGATATGATAGAAATCAGTGTTAATATATTTTTGTAAAAGGTTTAATTTTACATGAGCTTAATTAATGGAGGAGCAGAAGCCTGATCCCAGTAGGCTGCTTTAGCGCTCCTGAAGCAAATGTATGCAGTCTCAGTATATCAGTAACACAATTCAAGGAACTCAGGCAGCACATGGAGCTCCAGGGGCCTTCTGGCAGAAAAGTGGGCCAGCCAGGAGGTGAGCAAGTGATTTGAAAGAGATGTACAACCTTAGATGAAGTAATTCTATCTCTATTAGTAAACTAAGCAGTACAAGCCATGTGCACTGAGTTGTAATCATCCAGACTATTAAATTTACACTAGGGAGTTCTAAGAGACTACAGTAGAGCCACATACATTCCCCAGCAGTGGAAATGCATCATGTTAATGGTTATTTCTAGGAAGAATAATAATGAATATACCTTTTGACACCTGTAACAATAAAAGATTTACTTTGTGTAGAATTTCTTGTTGCCAGGATTTCAAAAGAGGCTTCATTGTTAAATAGCCACTCAGATTCATAGTGCTGTGCAATCTCAAGGATAGATGGTTGTCATTTGGCTCTGCTGTTCCTTCTGCTTTCCTAGCCACTGCTACCATGACACTGAAAGGACAGCATGACAGCATAAAGGTATTAAACAGCCTTCCATATATACAGTACCTTACAATAGCAAAACAACTGGGGAGGTTGCCCCTTAGAAAATTCTCTGAAAGTCTATATTCTGACAGCAGTTGTCTTTTACTGTGCTAAAGTCAAGCATAATTTTTTAACCTTCTTTCTGAACTACATGCTGCTTCTCATTGAGCTAAATATGTAATTATGGTCAGTCAGGATGACATGATAGATGCACTGGTATGAGCCCTTGTGTTGAAGTCATGTGCTGTGTCACACCCCTATTATGAATTCAGAAATGCTTCTCTAGTGCTTCTCTGGCCAACTGTATTTTGTGAGGAGTTTTTCTCATATGGATTTCTATTTCTGCTTTAAATGAGATTCTATGAAGCTGTGTGGCTGGCCACGTGCTTATCATGCACAGCTGATAAGAGATAAGACAAGGACTCAGCTGGGAAAATCAAGCCATTATAATGAAGAGTTAACACTAGCACTGACTTCCAGGGCACTATATTACATTTGAGTCTTATTTTTTTTTCTCTGACTTAGCATGCATTAGAAAGCTTGATGAGTGGATTAAAGGGGTGCACAACAGCACTTCGAAGAAAATCGACCTTACCGTACAGAAGTGTGCTTAACAGAAATTGATGATCTGATTCTGGAGCAAGACCTGTATGTCTGAATTACATATAGGAAGTTTCTGAACTAGGTAATGGCCTAAGCCTACATAATTGGCTGATCGGCTGATGGCATGTTTAAGGAAATTCCTTATTTTGCAGCTGTGTTAACTATGGAAGATAAGCTTTGCTATTGTGTGCAGATGAAGAGATCAGATTAATTATTTACTGTGTCTTCTGTTATTGTTAGGTCTAGTTGTCAGGCTGAACATTTAAGAAACAATGTCCTCTAATACAGTATTGCAAGCATCTTGTTCAGCATCAGTCAAAGTACAATTTGAGATACAGCTGACAAGCCATCCAGGAGTGCCTTTCTGTTATATCTGGAGGCTCCTTTGATCAGCCTGGCTTCCTGGAAATCACAGTCTGATATCCAGACTGATGTCTGATATAGATGGGAAGATGCTTGATATTTGTTACTCCAGCAGAGAAAGCTGACACCCACCATGAATAAATCCAGAGCATTTGTTTTTTGGTTGCTGTTGCTGCTTTTGTCTCCTGTTGCATTATTACAGATAGAAAATTATAGTGTCAACAGCTTTAGTGTTACTTCTATCATCTGCTGACTGTTGCATGGCAGCAGCTTGTTCCTGAAAAGAAAGTTGCAGTCTCCTTCATGATCAGATTGACAATGGGAAGGGTATCACCTTTCGTTGTCCCCCTGTGCTCTTCACTTATCATGCTAAGAGATCAGTGGCATCATGCAGTGTATATATATGTATGTATGTAGTAATGAGCTACATCTTATACCAGTAGCTGCAATATGATGCACTAATTTGCTCTCAGGGGAAGTTGTTCAATGCATATATTCCCTGTGGCATTTTCGTGGTCAGTGTATTCCAGTGCACAGTCATAATGATTTAGATGTCAGTTATAGTCCTTCTTTCAAGGTCCTCGATGTTGCTTTGGGCTGTATAAAATGCACTTACTAAGCACTCTTGATTGCAATGTATTGCTGAATTATCCATGTCATTATTTACCTCTCTAGCAATATTTGTCACCTGCTAATTTTTCTAGAAATTATTTTATATTTTACTCAGATCACTGATTAAAATATTAAACAGGACTTATCCAAGAAGGGATAGCTGTGACATGTTCAGTAAAGGGCAAAAACCCATTCAGTTGTGGGATAAACAGAAATTCATGTTTATGTGTATTTTGAGGTCTGTTGGACCAGCTTTTAATCTTTTAAATACTGGACACCTTCACTTTAAAATGTTAGGATCATAGAATCATAGCATCATATTGTTTGGGTTTGAAGGCACCTTCAAAGATCATTTAGTTCCAACCCCCCCTTCCATGGGCAGGGACACCTTCCACTAGACCAGGTTGCTCAAAGCTCCATCCAGTCTGGCCTAGAACACTTCCAGGGATGGGGCATCCACAGCTTCTCTGGGCAGCCTGTTCCAGTGCATCACCACCCTCATGATATAGAATTTCTTTTTTCTATCTAACCTAAATCTACTCTCTTTCAGTTTAAAACTATTACCCCTAGTCCTATCACTACACTCCCTGATAAAGAGTCCCTTTCCAGCTTTCTTGTAGACTTCCTTTAAGTACTGAAAGGCTGCAATAAGATCTCCCCAGAGGCTTCTCTTCTCCAAGCTGAACAACCCCAACTCTCTCAGCCTGACCTCATACAGAAGGTGCTCCAGCCCCCTCATCATCTTCATGGCTCTCCTCTGGACTCACTTGAGAAGGTCCATGTCATTCTTATGCTGAGGGCCACAGAGCTGAATCCAGTACTCCAGCTAGCTTCTCATGAGAGTAGTGTAGAGAGGGACAGTCGCCTCACTCAACCTGCTGATCATACTTCTTTTGATGCAACCCAGGATGTGATTGACCTTTTGGGCTGCAGGCACACACTGCTGACTTGTATTCATTTTTACATCCACCTCTACACACAAGTCTTTCTCTGCAGGGCTGCTCTCAATTCACTCATTGCCCAGCCTGTATTTATGCTTGGAGTTGCCCTGACCCATGTGCAGGCCCTTGCACTTGGCCTTGTTGAACTTAATGAGGTTCACACGGGCCCAGCTCTAAAGCCTGTCCAAGTCCCTCCGGATGGCATCCCTTCCCTGCAATGTGTCAATCACACTGAACAGTTTGGTGTCATCAGCAAACTTGCAGAGCATGCACTCAATCCCGCTGGCTGCTTCCCTGACGAAAATGTTAAATAATTATTGTCCCAATACAGACCCCTGAGGGACACCACTCATCACCGGTTTCCACATAGACATTGAGCTGTTGACCACAACTCTTTAAGTGCAACCATCCACCCAATTGCTTATCCACTGGGTGGTCCAACCATCAAACCCATATCTCTCCTTTTTAGATAGAAGGATGTTGTAAGGGACAGCATATTGTGTGGGAATAGATCAGTTGCACTACAAAAAACAAAAAATTGTAACTTTTAAACCCCAAATACTGCTCAGTGGAAGGTAGGCTTTGGGTCTGAGCAGGTATGTATAATGGGGTAAAGGAGCCTTTGAGATTCTGGAAGGAAACTGGTCCCACTTGCTAAACAAGAAGCAGAGCAGAGCGTGTTAATTCTAAGATAGAAAGTTAGAGAGAATTCAAGTTTTTTTTTCAGATAAAAGTGACTAAGTTCTTGGAAAGAGTTTCAAGCAACATGTTGCATCATTTGAAGAAAAGTGATATTGTTTTCTTCTGTTGATTCTAATTGCACAGGGTTACTGTATTAGTTTTTGATTTGATAGAAGATTGTGACTGCTGAGCTGTAGTACTGGGGCTTTTCCTGAGCTGACTGCCAGGAAGAATGACTAGATGACACCCAAATCCTTTGAGAATAACAAAAATCAGAAACTTATCTTGTTTTTTAAGTATTTACTGGGTAAGGAACATTATTGATTCTGACAACATTTAAAAACAAAAAAATGATACCAAAACAAAGATCTAAAGACTAAACTAAATCCCTTATAGCCATCAAGTATGTCAGCTTTGATATTAAACAAGAGTTAAATTACTAAGTTTATGGAAGAAAAATTAGCTAAATGAAATAACATTCTCAAAAGGTAAGAGATGCATTTCAGTTATAAAGCCTAATGATCAAATGCCAAATGGGAATGATTAAGTGTCATAATAATGATGAAGCGTCACTAATTCTTCAGAGGATGGAGGATGTGTTTAGTGAGTGTTCAGTGAGGAGTTCTTCTGCTGAAAGATATTGCAAACGTGGTCACCACGAAGGGCTTTTGAGGTTGTCCTTGCAGGATGCTGAGCAACTCATGCCATCACTGGGAAGATCTTGTGGTACATGTAAGAACTGTATGTGGGGCAGATGAAGGATGACTCACAATATCGGTAGAGAGCCAGAGCCATTTGGATGATTGAATGAGACTGACTTCTGATATGCAGTATATATTCAGAAATCTTGTTCTTTACTTTGAGACACAGATGGATCACAAGTAGAGAGGAAGACACCTGAGAACAGCAGTCAGATTTTACACTAAATGGAGCCCACCTGCTGCCAGCCTTCCAGCAAGAACTGATGCAGAACTGGGTGAGTAGTGGAGAGGTCTTAATGTACTCCTTAACCAATTCACAAAGCCACTGTCTTCTGCAGAAAGCAGTACAATCTCATTAAAATAAGAGAGAAACTAACATTGACCATGCCTAGCTATCTTGTTTCAGATGTTTTTCAGTGTTCTTATGGTCTTTTAGTTGTGGTGTCATCCCCATCAATTGTAAAGTGACACATCCTCAGCACAGTACCACTTGCACCTCATAACCTCACTCTTCCCCTGATGCAGAAGTGCGTGACATGTAAAAATACAGCCTTTTTTAGGACTATGGGCAAAGGACCTGGAAGGTCTCCTCCAACCTCTATGGAGGCCTGCGTCATACGGGCTCAATAGCTGGAGACTTGGAGGAGGGTAGAGACAAGAACCCTGTTGACAGTGCTTCAGTATTCTTTATTGTGGATGGGAACATCTAGAAGGACTGATGTCCCCTGTAGCTTTACTCAGTCTTCTCTCCCAAACATTGGTGGTGGTGGGAGGCAGCCAGGCAGGAAGACCAGATGCTGTGGTAAGTGTGGTAGCAGTGAAAGCCTCTCTGGCTCCTTTCTCTTCAGCAAAGAGGCAGATAGAAGCATTCGTAATGAACACTGCAGATGTATTCCCTGCTACCGGGACCTGACTTTTGCACTGAGGAAACCGAGCTTAGAGGCAGCAGAAATTTAATCCAACCAACATTCATATATACTTTATGAGCATCTGTTAGATGACAATCTCTGTTCTCCACTTTGTTTTCGACATAAAACTCATTTAATATAATTGTAAAAGTTGTCTCATAACATTACCCATTATTTTAATCTTCTGTGCAGGACTTTAAGTGCTGATTTCAAGTCATAATATTCAAATTTAAAAAGAAATAAAAAGCCTTAAAATTTAAATAGATGTACTTGAAGTCCTTCCCTTCAACATTCCTGGACAATTCAAGTATGCAACTTATATTTAAGCCATGCAAGCTGATCTTGATGTGAATAAGTTTTTGTCAAGTAGCTCCAGTTTGGAAAAGTTCCGATTACATTACCAGTGGAGGAAAACAACCCTGCAAGCCCAACACATTTTCTACATCTCCAACCCTACTGAAACTTCAAAAAGAATTAACATTATGTATGTGAGATCACTTATTCAAAACCTACTATGCTTTTGGCAAGGCAAATATATTAATGTCTGTAACTATCTTTACTGTAAAACCTGAAAACTAGAGAAGAAAAAAACCCAATATTCATTATTCAGCAAAAATTAAAATTAAGTTCAAGGTTGTAATCAGTTTCATCAAGTTTCTTCTAATCTAAACATAGAAACATGCTTATTAATGCTGTTTTCTTGATAGTTACATTTCTTCTATTTTGGCGCTGGTATGTAGATCAAAAAGCTGAAATAGAGAAACATCTTTTAAGACAGAAAAAACTACTGTAAAATTGCTTCTATAGAAATTATTTTAATGTTGATAAGCTGTACATTGTTTTCCTAGTATGCTTTAGTTCCTTCTATAAAGCAACCTTATAGTCATGTAAAAAGACAGATTTCAAAAGTCATCTTTTCCATGCAGATTGATGGTACACCAAACCAAATTTATCTATCATTATTAATCCTGCTGCTTCATTGAGCCTGATTTTTGTCCTCTCCTCTCCCTCTCCCTCTCCCTCTCCCTCTCCCTCTCCCTCTCCCTCTCCCTCTCCCTCTCCCTCTCCCTCTCCCTCTCCCTCTCCTCTCCTTTTACTTTTAGAAAGATATAGCACAAATATAACACCCAAGAAATTATTCTGTATTTACATTTTATTTGGACAGGATATGTATGTTGATTTCTCTCTAAGCATCAGGTTACCATCCAGTTTTCTGTTTGTCTGTATATAGTAATTAGGGAAGCAACAGAAAATGAACTCGCTATATAGTATGCTTTTAAGTTATTAGGTTTCTTTGGGTTTGCCCGGTCTGATGAGTTCTTTTACCATATAGCAAAGTAAAATTTCCTCACAGATGCCCTCCCTCCTTACTTGGGACCAATTTTATTTTCTGTAAGTCTGTGGCTATGTTAAAAATGTGTGGCAAAATGAAGTCTTCTCAATTCATCCATTCAGCAAATGTGTTTAGAATAAGTCACCATTACTTTTATGGCCCTCATATTCAGGGTTAATTCCTATGAATGTCATATATGCAAAGACTTTTTTTTTTTTACCTATCAATCTGAATGCCACACACTTCAGTTACATCTGAAGAGGTTACAAGCACTCCATCCCCTTCATCCCGCTGTGCTCTGCAAACGGCGCACTTCTTGGGATCTGTCTCCTACCACGCTGGCTCATTCAATTAAGAGCATAAAATGCTATTTTGATATGTTCAAGCTTTCAATGTGAAAAAAACCCCAACACAACAACAACAAAACAACAACAAAAACAAACTTAAGGAAAATTAAGCCTTTTCTGGGGGAAGAAAGAAGTGGATTCTGATTTATTTTTTTGATTTATTTTATACTTTGGAACTTGATTGTATTGGATTATCAAGTTATTTTAGCTTTGAATCTGTTTTATACAAGAAATAAAGAAGGTAGGAGGACAAAAAAAGATTTAGCAACAAACAATTGTCAAAAACTGTCTACTCATGTGGAAAATAACTGCTTTGTTTTGAAGTTTGTGATCAATACTATGCTATAGATCTTGTAGTGGGTCCCACACCAAGCCTCTCTTCCATTGACTTTATCTCTTAATTATATCAGAACAAGAAGGGAGGTGTGCTAAGAGGCACATTTGAAGTGACTGAATTCTTTTTCTTGAAAGTTTTATTCAAGATAAATGCAGGCTGTTAGTTTGTTTCAGGAATAATTATGTGTCAGGGACAGAAGAATTTGTAGCAGTCTGTCACTAAACCTTTGTCTCTGAATTAATAAATGTATGTCACTAGAACCTGTGTAATGGATGGCTATAGGAAGGGCCACAGTCATAGGAAGAGAGAATTGAATCTGAGATTTCTAGCACTACATCTTCTACTAACCATATCTGTGTGACATGTGATTAAGCTCATGATTTCCATGTTTTACCATGGCATGCCAGGAAATACTGGAGATCTATGTCTGGGCAGATGGTAGTAATGATCAGATATATGTATTTTCTCCTTGACTATGTCCAGGAGAATCCCTGAATGTGAGGAGTTCTTGCTGGCCTGATATTTTGCTATCTATGTGACAGCTTCCAGAAAAGTCCTGTGCACATTGGCCAGCACTTGGAGTTTACCTGAATGCAAATTTAGTGACTATGAATGATGAGTTACTGTTAGCCACTCACCACCTTCTCTTGAAGACCTGTAGAGAAGGCTTTTGAGATAGAGCAGGAGCTTAGACTGATGAACTAATATTTCATTTATGCACTGGCATATGCTTTAGCAATGGATCTACCATTTCTCACTGAGAAAAAAAAAAATAGCAGTCCCCTAGACAGTGACAAACTGATCTGACAGTTAATAAAGCAGCTCTGGCATGTTTGCTATAGGAATCTCCAAAGCTGTGACTGATCTGCACCTCAGCTTGAAAGAGAATGTTCCTATTATAGTAGCTGAATTCCAGATATTGCATTATCCAGTTGAGCCAGAGCAGTTGATAGCATCCCTTTGCCAAGTAATTGTCTACCAAGGATTTTTCCAGAATATGCAAACAGAAGATTGTGAAGGGGTTTCGTTAGAAGGAGATATGTTGTTGAATTAGTCAGGCCCAAAGGAATCTCAAGGCCACTTCAAGAAGCTGAGAACAGAATCTGCTGTGAGAAAGAGGGGCGTTTCTTCATTAACAGGGCCTCAGCATGGCGTGAGTCGTTGGACCTATCATCGGTGGGGCTCCAGCGTGTGGACTGCCCATGATACTCATTTAGCGAATCCATGCTTGGAGCGTGGATTCGTGTTTAGAGAATAGTTGCGTATATAAGGAGACATGTTTCTGTAATAAATGGCTTTGGCGTGATTCACATTGAATCGGAGTGCTGAGTCCTTTATCGTTCCAACAAATGGTGACCCCGACGTGATACTCCGAAGGGCGTCTCACTAAGGTCGGGGAAAAGCCTGGAGCGGCCCAGCCGGAGGCGGCTCAGCTGGACTGAGAGCCGGGCGGAGACGTACGGACGTTCCGCGGATAAATTTTGTTGAAGAAGGCCCCGGGAAAGGTGAGCGGCTGGGAGCAGGAGGAGGGAAGAGTGAAGTTACGGGGCAGAATATATCCTCAGAGGAAGAAGCTATAGTTAAAGTCCTCCTGCATATTCTCTCTATGAGAGGACTTAAATATGAAGAAAGTAACATACGTAGACTGTTGGTTTGTTGTAGAACTAACGGCTACCCGTCAGAAGCTGAGAAAGCTTTTAAAATTGAATTTTGGGACGATATAGGGCAGAAATTATGGGATAAGGTTAGCGACGGAGATGAAGCTAAATCATTAGCGACTACATGGAAGCTTATAATTTCCACCTTAAAAGAATTTAAGGCTGGGCGGGCTGCGGTTACTGGAATTTTTGCAGCGTTACAGCCTGATAAGAACTCTAAAAATAACTGTGAAGCTTACCCAGTTCGTGTTTTCGATACCCTCCTTACTCCATCCCCTGTTGTGCCTTCGGCACCCCCAATGATACAACAGTCTGGGGCGGAGGGAGGAAAATTACCGAGTGGATGTCCTCCTGTACCATCACACGACCCTGGAGAGACCAAGAAGTCCAAAGAACTGGAGTCAGATAATTTGTCAAAAGGACTGGTGAAAGTTGAGAATGCTAAAGTCGTAAATAAGTGTAATATCAATTCTTTTACTGATTTGTGTCCGCCTTCACCGCTTTCTATCCTTCTAACGCCTACAAGAGAAAAGAAGGAGCCGCCGGATAAGAACTGGGCAAAAGAACTGTGTGAAAGATCAGATCAGCTATTAGTGAGTGAATCCAACAGTCAGCCATATCAAGCTATGAGAGAGGTGCCTGAAACCAACAAAGCAGCCAAATCATTTGCAACTGTTAATCAGGGTCCCAATGAGAATTACATGCAATTTATTGACCACCTTCAAGAGACCATCAATAAGCAGATTGAAAACTTAGAAGTTAAGGAAGCACTGGTGTTGAAATTAGCAGTAGAAAATGCTAATGTTTGCTATCAGCATGTTATTTGCGAGTTTTACAGTACATATTATGTGTTCCTGTGTACCGTCTCTCTGAAAATCAAGCAGCTTGTCAGGAATGTGAGTTAATTGTTTCACTAGTTGTTTTTAAGTGCGCCATAAAACCTTCTGCCTGCTCTTCCCACTCAGGCTGCAAGCAGCCCTTTGCTTCCCCCCCGCCTCCCCCCCCCCCCCCCCCCCCAAGGTTTTTACTTGCAAGATGGGGTCAGGAATGATTGTTTTCAGTTGTGTTCCTGAAAAATCGGTATTGGGAGGTGTTTTAAAACATAGAAAAGCACTCGGACAAGAAATCATTAAATCTTTTCAGACAGTTTTACAGGCAGGGCGATTTGAACTTCAACAAGCTGAGAGAGACTTAATTGATAACACACAGGTCAGAAAACTTGTTAAAGTCTGCAAGATGCTTTCCTTATTAACCTGTTTTCTTTGTGGGTATCTGTTTAAGAATGCTGCAATTTTGATAGGTCTTTGTTACATGGTACGATAAGTTCACAGTCTGTTAAATCATGAGATTCCGTTGACTCAAAATGTGCATTTTGTGATAATACAGAAGAACATGAGTAATTTAGTTCTTTACTGCATGAATGTGATGTCTATCCCTGTTTCTCTATTAGGACGAGATGTGTTAGGACAACTAGGAGCAACTCTGGTGACAAAACAACAAAATTTCTAGAAGTGGTCATTGATGATGGGCGACCAGTACTGAAATGACAGTGGAAAAATGATGATCCAGTATGGGTAAATCAATGGCCGCTCAGTGAAGAAAAGCTCGCCCATGTCAAAGAGCTAGTACAGGAACAGCTTGAAAAAGGGCATTTAGAGCCGTCTACAAGTCCCTGGAATACTCCTGTGTTTACTATTCAGAAAAAATCAAAGAAATGGAGGTTGTTACATGATCTTCGAAAAATTAATGATACCATGGAAGACATGGGAGCATTACAGCCGGGATTACCATCCCCTGTCATGATTCCAGAAAATTGGCAGATCTTAATAATTGACTTGAAAGATTGTTTTTTCACCATTGCTTTGCATCCTGATGACTGTAAACGTTTTGCATTTTCCATAAATTCTGTAAATAAGGCTGAACCTGCGAAAAGGTATCAATGGGTAGTTTTGCCACAGGGAATGAAAAATTCCCCAACTATGTGTCAAATTTATGTAGCTTGGGCCTTGCAATCAGTCAGAAAATCTCATCCTGAATTAGTGATTTACCACTACATGGATGACATATTAATAGCTGGGGAAACTTTTTCGACTGATTTGTTGATAAATGAAGTATCTGATACCTTACAGCATAGAGGATTGCAAATTGCTCCAGAAAAGGTACAAATTCAACCAGCATGGAAATATCTTGGTTGGGAAATTTCTCAGTCCACAGTGAAACCTCAGAAAATAGTATGTCGGCCTGTCATTCAATCCTTAAATGATGTGCAGAAACTAGTGGGTGATCTGAATTGGGTCCGGAGCATTTGTGGGATCACTAATGAGGATTTAGCTCCAATTGTAAAACTGCTAAAAGGGGATAGTGACATTAGCTCTCCTAGAACGCTTACTGCTGAGGCGGATGCTGCTCTGAAAAAGATTATGTCCAAACTTGTAAAAGCTTTCAGCCATAGGTGGAACCCAGATTATGTAATTGGACTACTAATTGTAAATAATACTAACTATCCTTTTGCTCTCATAATGCAATGGACAACTGGTAAGGAGCCGTTAAAGATCTTAGAGTGGGTGTTTTTGCATTTTCGACTCAAACGAACCATTACAACCAGGGTTGAGGTCTTTGCTCAGCTTATAATGAAAGGTAGGCAGAGAATAGTCGAAATTTCAGGGGCTGAGCCTGCATATATCATTGTTCCCCTCGTTTCAGAATATTTACAGTGGGCTTTGCAGAACTCCTTACCTTTTCAGATTGCGTTATTAGATTCTCAAGCCTTAATTAAGACATTTTCCCCTCCACACAAGTTAATGTCAGTTTTGAATATGGGATCAATGGAGGAGGGTCCCCCTCTTCTCTCAGAATTTCCTGTTAAAGGACCCACAGTGTTCACTGACGCAGGGGGTAAAATGCAGAAAGCAGCAATTACATGGAAAACAGATGGAAAATGGCACGATGTGATACTAACTGACCTGAAAGGATCAACTCAGCATTTGGAACTCAGGGCTGTAATAGAAGTGTTTATCAGATTTGCTCATAGCCCAGTGAATATTGTTTGTGATTCTTTGTATGTAGTAGGTGTGGTAGCTCGCATTGAAAGATCATTGCTCAAAGAGGTTCAGGATGCACAACTGATGTCTTTGTTCAAGCAACTATGGTTGTTGGTCGAAGAGAGACAACACCGATACTTCATAACACATATCCGTAGTCATCTGACAATTCAAGGCAATTTAGCTGAAGGAAACCGCCGAGCTGATTTTCTTGTATCTCCTGCCTCGGTTCCACCTCCAGTAGATAGGTTTGGGCAAGCAGTACGCTCTCATAGTTTCCTCCATCAGTCTTTCCTTGGTGTCTTCTGAGTTTTGCTGGAGCGTGAAGAAATTAAAAGAAAAATGGATTTTTTTGAAGGAGGAGAACCTGATATAAATAATATTTTTCATATAATCCAGTAGCCAAAGAGAGCAGCAAAAGGGATGACTTCAGCAGTCAAGCTGCAGTAGATATGAACCACTGAAGGTAAAGTGTACAATGTTGTCTATTAAAAAAACCCCACTTCTCACTGTGGAAAGCAGTGGGCTGGATTTGAATTCATTCTTGAGAACTTAATGCAGCCGTGGGAGGAAACTTGAACGACTCTGGAAGGACTGTTTCCAAAAAAATCAATGCAAGTCGTTGCTAATTGCAGGGTATTTCACATCGTGTAGCCATTATGTCTCTCACATTTCCATCTGTTGTTTGTTTAATGTGGCCTGTTGCGTTGGTGCTAAGAGATTAGCAGGTTAACTGAAATGTTAATGTGAGCTCTAGCAGACCCCAGAGGAAAAAAGTGGAAGAGGAATGTCTGAATGTTAGGAGCCTATTACATAAAATTTACAAATGCTGAAGGAAGCATCCATTGCCTGCAGCTTGCAAAGTGCTCTGAATAGGCAAGGAATACTCAGGCATCCATCATCCACAGAAAAGGGGCTGGACAGCTGGCCATTTATCTGCCATTGCCATCTACCTCCCAAACTGCCCCTTCCCTGCATAGTCGCAGAAAACACATTGTACAGAAACATCCTGCTGACATGTAGTAGTGATAGCCCTACACATCCTTCCGTGATTTTGTTTCGTTCTATTGTAACTGATTTTTTTTTTTTTTTGTGTCTGAGGATGAAGAGAAGCTCTAAAATGAACCAGCCTCAAAATATCATTTGTAGTTGGCAACTGTAGTGAGCTCGGGGAGAAGTGGAGAATGGGCCTAGACTATTGATGTAACCACAGAAAAGAATAATATGCTACTCCCTCAGCAAACATGATTCATGCATATGCTGCCTTTTTTAGTTACTCCTGCAAGGTAAGATTTTTTTCTGATTTCTAACCCCCCAAGAGTTGCCTTTTTTACATATAAGTGGTTCATTCAAGGAGCAGTGACCACTGACATCTCAGCTGTGATTTATCAAAGCATGGAGGTACTTTGATGCTGTAAACAGAATGCGAGCTAATTTATGTAGAATTTCAGAAGAAAATAAAAGTCAGAGACTGCAGGGAATACATCTTATTATAAAGTAGAATCACAGTGCTGCTTTAATTTAGGGCCCCAGCTTCATCAAAATAGCCTTTGAGTTTTGAGAGTGTGGTCATATAAAATTCTAGTTTACCTTTCTTTAGCTGATGATCTACTTTTCTTGCTGCAAATTTTCAGAGAGAAGAATGTAATGCCCCGTTGTTCAGTGTACTTTTAATCAAAACAGCAGCTTCTTTATCCTTGGTTATTTCCATTCATTCTTTTCAAAGCATCTGGAAAGAAGTAACAGACAATGTTGACCAATACCCCTTATTTTGAAAACATTTTCCAAGGAAATGGATGCAGTATGGGGAACTTTTCAGAGTACAAGTTGTACATTTGATTTGTAGATGCAAGTATTGTTTCTTTAGAACCAAATGGAAATGGTGGAGGTAGCTCCTTTTATTTGCCATCTATGAACCTGACAGTATTCTCCTCTGTCTCTCCTCTGTTATGTATCTACCCAGATTCAGTCCTGCTTTTTCTAAATCCCTGAACTGTGTTTTCCAGAGCAGAGTAATTCAGCTGAGGCCTTGCAAAGGCCAGGGAAGCTGGAAAATATACGTCACACATCCTGCAGGCTGTGATTATGTTTGCTGGACCTTGACTGGGGGTTGTTTTTTCCAGACAAACTGCTGTTTGATTATGTTCAGCATGTCCTACACTTGAATTCAGAAGACACAGCTACACACCTCTCTTTCCAATTATGTCAATAATCTGGATCATGCAAAATGACATTTTTTATGCCCGTGATAGTTATGATAGAGACTCCTTTGCATGGCATGTTTGCTTTGGAAAGGGGCGGACTAGCACTTGCAGACTGAAGCTTCTATATTAGTCAGTGCTCAAGAGCAGGATGAGAAAATGTCTTAGCATACTCTCTGTTGCCTGTCTTCTAATAAATATCAGTCTTCTCCAGTTCCTCACCAGACGCATGTTTTCCTACAAAGCTAAAATGCAACTAAAATATTTAAAATACTTTATTTAGACTACTATATCTGTATTGCTACATTTATTTTAAGATGAAGAAGTACAGGTGAAACTGCGTTGCACATCCCCCAGATGAGATCCAGAGCCTTCAATAGGACAGTTGATGCCTCTTTAGCACGTTTTGTGCCCCACTGTGCCTGTCCTCACATGCACATGTCCTCCTCTACCCCAGGGAAGGTTGACTTCACCTCCACTGGCTGAGGGAGCAGGCAGGATGAGATCCTCAATCAACTGACAGGGTCCTCAACAAAGGAGGTGCCCAGAGAAGCTGAGAAGCTTCTGGACCATGTTGTAATGGCCATGACCAGATCTCACCAGGCTATAAAATGGGGTTCCCATCTAAGACCCCCTTTGAATGGTCTTCTCAGAGCTGCAGGTCTGTGGACTGGAGCCCTCCCCTTAGCCTGGGACACCATCTAAGGAGACTTCCTGGGATTGAGAGCACCTCACCTCCTTATCTGGTGAGTGGTTGTTTTTCTCTGCTGGATATATCCTTGAATGATTCCTTGCCTAAGCCAGGCAAGTGTGAGCTCTCACCTAATCCAGGCAAGTGATTGTTTCTTCTGGGTACCCTGGAGTGAGAGGCCTCTGTTTTTGTTTCTTGTGAGCATATGTGTAGACTCTGTGGATCCTCATTATTATTACATTTTTGTACCCCAATAATCTCCTCAATTGATATTCAAACCTTTATGTTTTTGGAGTACTAAATAATTGTATAAACCCTGTTTCTAGTTGGTTTATTTGCTACACTTTCCTGTCTGGAATAAAGTCTGTTTTGGAACCTGTTGTCTGCCTAAAATTGACTTTTGGGGTGCCTCCATGACAGTTGGAAAAGCAGGGTAATGACAGTGGTTAGCAGACTAGTGTATTAAATGATCCATGGAGGACCTCTTAAGTGAGAGATGGAGAGGAGATGTATCACAACATGTTACTGAAATAGTCTTGTTAAAACCTTCTCCTGGCACCACATCCTACTTCTGCCGATGCTCAGTGGTTTAGTCAGTTCTAAAATGGTTTCTGGAGTGTGCTGTCTTCTCTTTGCTGTGCTGAAACCATGCTCAGCTCTATAATCTTTAAGAAAAATTTTTAAAATTGCATTCTGTTACTGTGTAAACTTCTTTGTTTCTCTGCTAATCAGTGCAACATGTTGCCTAGCAAAGCAGAAAGGAAAGCTTAAATCTGCCTTGTTACACAGTGGTGATAGGCATAAAATAATAATGATTTGGAGAAAATATTATGGACAGCTAGAGAGAGGAGGGATGACTAAGCCTGAGCACATGTAGGGATTTTCCTGTTTTCTTCCTGCAGGCTGCATGAGAGGAGACCTGGATCCAAAGCAGGTTCTGGCCTGATCTGTGCAGTGTGATGGGTTGAGCACTACAGCCTAATCCATAGCCTCTGCCTTGCTGCAGTGCCCATGCTAAAAATCTGATTCAACCACTTGAGATTCTATGTGTGGACCCAAGACACACTGAAGTGCTTTCATGAGTCCAGTGTCACACTAAATTGTTACATCCAAAACTATCTTCAGGGTCATTTTTGTGTTTGCTACTATGCTTTTACACCTTTGTTCTTTCTTTACTGGCCTGCAGCTCCACGTTACATCTGAATTTACTACATATGCCTGTTTTACACGTTAGATACTATATCTTTGTTCTCTTTGTTACCCCTAAAACCATTTGTGTCCAGCTTCAGGTCTGCATTTCTTTAACTGACTGTGAGTGAGTCATTCATAGCTGTGAACCCTCCAGTGCCAAGCCATTGTCCCATCTCGTATCACCCCATGCCCATACTCCCCTGTACCATATCCTGTGTCTCCACTTTTTAAGGCCTCTGCAGTTACACCAGGATTGTATTTCTTGCATTATCTCATATGTTATATCCTAGGCTGCATAAAAAGAAGCATAGCCAGCAGGTCAAGAGAGGTGATTCTCTATCTCTATTCTGCTCTCAAGAAACCCCACCTGAAATCCTGTATCCAGCTCTGAGGCCTGTAGTACAAGACATGGACTCACTAAAGCAGGCCCAGAGGAGGGCCACAAAAATGATCAGAAAGCTGCAACATCTCTCCTATGAAAGCTGAGAGTGTTCAGGTTGTTCAGCATGGAGAAGAGAAGGCTCTGGGGACACCTTATTACAACCTTTCAATATATAAAGGGGACTTATAAGAAAGACAAAGACTTTTTACCGAGGCCTGTAGTGACAGAACAAGGTGCAATTGTTTTAAACTGAATGAGGATAAGTTTAGACTAGACGCAAGGAAGAATTTTTTATAATGAGGATGATGAGGCACTGGGACATGTTGCCCAGAGAAGCTGTGGATGCCTTATCCCTGGAAATGTTCAAGGCCAGGTCGGATGGGGCTTTGAGCAACACGGTCTACTGTAAGATGTCCCTACCCGTAGTGGGGGAGTGTGTTGTACTAGATGGTTTTTGGAGGTCCCTTCTAACCCAAATCTTTCAATGATTCTATTACGTTGGTTATAAATATCTCATTTGACATAGAAAAAATCTTTGTTACTGCTATGCATTCAGAACTATGGTTGTACTATATACAGATAAAAAAAAGTAAAACACATTACATACAGACAACTGGCCAGCCAAAGAAATTACTGTCACATCTAAATTAAGTAAAACAAAGTTCACACAATGCAGTCTGGATAAGCCTCAATTCTGAGGTTTTGCAAACTCACTATAAACCTTATATCCTGTTACCACCAATAGCAATATTGCTGCCAGAGTTACAGCTCTGTAATGCACCTAGGAGCTGTTTGGCAGCTTGTCTTAGAAATCATAAGGGAAAATTAAGTTTGTGGAAAGTGATTCTTTTAATGTGCTGACAAGTTCCCACAAGGTCCATGGTTGTCTTGGGAGGACTGGCTTTTCTGTGGCTCTTTACTCTGGGGTGGCTTCTGAGTATTTTCGCAGCCATCAGTGGTGCAAGAGATAAGAGGTTTAACATCATAAGCCATTGGTGAATTAAGATTGAGGTTTAAGCATAGTTGAGATGCACTCAGGCACTTTCACCAAATTACTTCCCAACCTGAGGGGTCCCCTGTCAACTATGATTCAGGTTCAAAACCAGACATATATGCAAGGTCAACAGTTCCATTTAATTTCTCCCACAGTAGCAAAAACTGTGCTTTTCATGGCAGGAGTGTTTTCTTTCTTAATAATAGCAGCAATCAATTTATATCTAAAAGACTATTTGTGTTTCTAGCTTTATTTCTGTTTGTACTTCAGTTTTTTCTTTCTCACAGGAGAGAAAAGCTTCTATATGAGAGTAAACCAGCCAAACAAAAATCCCCACAGTATTTCCATTCTTTAAATACTCTATCTAGATTTCTCTTCCCTAAACACTTGTAATTGTCTCAGGAGCTGGTTGAGAAGATGGAGCTGATATGCCAGGTTTCCAGCAACTTTTCTGTCCTGTTCAGACACCTGGCAAAGTAGCTCTTGTGCTCCTTTTATACCACTGGAAATTCCACAACTGCTGAGCAGTTGATTTTCTGCCTTTTCAGTATGTTGAGATCATGATATTAAATGGTTTTCTTGTTGGAAATTACTGCAGTCTCAGAAATTTTTGAATAATTCTGTGCTGTCTTTATAAAAAATGTGCTGACTCAAATTATACATTTGTCAGCAATTTTTCCTCTCTTACACATAAAAAAAACCAGAAGTGGAATGTGAAGCTGTTGCTGAATAGTTTACCTGGAAGAGAATGGGGAAGCTGGTAGTATTTGGGATGTAGAGTTTGAGTGTTTCAGAACAGCTTGCTGCTGAGAGCTGAGGAGGTGGGAACCAGGGAAACAACAGCCTGATTATAGGGCAACTTCAGTCAAGTGAGTTTTTTATTTTACTACTGTTGTACTGTTCAAGTGCATTGAAAACTTGAGCAAATTTACTTCCAAAATTCAAAACAGGAGACAAAGGTCAATTTAAACCCGTATTTTGTTTTAATGACTTGGAGTTTAAATAACAGTAAACAGAAAATTCAGCAATAAATCCACCAAGTTTCCAAGACAACTAGTAATGATCTCTTGGTTTTTAAACACCAAATCCAGCAGTTAAGTCCCACTCAATATTATTGAAGTGTTGTCAAAATTAAATGCGGTCAGTGATGTGAATCTAAATATCTAAACCATGCATATTGAAAAAGAATTAACCTACAGTAGTTTTAACATACTCACACTTGCACCATCTTTTTCCTCTCAAGCTCCTAGGTATTTTGCGTGGTATCTTGGGTTCCCTAATTGTAGGGAATATGCATTGGGATATTGTTGTCATATTCTTATTCTTTTCAGAATGTCTGTTTCACAAACAATATGCAGAACAAAGCACATAGTTATTCAGAGAGCATTATGGACATTTTAGCTGCTCCTGTGTCTTAAGGGTTTGTATTTAAATTATCTGTGTAGTTCTTGGCTATTAGGCACTACTTAATAAGTCAAAGAAGCAAGTTGTAGGTCACATCGCATATTCCTCAAAATACTATTGAGTGACAGTGCGATGTCATGATTAGTCTGAAGGTGAAACAGATGTATTTGTATTTCATATAGCAAAGTGCCTTACTAATCTATTGAAGGAAAAATAGAGACTAAGACTATGACCAAGACTGGCTATGATTTAGACAGTTCAACCTTACTGTAGTAACATTTGGCCAGAAAACTGATGGGACTTTTGACAAATAATGTATGTTTTTGCGATAGCATATGGGCATAATTAACATAGCATTGTTTGTATATGACTAGACGACAGATTGGTTCATAGAGTTTGCATTTTAAAAGTAAGCAGTGAATCCTCTGTCCGTCTCTGATATCCTGGTTTCTTACACTGAATCACTGTCAGAAATTATTTCAAGAAGCAATAGGCTTAAATGGTTCAAGTCAACATAAGTCTGTCAGAATTCTCAGACACTCATTTTTGCTTAAAAAGGAGAAGAAAGGGAAATTAGGAATGGAGACTGAAAAGTCTATTGCATAGAGGTGCAATATGATCATTTTATTCCTGAAACTTTTGAAAGTAATTTTTGACTAGCAGCTATGACATGGATTCCCAAGGTAGCGAACTAGGTACCTTCTAATTTAGTCTTGTCCTTGGGCATTCACTTTGATCACTGAGTGCTGGTTTGAGAGAAAAAGACAGATATAAGATTGTATTTAGAATATGATCTTCTGTTTTCTTGTGTTGAATAAGAACTCACTTTCTGTTCACGGATAAAGTACTTCACACATTAAAGATATGCTCTGCGAGAAGTTAGCCATGCCATACTGCAAGCAACCAATTCTAAACCCCTGACAGTGTCTTCAGACATAACTTTTAGTGGAGGATTTGTTCTGAGAGGTAATTCTTTAAATAGGCCTATGTCTGTTTGTATAGACCTATTCCACATACAGTGGGCTAGATATTCCTTTGCTAACATGGCTAAATGCTGTTATGCAAGGGATCATCACCTTTCAATGGAACATCACGTTTCAACTCTATTTGGGCTTATCAGTTTTATGCTAAGGTAGTTCAGTACTCTTTTTTTTTTTTTTTTTTTTTTTTTCTGGTCATGTGTCGTAAGACCTCCTAAAACTAATTTCTTTATGTGGTGGATATAATGTTGTGTGTCATATTTTTTCTGGACTTAGCAGGAGAAATGAAAAAATGCATACTTCTTTCTTTCTGGCTAGTTGAATTGACAGAGACCAAAAGATTTTGTCTCAGTCTTTAACTTATTCCTGCAAAAGCCACAGAACTTTAATCAGAGGTACTTGCAAAACGAAGAGTTTTGGTGCTGTTAATATAAAGGGTCTGCTCATTTCCTTAGGTAGAGTTTTTGGCATTAATGATGAATTTTTATTTTGACTTCATTCTCTAATTCATCTGTGGTACAGACTATATATTGCATGAATATCAGTATGCAGAAAAAAAGTCCTTAATTCAACTTTGTGTGCATACTGAAAGCTTATCCAAACACTTGTTCTAAAGTGTTAGTGGAAATGGAGTAAGATAAGGCATTCTCCAGGATTTTATAGTACTTCTTTGTCTCACTTTCAAATCATTATCTGAATATCTGAGAGAGATTTTGGCACTTCTACTTTGAAGCTGTAGTATTCAAACCCTATACAGGCAAACCCACAGAGTGGAAGCTCACGGAATCCAGCTATTTGGCACTTTATCACCTGTAGACACCAGTGGAAGCTTTAAAGTTACCCAAAACCTTAGCATTTTATAGGTCCAAATATCTGGTAGGTTGTGGCAGTCACGTCTCTCCTTTGTCAAAGCTTCTTTTTGTGCAGGTAGAGAGAAATGCTCAAAATTCACTTGACTTTCAATGATATCTCCATAGGATTCTGTCATGGAGGCAATGTGTCTTAGCTACGTGCCTTTGGCATAACTCACATGGAGATGGGCACCTTAAATGTTTGATAATGTCACCACTCCCCTTCAGAGAATCCCTAGTGAAATCTGTCCAACGTAGGGTGGGCAGGGAAGTCTGCAGGAGTGGTGTGTTTTAGGCTCTGAGGTGGATTGGCAGAACATAAGTAGGTTTATTGCAACATCTGGAAAGGCATGGAGGTGCGAGGTTTTGGTCAGCTGCAGCCAATATAGGCCAGGAGGGTAAGGAAGGAATTGGCAAACAGACCAAAAAGTGAAAGCCGTGACTCAAAATCTGAATCATGCTCTAAAAGTGTCAGTCTTTCTCCACTGGCCATAGAGGGAGCTGAGGACCAATAGTTTCTAATTTAGATGTTTTCATTAAGTATCATTATTAAGTGGGAAAGATTCAGGCTCTGGAATCCACTGAAACAAATATGTGTGAATGTGTGTGGCCATGAGAAAAAGAAAGAAGAAAAAAGAGAAAGAAAGAAGACTGTGTATGTGTTTCCTTGAATGTCAGGTGTGATCTGTCGTTCCATAAATTTCACATAGCCTTAGGCAGAAAGAAAATGGGGGAAACTGCTTAAGTTACACACTAAAGGAACACTCCTTATTCTGTTATTTTGCAGCCTATCTGTCCGTGTTTGAGTCTGCAACATCCACAAATCCTTCAGGCTTTAAACTCCTCAGTGTTACAGAACTAAGGAAAAAAATATTTTCCATGATCAAAGTGTACATGTAACAGAAGGTTGATGAAAATTAACAATAAAAAAAAAAAAATCATGGAAGTTATCAATTCATCACTCAAATGATCCAGAGAAAATAAACGTTTAATATCAACATCATCCAGTATTCTCCCAATTGAATCAAAAGTAAATTAATGGCAGAATTACAGTAGGTAAAGGGAGCTGAAATCTCTCATTTCTGTTTACACAACATTAACAGCTGCTGTTAAAATAAGACTTTTACTGTACCAAGGAGAGAGACTTTCAGCAAAGCAAAACTCATTTTGTCTATGACCTTTAAAAGTCATCAGTTTCAGATGACCTCCTCACATACAATGTAGTACCCCTTTTCAGGTAGTAATGAACTGTCTGCTCTAATACTTTCAGGTAAAGCGGCAGTTAAAGTTATAAATGTGGAGAAAATAAGCTCCCAGGCTTATCTTATTGGCTTCATCTTTTAAATGCCATCAGACCTGCACAACAAACTGACTTAATACAGCCCCAGAATAAAGTTATCAAGGCATCAGAAGCAGAATACCTTGCATTTTTCATTTAAGTAAAATGTGTGGCAAGACTTAACTTGTAAATATATAAAAGTGTGATAAATTCTTTTTATGCTTGGCACTGACTAAAGAATAGATTTTAAATTTTAGAAGTGCTGTGCTGCACCTTGTTGCTTCCTGTTAATATTAGTATCAGGAAACAGTAAACAAATCCAGTATTTGCATGACCAGAGAGGCATACTTGGTCTAAAATAAAGTATAGCATCATTTCAATTAAACATCAGGTTTTTAACTCTACTTAAAAATACAGAAGAAGTGGCTTGATGGGATTCATCCAAGGGCGCTTAAAAAGCTGGCTGATGTCATAGCAAGACTTCTTTCTGTGATTTTTCAATGCTCCTGGGAATCTGAAGAGGTCCTGGATGACCAGAAATTGGCAAATGTCCCAATCTACAAGAAAGGCAACAGGGATGACCCTGGAAACTACAGGCCTATCAGCCTCACTTCTGTGCTTGTCAAAATCATGGAGAAGATTGTTCTGGGGGTTATTGAAAAACATCTGAATGACAACACAGTCATTGGTCCCAGCCAGCACAGGTTCATGAGGGGAAAGTCCTGCTTAACAAACTTAATTTCATTCTATGACAAGGTTACCCACCTAGTTGACCAAGGGAAGCCTATTGACATGATCTTTTGGATTTCAGCAAAGTCTTTGATGTTGTTTCTCACAGTATTCTCCTGTCCAGTACACAGCTGGATAAACACACAATACAGTGTGTGAGCAATCAGCTGATGGGCCGGGCTCAAAGGGTTCTGGTAACTAGGGTTACATCAGGTTGGCGACCAGACATTAGCAGATTCTGCAGGGATCCATCTTAGGGCTAGAACTCTTCAATGTCTTTGTAAATGACTTAGACACAGGACTTAAGGGATTACTTAGTAAGTTTGCTGATGACACAAAATCGGGAGGAGCTGTCGACAGTCTCGAGGGCAGAGAGGCCTTGCAGAGGGATCTGGACAAATTGAAGAACTGGGCAATTGCCAATCGCATGTAGTTCAACAAGGGCAAGTGCTGGATTTTGCACCTGGTACATGGCAACCCTGGCTGTACATACAGACTGGGGGATGAGATGCTGGAGACCAGCTCTGCGGAGAGGGATCTGGGGGTTCTGGTCAACAGCAAGTTGAACATGAGACAACAGTGTGCCCTGGCAGCCAAGAGGGCCAACCGTGTCCTGGGTGCATCAAGCACAGCATTGCCAGCTGGGCAGGGAGGTGATTGTTCCACTCTGCTCTGCACTGGTGCGGCCTCACCTGGAGCACTGTGTGCAGTTCTGGGTGACACAGTATGAAAAAAATTAAGCTACTGGAGAGTGTCCAGAATGGAGTTATGAAGTTGGTGAAGGGTTTGGAGGGGAAGCCGTATGAGTAGCAGCTAAAGTTGCTTGGTTTGTTCAACCTGGAGAAGAGGAGATTGAGGGAAGACCTCATGGCATCTACAGCTTCCTCACAAGGGGAAAAGGAGAGGCAGGTGCTGATCTCTTCTCTCTGGTGACCAATGACAGAACCCAAGGGAATGGCAGGAAGATGTGCCAGAGGAGGTTTAGGTTGGACATTAGGAAAAGGTTCTTACCCAGAGGGTGATGCAGCGCTGGAACAGGCTCCCCAGGGAGGTGTCACGGCCCCAAGCCTGACACTGTTCAAGGAGAGACTGGACAACACCCTCAGAATCATAATGTGAACTGTGGGGTTGTCACATGCAAGGATAGGAGTTGGACTCGATGATCCTTGTGGGTCCCTTCCAACTCAGGGCATTCTATGATTCTATGATTCTTTCATTCGTGAAACAGGAAATACATTGTTGGCTCTATTCTTACAAGTAAAATGACCAAGACTCTGTCTATGAAGAAGTTTTATGTGAATTCACCTGTTACAGTTCAGTGAAAAAAAGTGTGGACATAAAATTCCTACCTTTAAATTCATTGAGCTAGCAGTAGCATACAATGGATGATAGATAAAAGACACCTTAATTTATCTCCTGCCCAGAGGCTGAGTTCCATGCAATGGTTTCGTATAGCGTTGGATAACTAGGAAGCCTTGGGAAAACAAGATATATAATCGGAAAGTTTTGAGATTTTAGGAGTTCTTTAAGAAGTTCTTGTATAAAAGGTATTTCTCTTTTTACAGAATTAGACTCTAGTTCTATTTCAAGTTTCCATGCCCCATGCCGTTATTAGAACTACTGTAAATCCATCTTGGGAAAAAAGAAAACCCTGCAATGATGACAGAAGTCTGTATTCTCTTCTAGAGGTAGTGTTAAAAACTTTTTTTTTCCTTCCACTCAGAAAAAAGTAAATGGATGGTATAAAAATAAACTTTCAGTCCTTAAAAGGAGCCTATAAAAAACATGAGAACAGATTTTTGAGCAGGGCCTGTTACCACAGGACAAGTGTTGATGGTTTTAAACTAAGGAGGGGAGATTCAGGTTAGACATGAGGAAGAAATTTTGTACAATGAGGGTGGTGAAACACTGGCACAGGTTGCCCAGAGAGGTGGTTGATGTCCCATCCCTGGAGACATTCAAGGCCAGGCTGGATGGGGCTCTGAGCAACCTGATCTAGTTGAAAATGTCCCTGCTCATTGCAGGGGGTTGGACTAGATGACCTTTGAAGGTCCCTTCCAACCCAAACTATGCTATGTTTCTCTGAAAAAAAAAAACAACTAACCTTAACATTTAGTTTGATTTAAAGCAATTAGAAGCAGAATTGTATTTATAATGGATTATGGCTGCCACATATGCACAAAGACTATAAAAACAAATACAGTACAGCTACAGTATATGGTTCTACTTTAAAGGATTGCTGGGATGTTAGGGAGTTTTTAGAAAGCACAGCCAGCAGAAACCTTTTAAATTGTAAATCCAGTCCCCTGCTACAGTTAGTAATCACAGATTATAATCCTTTTCACAAATGTCGCCTTTTTGAGTCTGAAGTTTATTTTCAGTCAGACTTGACTATCTTCAATAGAGCTCTGTCCTGTCTCCCACCTCCAATACTGTTTAATTTTTTCCTTCTTATTTCCATCCTAAAATTATTCACTGTTAATTGACACCCATTTATTCTGGTGCCTTGTTCTTTATTTTAAATAGATCTTCTCCTTTCCTGATATATATTCTTTGATGTATTTATAGAGAGCAACCAGGTCTTCTGGAATTAGTATTTTTAAAATATATATCACACTAATTGCCTTATTTCATGCAAATCTTATGGGCTGGAGGTCCCTCTCTAGCCTGAACTAAGTGAGATTTTCTATCTTCATTTGCAGGGCTCTTTCTGTTTTTCTGATCCTATACCCTGTAGAAGTGGATGCTCAAGGGGATATAGGCAGAGAAGATGAAGGTAGGAGTATTCTGAGGTGCCAGTGGTGGCAAGGGTTAGGCAGTTATCTACCTATTACACCAATAATCCTGTGGTTTTGCGTTCAGTCCTTCAGGAAAGAGTATACTTTTCTTTGCCTTTATTTTTCCTTGGTATTTGAGGAAATACTTTTTTTATGCAAGTGCTGAGCTAATCTAACTCTAAACACCTGCATTAAAACTGATTAATTTCTTAAAAGGCAAGCAAGAATATAATCTTTTTCTGCTACAATTACAGTTTCCAAAAGACATTAGATAAACAGAATCAGACAAAGAACACCAAAGTTAATTCCCATCTATTTATTAGATTTCCAGTATTGAATAAATTTCATTGACTCGCAAAGCACCCTTTCTTAGTTCTTTTTCAAAGACCATGATATACTTTTCCCCGATCAAAAAAAGGAGGGGACAGTTGTATTAGCAGCTGTAAGTATTGCATGCTCTCACCATTGATGCTTCACATGAGTGTTACAGCTGGATAACTGCAAACCCAAGGACGCGCTCTTTTGCTAGCGAAGAGCAGAACTACACATCAGACTCCTGGGGAACAGAAGGGGAGAACAAACTCTGAGCCAGGCTGCCCTTACCACCTTGCTGACCTTTTTGCAAATGCAATTAAAGGTCCCTCACTGCAGCTGAGAAGAGTTTAGAAGGGGCTCAGATGGTGAATGTTCCCCCTTCTCATGTGTTCACTGTGTATCAAATAGGTTATGAGGATAACTGTCTTCCGTTGTTTGGAATCCTCAGCTGCATAAGAAAAACTCATCTGTCTCAACTTGGGAATGAAGCTGAAAATAGTCTAAGGGTTTTGCTGCTGATAAGCAGGAAAACTCAAGAGGGTGTTGGAAATCACCTTTTCCTGGAGCTGTAGGTTCAGTTTATCCTCCTAGTTCATAAGGAGGATGTGTGAATAATTTCAACCATTCAAAAGGGAAGGAAACCATAGAAATTCCTTCTTGCAAAGGTCCTTGCCCAACAGCATATAGGAACAACTTAGTAATGATGTCTGCTATAAAAAGAAAGGAACTTAAATAAACAAAACTGCTGTGATTGTATGTTTCACAGAATTACATTAAATAACTGTAATTGAATTGGCCAGTGATTTCTTTTCTTTGTGAAAACACTGTTGCCTGCACCCAAGAGGATTTGTGTCCATATCCTTTGCCAGTTCTCTGCTTATTGTTTCTTGTAATGTGTTTCTTCTAAACCAAATGTCACCTGGGCATCTTCATTTTTAATGTTTTGAAGGCTCAGTAGTGTGAAGAAAATTCTGAATGATCTAGTAAAGGGAAAGATGGGTCTATGACAGTTCAACAAAGTCAGTGAAGACTTTGAAAGTAAGCAGCAAGCAGCTTGCATTAATTCTTAGCATCACTGAATTACTGTTTCTTGGACACCAAAGAATTAAACATTGGAGAAACATCGAACGTAGATTAGGCTCTGGGTTCTGGTTTTGGGGTTTTGTTTGTTTATTTTTGTTTCTTTCTTTGTGTTCGTGGCTTTTTTTTTATTATTTTTTTATTTTTTTTTTTTATAAGAAGCAATTGTGGTTTGCTGTCAACACTAGAAGAGTTGCAGAAATAGACAGACACAAATTGCACCAGGATATCTGTAGCCAGTGAGGGCAGGAGGCTACTTGCAACATGCATTTTTATAATATACCATGAAAAAGATGTGACTTACACTTGCTGACACTGAGCTTTATCACAGCCAGCTAGGTATTCCAAAGTGAATAACAAAGTGTGCTTTTGTATATACAGAATTTATATATATTTCCTCAGTTTTTTTCTAATCTGGGAATTTAAATTGATAAAATGTGTGGACTGGAACTACCCATACACACAGATTGCAAATGTTCAGTGCTTTCTCTTCCTCTTTCCTTCTGGTTATATTAGTTCATTAGATGTGTTCTCTATGTGAAATTCAGAAATGTTGACTTTTGTGAAAAATGTGGTAGCAAAATATTATTGTTACAACTTTTCTAGGTGTACTTGGGGTTTTCAGTGAAGAAGCTGTCACTTCAGGGGAGATAGTATGAAAAGAATATTTTTCTAAATTGTGTGCATTTTGTCATGATTTTTGTTTTGCTTCCTGCACTGATTTTGTAACAGAGACAGTTAGATGTTGCATTTATTTAATGCTTCTCTTGGCAGTTCCTTATCATTTGTGGTTTTGATTTATAGCTGTCTTCTTCTGTAATTCATTAAGAGATAGATAGCTGCTATAAAGAGTTTCAGGTGGCTGATTCGTGGTGAGCAAGAGTGTTTCATGTTCAAAATGTTTCTCTTTGTGATGATTTGAACATCTATTTAAGCTGTTTATGAACTGCGATTTGAATCACATGGACTGGTGAATAAAACAGTATTGAGTATACAGATTTCCTATGAGGTACTTCTGTTGTACCACTCTAATTAATTTAATTTCTATATGGATAATAGACTAAAAATCATCTGATAGTGAATACAGAGGCAGGACTTATGGCTGCTGGGCTAGAAAAGTGCGGAATGAAAGGTCACTAGAAAGGTCAATTCTAGCCTTATGCAGAAGACAATAAAATATTTTTTAATAAAATCTCCAGCATTTCATGGAAGCAACATAACAAGTTTACACTGATCTACTCTTTGTGGATTTATTCCAGTTGAGGTCTTAATTCCTGTGGCCAATTTGAGTAGTTTGAGCTTTCAGATATCTCATTGCTCTACAGTAATAAATTAAAACTTTTTTCTGTCCAAAGGGAGATGGAGTTGCCTACGATTCTGTGCTTTCTGTCTCCTGCTGTGTTCCACATGATAATAGCCTGCACAGCTGAGCTCTTCTTTCAACAGTATTCTCATTTCCAGTTAGAGTAGGGGATAAAAAGCTGGACATGAGCTGACAATGCATGCTCCCAGCCCAGAAAGCCAATTTACTATGAGGGATGGCAAGGAATTTTGATCTCTTGTTTTTGTGTTTGGTTTTTTTTTTTTGCATCTGGATTTTGATAGGATAATTAACTGATGAATGTGGAACATTTGTCTTTGAAACAGTGCTGGGTTACAGTGCGATAGATTGGGTTTACACTGATGATTTGGACCCTGTTAGTACTGAATGATGGTGACAGGAATCAGTGCCCAAATGTTTATACAAGAATGGCCTTACTGTTGTCCTGAAAATACTGTCATAGCCCATTTTGAGGCAGATGATTCCACTTGTATCAGACTGAGGTGAAGATCTGCAGGAGGGAACAGGACAAAACTGGTGTGAGTCCTGTGCTGAGACTTACGTCATGCATGTGTATCTCTAATAAACCAGTCGCAAGGTGTAGGTAGAGGAGTGCAGAGCTGTGGGCCTCCTTCTGCCTGGAACCAGCTTTATTCTTAGCTGATATCCATATTGATGTGGGCTTCTGGAAAGGTTCGAAGGAAAAGAAAAGAGCCAGAGGGTAGGCACAACAGTTCTCATGAGGAAATTCTGGCTCTTCATTAAGCTGCAATTAAGCTGCTCTGTTTGAGAGAAGATAATTTAATTCTACAGTAAACAGATACTGAAAAGGACAGAGGTACTTACCAGGAAGAATGATGCCCTGCCCTGCAGGTAGGTTCCCTAACTCTTTATAGAAACTTTTTTTTTTTTTTTTTTTTAAGTTAGCTTTATCCCTCAAATACTGGCACCAGGTCAGTAGCCATGATTTGTCTGGGGCCACACAAGACAGTAAATTTCCACTGCGCTAGTACAAGCACAATGGTAGTTCTTTGGATATAAAGTGCACAGAACTTGCTGCTGCCAGGCACTGGTTATTGGTGTTCGAGAAGGAGCAGAAACTCTAAGTTACAAGAAGGCCTGGGTGTCTTCTAGTCTGGAATCAAAGGAGGGTGTGGAGAATGTGTCCTTTTTGTCTCATGGCTCATTCATTCCAGCAGTTTACCAGGGACAAAAGAGTAGTCTTTCAGAACAATTTCAAGCTGTAAGATGAGAGTATAGGTTGAATATTCCAGCCAACTTTCTGTATGAGGGCTTTGAAGTTCATGACTTGCCTTAGCTGTTGTTTGATCTTTCAAGGATAGTGAAAAGAGTCTTGAACCAGACAATTACTTGAATTTACTGTGATTATTGACTGGTAAAATTGATGTAGACAGAGGCATCACAAATGCATGGAAAGAGAGCTGGATAGCCCCAGTTAAGTGTTGCAGGGATCAAAGTTCTGTGAAGGACGTGGTAGGAGTACCAAAGAACACATCCACTCTGTGAGGTCTGTGCCTAGAAAGATGAAAGGAGAGAGAAGGAAGAGATTCAAAGATTTGGTCGTGAAAGACATCAGGCCACATTTCTAAGCAGCCCTCTGCTAATTATGATGGCAACTTGAATGTTCATGAGGAATGGTATGAAACATTTCAGGAACTATTCGCTATACCAGTTTGGGGCTGCAAAGCTTGATTGATGTTACTATGTTGTTAGCCTCTTATTTCTGCTAGTAAACATTTCCACTGAAGTCTGTGAGACAACCAGACTGGATACCATAGACTCATTTAGGTATGTATTTCCTTGTTCAAACTCGAGCAAAATTCTTCGGCTGTCAGACCTATTGTGGGGATTTTTTTGTTTGTTTCTTAAAAAAAACGCACCAAAAAACAGAAAACAAAAACCACAAAACATTTAATCATAGAGTAATCCATCAAAATCTTGATTGTTTTTATTTATTTTATATTAATATTCTTTTTATCTGCCTTTCCAACATAGTGCTATCAAAACTGTTGTTGATTACTTGCAGGGCATACCCATGGAGATCAAGGTAATTTTAGCAATAAGTTCAGTGGGTCCGGGATTGGCTCTTTAGTGAATAAATAATTTTATCTTAAACCCAAGTCATCTTTCAACACTCTGAAAATATTCTAATGTCAAAGCCTTGTATTTCTGTCTTCCATTAATATTCATTAAGAACTGAAAGAAACACACATTAAGTTCCACTGGGGTTTGGGTTCTACTTTCGTGTTCTCAGTGAAGTTGCTCTTAATGTATTCTGAGAAGTCTTTGGTAACCTTTATTCTCTTTAGTTGTGTGCAAGCTTTTACACTTCTTTCTCCACAGAAATCACTGCCTCGTTCTGAATGTATTTTTGTTGATTTCTGTCATATTACAGAGCTTCTTTTTAGTTTGTTGAGATTGAGTGAATCTTCTGTTCGTCTTGAATGAAAGGTGGTACAGAAAATTGGACACGTTCACTGGGGTAATTGCATCTATTTGCAGTTCAACTTCCAGTGGTTTTGTTGCAGTGAGAGAATTGAGATGTGATGACAGTGTTAGGCTTTTTGACGCAAAACTGCCTCAGGCTCAAGTATGATGCATTCAATTCATTGATCTTCCTATGGTAAAGACCTGCAGTAAAGATATTTGTTTTCCCAGCTATTGTTATATAAACTCCTAATTGTCTTTTTCTTCTGTATTCTACTTTTGTATTAAAATTTTGCCTGCAATTATAATGTACTTATATTTGCTTTGAATAGGTTTGTAAATTATTCCCCTCGGTTAGAAAGTTATTATACACTAAGAAATATATAGAAATGCCATCTTAACAACTATCAAGAATGTACTTGATAAATTTGGTCCTCAAGATAACTTATAGTTTGTTGTCAAGTGATTTAATTACAGGGTAAATTTCAGATTTTCTAGCATTATTAGTTTTATTGATTTGATCTTTGAAAGTATTAGTTCCAAAATCTCTTGACTGATCTTAGTTTATCAAATGATTTATTGACAAACAGATGAATGCATAAATCATGAATAAAACCTACTTTCATACTGTATACAGATAGAGTGCAAACAGGGACACTATCATGTGAAGATGTCAAGAAAAAGGAACCGCACTGATTTACACCATCAAAAATAGATATGCTTTTCAAGTTGCTCTGATAGTGGCAGATCATATTTTGTAGGTGGAAAATTAGTCATTGAAAAAATCAAATCTTCAAATATAAAGCAGTGATAAAATCTTAAGTAAAGATCACACTTTTCAGCAATATTTGCTGAAGTCAATGACAGAGATTACACAAGTTTTTGAGCTGATAGCCTGAAATTTCATCAGAAAAAAAAAAATAATGTACCATTTTTGACATAGACCTCCAGCTCAGGCTTTGAGTGGTATCTTTTAAATGGTTGTTTTTGGGAAGAAATGTGAAGGGCTTAATGAAGATCTCAGTTTCAGTGGTATTCAAAAATTCTAAAACATCAGAAGTAGAATATTATCTACCCACTCACATAAAGGTATTTATCATGGCAATTAAGAGAAAGTTTCATTAAGCACTTTGAAAGTCAATCAATCAAGTTAATGAAATTAATACAGTGTAGGTGTTTCAGTATTGATAAAGAAGAGTGTTCGGTGACAAATGGCTCTTTATTTCACAATCAGTTTCAGAACTAGTGGAAATAACATAAAAAGCAATTGCAAGCCCTCACTACCAAAGGAGTGAATGAAATGGTTTGCTGCTCTATTATGCGATAGCATTATGACAGGAAACTAGGAAAGAAGTGAAAAAAGATTAATCAGGAAGGAAGCAACACCAAGTTATCCTAGCTATGCAGGGGACTGTAGAATCACAGAATCACAGAGTGGTTGGGGTTGGAAGGGATCTCTGGAGATCATTTAGTCCAACCCACCTGCTAAAGCAGGTTCACCAGAGCAGGTTGCACAGGAATGTGTCCAGGTGGGTTTTCAATGTCTCCAGAGAAGGAGACTCCACAACCTCTCTGGGCAGCCTGTTCCAGTGCTCTGTCAGCCTCAATGTAAAAAAGTTTCTCCTCATATTCAGATGGAACCTCCTGTGCTTCAGTCTGTGCCCATTGCCCCTCATCCTATCATCGGGCACCACTGAAAAGAGTCTGGTCCCATCCTCTTGACACCCACCCTTGAGATATTTACAAACATTGATGAGATCCCCTCTCAGCCTTCTCTTTTCCAGGCTGAACAGACCCAGCTCTCTCAGTCTTTCCTCATTAAAAAGATGCTCCAAACCCCTAATCATCTTCTTAGCCCGCCGCTGGACTCCATCCAGTAATTCCTTGTCCTTCTTAAACTGAGGAGCTCAGAACTGGACACAGTACTCCAGACGCAGCCTCACCAGGGCAGAGTAGAGGGGGAAGAGAACCACCCTTAACCTGCTGGTCACACTTTTCCTAATGCACCCAGGACACCACTGGCCTTCTTGGCCACAAGGGGACATTGCTGACTCACGGTCAACCTGTTGTCAACTGGGACTCCCAGGTCCTTTTCTGCCAAGCTGCTTTCCAGCAGGTCTGCCTCTAACCAGCACTGGTGCATGGGGTTATTTCTCCCTAAGTGCCCTACCCTACAGTTGCCTTTGTTAAATTTCATTAGGTTCTTCTCTGCCTAGTCCTCCAACCTGTCCAGGTCTCACTGAATGGCAGCACAGCTTTCTGGCATGCCGGCCTTTTCTCCCAGTTTGATATCATCAGCAAACTTGCTGAGGGTTCACTCAGTCTCTTCATGCAGGTCATTGATGAACAGGTTGAACAGGACCGGACCCAACGCTGACCCCTGGGGAACCCCGCTAACTACAGACCTCCAACCAGACTTTGCACTGTTGATCACAACCCTCTGAGCTCTGCCATCCAGCAAGTTCTTGATCCATCTCACCATGCATTCATCCAGTCTACACTTCCTGAGCTTACATATGAGGATTTTGTAAGAGATGGTGCAAAAGCCTTGCTGAAATCAAGGTAGACAACAACCACTGCTCTTCCCTCATCTACCCAGCCAGTCATACCATCACAGAAAGCTATCAGGTTGGTCAAACATAATTTCCCCTTGGTGAATTCAGGCTGACTACTCCTGATGACCTTCTTTTCCTCCACATGCTTGGAAATGACATCCAGAATGAGCTGTTCCATCACCTTTCCAGGGAGGGAGGTGAAGATAACTGTCCTGTAGTTGTCTGGGTCGCCCTTCTTGCCATTTTTGAAGACTGGAATGACATTGGCTTTCTGTCCATCCTCAGGCACCTCTCCTATTCTCCACGACCTTCCAAATATGATGGAGAGCAGGTTAGCAATAAGATCTGCTAACTCTCTCAGCAGTTGTGGGTGCATCCCATTGAGGCCACGTCCAATTTGCCTAAACAATCTCTAACGTCATCCTCCTCAAAATCTTCTCAGATTTTCCTGGTGCTGTAGGATGACCATCAGAGCCAAATGCAGTGGGGATTTTTGTTGTGCTACCCATTTTGGGTCTTGCTGAAAATGGGACTATTCTGTTAGAGGTGCTGATGGCCATATTAGTGTTCTTATGTTTGTACGTACATCTCCAAGTATCAGAACATTGTTTCATGCCCACTGGAAATGTTATCTGCTTTGAATACTAAGAAGGCACCTATTTATCTTGTTTAACAGCAATTTTTCCTTAAAGAAGTGTACAACACTTCTTCAAAAAGAAAAGAAAATCTTTCAAGTAAGAAAATAAATACTTACAAAGAGGTGTTTTTAAAGATGTTCAGAATGCAGTTTCTATTAATTTTGACTGCTGTCCAAACTAATCAACACACAGCTGTTGCAAATTAACTTCCTTGTTAAGGAAAAAATGTTATGTGAAGCATCAAAGTAAATTGCAAATGGATCAGATTAGGATCTTTTACTGTCAAGAGACATAAAATGTAATATCAAAAATTGCATGAAGGCTTGCTTTTCAGTTGCTGTTTTCAGAAAGACAGAAAAGTTAGATTACCATAGTGTCTGAGTTCGGAAGTGCATTTTTTATATTTAACTTCAGTTTTCTTTGCTTTCCACTATCTATTGATAAATGTGATAAGATTTTCTTGTGAACAAGGGAATGATGTCTTGTTGAGGACATGGTCTCTAACTGACAGCTAGAACGGCTAGCATCAAAAAGGAGAAATAGCATCTCATATCTTTTATTCTGAGTTTTTCATTTTCATAATGCAGAGCTAGTCTAGTACTTGTATTTATTTGCCTTTTTTTACAGTTACATGTTTGTCTTAAGAAGTATTCTGTGACTGTTCTCTGGTCCAACTGATGTGTTTCAAAAATACTCCTAATAAAATAAACTGCTCTGGGAAATTCCACCTTTTTTATTAACAGCATAATAATGTCGCAGTTTTTAAACCTACTATTTTACTGTGAGGGCACAGGTAGCCTAGAGAGGTTGTGGAGTCTCCCTCCTTGGAGATATTAAAAACCAATTTGGACATGGTCCTGACTAACAGACTCTAGGTAACCCTTCTTGAGTAGAGGGCATGGACAAGATGACCTTCAGAGGTCCCTTCTAACCTCAGACATTCTCTGATTCTGTGATTACACGGAACAAACTTATTACATGTTAATTATTGGGGAGCAGGTGATAAGATCCAATTGCTTTGAAGAAAATTCAGTGATTATATTTCCTGAAATTATTTTGTTTATATTGACAGCTATTTCCTTTCTCTTGTGAGTGGGATAATGGACTGATGCATGTAACAGTATGCCACTAGACAGCAGCTTGTCTCTTCAAGCCCCTTTGATATCAAAGTTCTCAGAGGTTAAACCCAACTCCTAAATTTTTCTTGATATAGACATGATAGCCAATGAAGATATCTATTGTACCTGTAGAAAGGACTCTGTGTTTGAAGGCAGTGTCTTTATCTTCTGACTTCGTCAGTTGGCCTAATAAAAGATATTACATCTCTCTCCAGATCTTGCCTCCTGAATAGTTTAGGAGCTTTTCAGGATTTTGACCTAGTTTCATAGAATTTGTTGTCAGCGAAGTTATTTTCAGTTTTGTGGATGGCCTAAATTTCAGTTGACCTACAACGATGTACAGTATCCAAACTAGTCGAGAACTACTGTGCTGTAGATCACTTCAAATCAGTTTTGATTATATACTTATGAAGAACAAAGTTCTTTAAAAAGCAGTATATTCAGTAATGTTTTCCATTATCAATATCCATCTTTATAATAACATTGGTATTGCCACCTTACAGTGTAACTGAATGTGCTAAAGTTTTATTATTTCAGCTAAATCGTAATCAAACTGAATAACAATAGAAGAAACACAACTGCATTTTTTTTCTTGTTAATCTTATTTTACTACTGTGTGTTGTCGAACAATAAAATAATTGAGCAATAAAGTACAATTGCTCTTTTTTCACCATCTTTTTTTTCTTAACTGTTGTCCATGTACTACAGATCTTCTAAAAAGACTGCATGTCACGAGCAATTGCCCTATTTGTTTCACATTTGTTATAACATAAACCAAAAACTAATCACAGATACAGACTTGGTGCCTGGGCATTTCAAGATTACCTCACAACTATTTTTATTACTGATGTTCAGACCACATGTATCTCAGAAATTATTATAGTACTTCATTTTGTTGTCTTGTAACTGCTTTCAGAGGAGAAAATACAAGATATTTGAAATTAAGCAAGGCATCATCTTCATAAACCCGGTAATAAAGATATTCTTCAGATATTTAGCTAAAATAATAAAAAGACACATTGAGAGGACAAGTATAGGAAAAAAAAATCTGAAATGTTTTCTTTGAATTATCAGGTTTTTCTTTTTCTTTCTCAGGAAAGAAAACTTTCCCAAAGTCTGCATCTTCTGCAAGAAATTGCTGGTGTTGATGTATGTTCAGATTAAACAGCAATACACTTATAAGATGTGTGCACCTTCTTGAATCTTTGTTATCCTTTCATAGGATCATACCAAGGTGGAAGGTCTCTAGTGCAGCCTCCTGTTCAAGGCAGGGGAACTGTTGGACCAGAACAGGCTGATCAGGGCTTTATCCAGATGGATCTTTTAAATTTCCTCAGCTGGAAGCTGCACAGCCTCTCTGGGCAACTTGCTCCACTGAGAGTCTGTCCTTAGGATGAAAAAGTTTTTCCTTATATTCAGTCTGAATCCCTCTTGTTTTAATTTGTGTCTCTTGTCACTTTTTCTACCACCCATACACAACTGAAGAGTCTGGCTCCATCATCTTGATAAACGTCCCATAGTTATTAGAGGACCGTTTGTAGGTTTGCCCTTCAACCTTTTCTTCTCCAGAAATGTAGATTTATTTTTTTTTTTAATAAAGACTTCATTATTACTTTATTGACAATATTATCATCACTTGTACTTTAATAAATGTGTGCTGGTAATATCATTTTACTGCCTTGTTAGAAGAAAACTAATAGAAACATAAAATTAAAATTAAATAATTGCTCCATTTTCCCTAGATTGTATCATTTAATACTTTTGCTTTTGTCTGTTCTGTAAGGCACAAAAGGAAAAAATGTCTCCAGCTCATTTATGTTTAAAAACTAACTCAGCTATGTAAGGACAGTGCTCCTTTGAATAGGCAGCAAAATGTGTCCTCTCATTAGAAAACCAGATCGCTGTTAACTTGCTAACCACACTGCAGGATTACAATCTCAGACAATTAATGAACAGTTGTTGGCTTTTTCAATAAATATAGTGTCCTGAGTTATTTGTTCCTTGTTTAAAGCCAGCCTAAACAAATTTCCCTATCAGGAATTAAGTGGTGACTTGTCTGCAACAAGTGAAGTTGATTGCACTGGGTACATTTTGGGGGCAGGGAACTGAGATCTGTGGCTGGAGTCAGAAGCTGTGGGATAAAGCAGAGGCTGTGGGACAAAGCTGTGCAACCGGTGTTTAAACAAAAACTTCCTTCAAACAGCGTTTCTGCCATGACTGAGCTGGAGGGCTGTCTGTAAGAGACACAGGGGCACTGAGCTGATACTGTTCTTGTGTCTAAGCAGGTATACACATGCCCCCTCTTCAAATTAATTACCACTAAAACAGGATGAGACCCTCCAGAACACATATTACCATTACATCAAGGAATTAAGAAGGAAATAGTATGTGATTCCAAAACATAAAACAACAGCATATTTTTAGAAGTAAATTATACCCTTTCATGACAGTCTGTTTGAAGACATGACTGTTATTTACTGTTTCTGGTTGCCTTTTATGTTCAAATTATCATAGTCACATGATATATGTGATAATTAGAAATGTACATTCATTGCAGAAAACTACAGCTTTATCCAAAAATGTGACAGGTTGTGGTTTTTTTGTTGCCATGTGGCTAGCACACCATGACCATTCTTACTATGTTATGCTTAGAACTGTTTTGTAATGAAAGCTGACACAGGTTTTATTTCACATCTATCATTTTTGTCAGTTTTCCTTTCTTGAATGATGTGACACAAGGGAAGCTTCTGTAAAGCAAAAAAAAGGTCATGATTTTTATTGAAGCCTATTATACTCTGGGAAATCAGGCATGGGAAATATAACAATTACATACAATAAACACTTTTTACAGTTCTGAATATAAAGACTGTGTAGTGACATAAAACCTATATTAAACACTGCTGCCTTAACAAAATTATTTTTCTATTAGTAGATGAAACTTCATGGACAATGGAAATGCAAGTAGGAATAAACATTTTAAAATTAAGCAGTAAAGCTAGGTGGCAACTTACTTCAACCTTTCCATCCCACCCCGCCATTGAGTGGAACCCGAAATATAAGTGTAGGGAAAACTGGGCATATGTGACTGTGGAACAGAATCAAATTCCACTGACAGGCTATGACATGAGAGAAGAATATTTTTATCAACTAGAATAAGTAAAAATATAACTCCGTCGATGTTAATGTCATGTTAACCTTACAGAAAGGAATGCTTTGAGGAAAGTGACGGATTTTGATTGGTGAGTGGATCTCTTGATCTTCCATTTTCCTCTGTGACACACTGACAGAGCACACTATTCTGATTCAGATGTTAATTTATGGAAATGGAAAATACAATGTATCTGATTGCTTAATTATGCATCCAGGGGATTCATTCAGAATCCTTATAATACTTCTTGATGACCTTTCAAAGGCAGAACTTGCAATTTGCAACTTTTATTGGGATTTAATCAACTGGACAATACTTCTCACATCTTTTTCTGATGAGAGTACTGACCCCTGTCTCTGATACCTTTGCCATGTACTATAATCACTAATCTCTTTTGCAAAAAGGTCATTCCTGTATAGCATAAATGAATCCAAGAGTGGAAAGAGTTAGCCCACAGCTCTGTCTTTTCATACTTTAATATTGAAAAAGATGCTTCAAAGGTTTGGTATTGAGAGGGCTGCAATGTGCTAGCAACAAATGGTATTAAAGACCAAATGAAGCTAGTGGTGACTGCAGGAAGCTGTACAATATACAGCATAATAAAAGGTATGGAGAATATGCTAGTGTAATTCCCATTTGGGCTGTTTCATTATACAAACCCAAGTTGTTTCTACTGGAATTGATAAGCAACTTCTTGAAAACCGAAGAAAGGGTTCTTTACTGCATGGACTACAATTAACATACATAATTGATTGCCAAGATGTATGACTGAATAAAAAATATGACAGACTAAAAAAAACAACCAACCTTTCACATGTGTAATATGAATGTCTTGAGTTATAATGGTAAATATGTAGGTGCTAGAAACGATATAAATCCTTATGTCATCCCCCAGGGCATAACACCAAGTCTCTATATTTGAATCTAGGAGTGGCTCTCCCTTGGGTTTTGGTAACTACTACAGAGGTGTTTCATTTATTTTGAAAAACCTGAGCCTCTCTACTGCTTTCAGCCTGTAAGTCTGGATGGATGTTCATCACAGGGGATTCCTAACTAATTATGGCTGACTGGCTGATTAATCACAGTAAAAAAGCTGAGACTCTTAGCTGCCACTACAAAACAGCAAAATAAATAACCCATGTGGAAATTACGTCCTACTTCTGTATTTCGAAATGTTGAAGCAAGTATATAATCTTGAAATGTAAACATCTGTAACAGTTTTAATATTTCATTATCCTCCTACAAGAGTCTTAGTACAAATACCTTAAGGAAATGCAATAATATATAATAGCCCTAAGTAAAGACGAAAATAAGAAAGGAAATACTTAGAATATTACCAATATTCTCAATTGTCTTTCTCCTGTAAAAATATCTTAGTTGTAATTATTGCATGCATGAAGCACTTCCTAGGTGTGTTGAATTTTTTCATTAAGGAGAGATATTAAGGAAAAAAATGACTCTTAGAGGTAAAAATCTACAAGGGGTAATATTCCACCAAATGAATTGACAGGACATATAGGAAGAGAACAAAAACATTTGATGGGTTGATGTTGATTGACCAGTACATGGCAGTTTGTGTCTGCAGGGAATTGGCAGTAATATGTTTGAACACATGAGATAAAACATGTGGCCACTTTAAATGCTCACCACCTGCTACAGAAGCTGTGCAATGTACATGCTGCTATGTCATGTATTAAATGCATCTCAGATCTACTGAGTAGCTGGACTAAGAAAAATTTAATCCTTGCAATAGTGGATAGATAGGACAAAGTTTTCTTTTTAAACAGTTGCAATTGACCTCTTTGATTTTCTATTGATGTATAGCTCTGGGTTTATATTTTAAAGCCATTATTGGCTCCCAGACTTTATGAAACTTAAGGCAGTTTTATAGTAATAAATTACATGATGAAAAGGAAGCAAATGAGCAAATATACATTTTTCTCTGTTTGATTTTTATTTATTTTTATCTGAGTGTCTTCTCAGACGGAACTGATAATGGATAATACTATGAAGGAAGATCTATAATTTCTAGATTCTTTTTAAAAAGACCAGCTCACAAATGACTAAAATTTAAAATGAAAATGTGTGTTTACTTAGTGATCTTATTTAAATGACTAAAGATACCATCATAGCATGCAAATGCACTTAGTGTATGGATGCAAATATAGTCACAGGCTGTACTGGGCTGACAGAGTGAGAAAAGACACTGTTTCCCCTGAAAGAAAACAGAAGAACAATTCCCACTCTTGGATACCCAAACCTCTGGTTGGGAGAACTTTGTGGTATTTAGTCTTTAGCTAATATGCTGCACCTAGTAGCTGAGTAGTCAAGGTGAGATTTGGACTTTATTTATTTATCAGCTAACACCAAAACAGTTTATTTTCATGTTCAGAGAGATTCTTGTAGCACACCAGCTGTCTGAATAACAGTGAACCATCAAGTCTTTGTTTACAAACACAGTTATTTGAAACAGTTTGCATGACAAGTTACAAATAGTGACAATTACGCCGGGTCAGAGACAAGAATGCCATGTAATGCCAATGCTCATAATGAAGTACACTCTGATCTGATAGATGTATCTTGATTGAACCTGTCATGTTGCATTTCATATGGAAACTTAAAAAGAAAAGTCTACAATTTTGAGCCACAAACACATGCTAGTTGTTTCTCAATATGTTTCTTATTATAGAAACCACTTGGCAGACATGAAGATTGTTACCTGCATGGTGGCAGGTAATTATTCACTGTGATAAGACCTCCCAGTGCCAGCACTGATGCACGAGTCACTCACGTTCCTCTGGGCCATTTGCTACTGCTCCTGCCTTCTCTCCAGAGCAGAGATTTACTGTTGCGCTGGGCCATCACTGCTAATTTTTTTTTCTTAAAGTCTCTTCTGTCTTTTTTTCACTTCATATCAGCTGGTTTCCGGTTACCCAGTTCACTGGGAGGACTTTTTTGTGTCAAGCATCTGGTACAAATGCCTCAAATAATTCCAGTCCCACTTTCTGATACAGAGAGCCTTCCCATTGGTAATTTCTCATTTCTTTTTTTAAAGGCAAAACTGTTCTATCCAGCACTCAGATCTTCTCATAGCAATTTGTAGTTTATTTCAGATGTTGATTTAATCTTTAATGCTAGTTCTCCAGCTCAAAGAACTGCACTGTTAACAGTGAGATTATGTTGGAGATTTAAAGTTTTTGATTAAAAAAAATCCAGATGTTTTGTATACCTTTGCTTTCAGCTTCTGTCTATAATGTTACTTCCTATTGAGCTCTTCCTTTCATCTAATGTATTTCTGTTGAGATAGATGGATTCCTACAGCTACTTTTTTTTTTTTTCTTTCTCCTTAGTGTGGTTGTCCTGATATAGCTGATTCTGAACAATGCCTGCCCTGCTATTTTCCAAACTATTTTTTGTGTTATGATAGTGATGCTATGCCTGTTATGGCAACACCAAACAACACCTAAGAATCTGTTTTACCAACCTGATGTGTAATTACTAATTATTGCAGAGTACTTCACGTATCTGTAAATGGCCTTAAGCACACAGAAATTTTTAAATGGAATTTTAATGAGTACTACTTAGTCTTTTTTTTTGTGTACTGTTATTTTTGGCATTCTAATATTTCAGTGACTTTCCAATTCAAGTACTGGGTTTGCATGACAAGGTTTTGATAATGAGGGGAATTTTCCATCATGAGGTTCCATATCTTATCCTTTTGGTACTCATCTGTGTGGATATCCAGCTGTAACTGCTGCAGAAGTTAAATAATTGCTGGTTGCTGGACACTGTATGTCACACCAGCCTTCACTGCTTTTGACAGTGCCTTAAGTCTGCTCTTTAGTTTGTTTTAGATTTTGTTTGAAGGGTTGCATGGTAATGTGATCATTGTGGCTGCTGTTGATATGTATGGCCTAGTATGTCCTTAAATTTTAGGCAGGTGATCCGAATCTTGCATTAGTGGAGAGATCCCTGGTCTGTTTTGTTGTTCTGCCATCTGGTGAGTCTCTGATTCTTTGTATATGTCATTTGGAGGGACAACAATTGCCAAAGCAAGACGGAAAACTCAGCACAATCATTGCTTAGTTTCTGTGATTGTGTCTTCCCAATGTTTTTTCCATCACCCAGCTGCCACTTCTAATTTAGCATTAGAGCTACCCATCAGAAGGACTAAGCTGTGCTCTGGTATTGCAAATGATGTCTCAGAGCAGTTGCAGAACCCACCATTGCCCTACATTGTTCTCTCTGAGCACAATACTGTATGACAGAAAACTCCAGGGAACTGGTCCTGAGTCAGGTACGTTTTCCATTTTCTGTGTGCTCTGTTAAGGTAGATGTTCTAGCTTGACTAAGACATATTTCTTCTTTAGCTTGAAACACTTGGTCATTTATTCTCTCTAATGTTAAAGTGTGGAGTTCCTGTTTTTCATACACTGATTGATTAAACTTTTAATGTCCCAAATATTTCTGCTTTATACTAGGAGGAGAGCCAACACTAAGACTATCAAAATCAACAGATGTATTCTCTGCAGCATCAGCTGGCTTTGCATTGTGCCAAAACTTGTTCATGGATTGTCCATGCAACAGCAGGGAAACTGGAGACATAGGGAATGACTGAATGAACTGGCATGGATGTTGAAAGCCTTCCTGTATGCTTGTGTGAGTGTGCTGTGCTTTTCAGACTGATTTGTGTAACTGATTAGGAAACTTGAGAAAATTTAACTGGGTAACTGTGTATCCAAGTTCATAGATTTGTATACCTGAACCAGTTAATTTAAAGTTATCTTGTACCTCTGTATGGCTCTACATGGTACTGTGTAAGTTTATACAACAGAGCTCCTAAAATGTTTAGTTTTCTTTATACAGAGTCACATTCCATTAAGTAGTTAATAGGTAAAACAATGTAAACCCTATGCATAGTGTAATTCTATAATTTTTAATTACATAAGAAAAAATTGCACGAGAGAAGCCTATCTGAAATAAAGTAATTCTTCTCACCCATTCACCAGCATATAATTTTTAATGTATTTTTCTTTGTGCTTCAAACATTTGTGGCTGTTTTCCAGGAAGGTTTTGAAAGATGTTGGCTTTGTGATTGAACTGTTTGATCAAATGTTTGAATAATATCAGTATTTTCAAATGAAATAAGCACATTCAGCTTGCCAGACTGTTTAGCCTTGAATTGTTGACTCCCTACTGTCAATCATGAAATGTGTTTAAAAATGAATGATATCACAGCTGGACTTAAGAAACAGGGGAAAAGTAGCTGTGGCTCAGCATTGCAATCAGAAGTGATGTCACTGTGATATCGAGCCCATAAGTAGATACTCAAATTGTGCATGTATGTTACTGCTCCTGCTAGCCCTGGTTCAGCTGGGGGAGAATGGCTGAGTGGTGACTGTCGTTCAGTAGGAGGCTTTTGTGGCTTCAGGGCATCTCACCATGTAACAAATGGTGATCTGCTAATCACCATTAATGGCAATGGTGATTAACTTCAATCCAAAACCTCTTCGCTGTCTGATACTGAAGAGACATTTGTTTTTCAAACATGCTCAGCAGGAAGTGCTCAAAGACCTACACTTGGCACATCATGCTACTAATCCAAACTTATTTCAATGAATGCATCTGCTGTAGGTACAGGTTTTCTCATGCTTTATAAATTGTACGCCAAATCATTGTCACTTTGTAGGCTGTTTAGGATATACATCAAGACCAAAGGTGCAACGGAAATGAACTCTGTTTCTTCTGCATGTGAGATTCTGTAATGAAGGGGCTGCTAAATTGCAATACATCTCTTAAAGCTTTGCTTAAAATTACTTCTTCTATAAGAAAAAATGAAAGATGATTTTGACTGAGTAACTCTCAGAACTGTGCACGAAGAGGTCAGATCAGCTACAGGCCTTGTTTAGATCAGTAGTGATCCATAAGCAAGAAGTATTTGAAATAAAAAAGTGCTGAAAGCTGGGATGTGCTGGAAATTCCTTCAAACTCCATGTTGGAAATCATATTGCTAGTTACCAAAAACTAATCTTGGTCCCACTCTGATACTTTTTTTTTGGGAGATTAAACCAAGAAATGAGTACAGACAAGTAAAGGCCAGCGACATAAGAAATGCATGGGGAAAAAAATATAAACCCTTTAGCTTGGTTATGAGATAAAACAATCTAAGTAATCCATTTTATTTTTATATCAGACACATGACTGGCTAATCTACTGCCAAGAAAACAAGGGAATTTTTACTATTCTCTTCCAGAGGCATACAATTAAGGACTACCACATACAAGTGAATCACATACTATATGTGCCTATTTTTTGTTCCCTCTTACTAATTGAGTTATATCCCTTATTAAGCATAGCAGTGGCTTAACTTTCTCACAAAAATTACTTATTTTCTTCAGGCAATGTTTCATTCTTCTTTCTCATGTTCACTTGAAAGTCTGTCATTTCAAATCATTCTGTGCTTCAGGTTCTGGGAATCAGATGAAAGTGAAGAATGCTTTCATCCCCCATAGAGTTTAATCCCATACTACTCTGACTCAGTTATTTTAAATGAAGTCGTATAATTTTGCTGTTACACAAGTTGAACAGAAAATATATAAAGGATAACAAAAGAAGATTTTTATTTAATTTTTTACTTTATTTTTGTGTACAAGATAAGTGATTGCCTTTGCAGAATGAATATTTCCAGGAAATGCAATCTCTTTCCATTGAATTTTAAAGCAACCCTGAGTGTGTGTATTTTTTTCTGTAAGAACAGTCCTCTGCACGAACAGCCCACCATGCAGTACCATTAAATTGACAGCCTATATTAAACAGTAACCATCTGAATGCCACTGAAAGAGACTGTATTAATCAGAACATGTTTTCACAATTATCTAGAAGAAGATACAGAGAAAGGAGCTCATACGGTCACTCTGCCAGATGCCTGGATTGTCTCTGCTTGCTCAGTGTAACAAATGAAGCTAATTGCACCGTGCAGCAGTAGATAGCCAAAGTCCTGGATTTCATCAGTCCTTGTAGTATGAACAGGAAAATCAGTAACATAAGACAGTGGAATTTGCCAACACCTGCTACAGATCTCCTTACTGTTTCCTTTCCCTGTGTCTCAGAACTTCAGATTTTTTAGTTTAGTTTAGTTTTAGTTTTAGATCTGGACTTACTTGGATGCTCTTTGTACATGTGTCATATTCTGATTAAAAAAATCTAAGGTAAAATGGAATTATTTCTTTGTAGAATTTGAATAATGTGTGGTAGGTTGACCCTGGCTGGATGCCAGGTGACACCAAAGCTGCTCTGTCACTCCTCTCTTCCACTAAACAGGGGAGAGAAAACATAATGGAAGATTCACGGGTCAAGATAAAGACAGAGAAAGATCACTCACCAATTACTATCATGAGAAAAACAGACCTGACTTGGGGAACATTAGTTTAATTTATTATCGAGCAAATCAGACTAGGATAATGAGAAATAGGAAGTAAATCTTAAAACATTTTCCTCTTCTCCCTCTATTCTTTCCGGGATTAACTTTTCTCCGGACTTTCTCTACCTCTTCCCTTCCCAGTAACACAGAGGGATGGGGAATGGAGGTTGTGGTCAGTTCATCACACGTTGTCTCTGCTGCTCCTTATTCCTCAGGAGGAGGACTCCTCACACTTTTCCTCTGCTCCAGCATGGGATCCCTTGCATAGGAGACAGTACTCCATGAACTAGTCTAGTGTGGGTCCCTTCCATGAGGTACAGTCCTTCAGGAACAGACTTCTCCAGAGTGAGTCCCCCAGGGGGTCACAAGTCTGGACAGCAAACGTGCTTCAGCCTGGGCTCCTGTCTCCATGGGGCCACAAGTCCTGCCAAGAGCCTGCTCCAGTGTGATCTTCCCATGGGGTCACAGCCTCCTTTGAGCATCCTCCTGCTCTGGCGTGGGTTCCTCCATGGATGAAGGTGGATCTTTGCTCCACCATGGACCTCTATGTGCTGCAGGGGCACAGCTTGCCTCACCATGGTCTGCACTACAGGCTGCAGGGGAACCTCTGCTCCAGTCTCCTAGAGCACCTCCTGCCCTCCTTCTGCACTGACCTGGGTGTCTGCAGAGTCATTTCTCTTGCATGTTCTCGCTTCTCTCTCTGACTACAGTTGTTCAGGTCATTTTCCCACCCCTATTCTTAACTAAGTTACCCCAGCGGTGCTACTGCCATCAGTGATGGGCTCAACCTTGGCCAGTGGTGAGTCCCTCTTGGAACCGTCTGGCGTTGGCTCTGTTGGACATGGGGGAAGCTTCTGGCAGTTTCTTACAGAAGCCACCCCTGCAGCCACCCTGTTGCAAAACCCATGCCATACAAACCCAATACTTTACGTGAAGGTCAGCTTACTAAGGTACTTATGAAGAGGCAAATGCCAAGTAGTAAAAATATCAAGAAGTAAAAATGTCAAGTAGTAAGCATAAAAATTGTTACTGTGTTTATTAATTCTCCTGTCAGGTGAGAAATACCCTATACCACAATGTGGTACTGTGAAACTTGCTTCCTACTTGATGTTAAAGGGCAATCAGAAGCTTGTGATACAGTATAAAAAACTTGCAATATTTCATTGAATAGCTACGACTTTTTTTTTTTTTTTTTCTGTTAAGGTTGATGACATGTTTATCTCACATAAAAGTGGGCATCAGGGATTTCTGCTTGGGAAAGAGGGCATCAGAGAATATTGGTGAAACAGTAGAGAGTGATAGAATATTTACTTGTTATTAACCAACATCAAAGCGATTCAAAAGAACTGGAATTAATTTTATATCTAGCTGTTAAGAAAAAAAAAAGCCACAATAAAACCAAAACTTTGTATATAATACAGTGAAACAGTAAGTTTTTAATAAAACTCCTGAAATTTTCTACCTTGATTATTATCAGACATCTTGTAGGGACTGCCTAAAAACATCTTGCCAACTTTTCTGCAGAATAACCTTTCAGAAGGTTACATGGCTTATAACGGTGTTGAGAGTGATAAAGAATGAAATTCCTTTTACAGAGAGGCACTGAACAGTTTGTCTTTCAGAGTACAAAACAGTAAATTTGAAATGGATTGTATAAGGGGAACTAGAGAAATTGTATCAGCTTCTGTGATAGAGCTGCCTCTGATATTGAACTAGGTTTAATGAGAAACAAGAGTTGCATTAGAAACAAAGCCAGTAATATATTGATAGGTAAGCGATAAAAGAGTTTCCTGACTAGAATGCATTAAATGAAGGAACTAAAACTGAAATATTTTAGTGCTGTGAGATACAAAGTGAATAGATGAATATTAAGGGCAGACTAAACAGAAGATGAACATGTTATCTAAAGGATTAATTTATGAATTTCATTGCCCGTATAAAGTACAGTATCTTGAGAAGTATGAGAGATTATCTGAAATACTAAAATGAGATGTGGTTGGGTCTTGTACCTTTTTGTTATCTTACTATGATTATTTAACAGAAATTTTATTTCAATCACAGATGTCCTATTCAGCAAGAATTTCTCAGTGTTGAACTCAACAATGTTTAATCATTGCCATCAGGCTGTATTTTATTATATATATTCCTGTTATTGTAGTGTCTAATCAACAAAGCGTAGCCTAGAATTTTTTAATGATTTTTTTTTTTTACTGTACCATATATATATATATTAATATAACTAAGCAATTGTGCTATGTTTCCTGATACAAAGGTACTTCTATTACATCTTGTGCAAGCTGATTTAAAATTCTATTGTGTGATGCACAGACACAGCTTATTATTTGTTGCTGATCTCAATATCTATAAGCAGTGCTGTTATCAATAAAGTGCATATGTGTCCTACTAAACCATTTCCCTAGCAGCATATGACTTTTTTGCTACATGCATTTGGGACAGGCAATTACATGGATGATGTGGGGCACACCATCCAATATATTTAATAGAAATATCTAAGTACCAAGTCTGATGATGGCATCATTCACCCTCGTGGAGACCTTGTTTTAGGGGCTCTTCAATTTATTGGGAAATTTTCAGTGAGGAGAATTTACTGTTTCCCCTACACACAACCTAAACTGGCTGTATGCACAGATACTCATCTGTGTGACGTTTTCCTTAGATGAACGACAGTCAATAATAGTTAAAAAATACTCACAAAGAGGGAAAAAGGAAGTGAGAAAATGAAAAAATATCAAACTTCTCAAATTTTTAGGTTCATTAATGAATAAGAAAAATAACAGTGCTTGTAGGAATACAAATTACTATGGTCAACTTCTTATGTGTGATTTTCCATTTTTCATCCTATCTGTAATTTTTTCGCCAAGCAGCACTGCAAATGACTAGTCTGTACTGCTGGGATTGTGAGACAGAACTAGGAACGCAGAGTATAAAAAGATCACTCAAACATTTTATCTCAAAGATGACTGATTGCATTTTAGGGAGTTCTTTATGATGCAGTGAAATTAAATTGGAACACATTTTCTGTAGCTTGTAAGGCTCTTGCTCTTGTTTTTCTGTCTGTGGAAAAAGCTCTGTGTGTGTGTTCTACAAAAAGCTGATCCCATTATTTATAGTTCTTGATAATTGCTGAAGTGGAAATGAGTTTCCCTCCTATTTTCTCATTTTCAAAAAAGAAAAATTGTGTTAAGTATTTCTAAAATGATGGTTTTAATGTTGTCCTGGCAGAGCTTTAAGAACCCTATACCCTGACTGAAAGTATATCCCTTTAATGTGTTCACATGCACTGTGCTGCAGCTTGTGCTGCTTGTTGTACCAGGCACTGGGCAGAGAGAGACTTGAGCTTTCACTTTGGCTTACTCTTGGTTTTGGGAAACTTATTAATTGTTGTGCTTCGCAGAATCATGAACTCGTAAACGGAGATTACTATTTACGTAGCTCACTGGATGTTTCTGTGGAGCTTTGAAGCACAAGTATAGTAGGCAAATTTTACAGTGACTGTTCTTATATTTTGAATTCTTATTCTTAAAAGAATTTCAGTGTTCTTGTAGTCGTTGAGTAATACAACCAGCCCTTTTGACAAGCTGTGTGACCGAGGGTGGGATGACCTACTTATCTGTACAGCAGATCTATGAAACTTGTATTGATTTTTTTCCCTTCCTTTTAGTTTTACAATATGAATGGCAGTTTTGTCTTGGAAGAGTTCTTATCACTTTCATTAAGACAGATAATCTGCTATTCTGCTAAGGACACCTTAAGAATTTTATTTATGTGTTTAAAAGAAACAAACAACTTGTTTGTTTATTTTTTGCCAAGAGTTTACATGCAATATGTAGTAGTAGAGCAGAGGGGAAGTTTCAGCAAGTAGCTCTTTAAATTGAATATTGTATCTGAAAATAAGGTGGTGCTAGTAAGTCTCTGCAACCTCTTTTCATAGAGATCTTAAAATATGTTTTATGCAGATGGAATTTCAATTTTAGCTGTGATTTGTCAATATGTTTCTGTAAGCCATAGCCACTAGGTCTGCAGTAGTCCAGTCTACTGCATCCTGGACATATGACCCCTATGAATACATGAAAAATGTTTTTACCACATGATCATTAATATCCCTGAATTTACTAGCCTTGAATGTAGAGCTGATCTGCAAGTATGTAATAGCTTTAACATTTTGCATACGTTTTTGGACACAGTAAGGTCTATGCAGCTAAAGAAAGAGGGGTGGGGCCAGCAACTAAATCTGATTCTGAAGCTGAGTGTATTCACCTGGTAGTAAAAGGACTGGATTTTGACTCATGCCACTTGTGCTATATTTATTCAGTCATTTTTTAATGTGACTGTTTGGTGCAGGAGATAACAGACTTGAATACCTTTAGGATGAAGATATCCTGGAACACAGCCTCTTGCATCCTGGATAAATGCTAAGACTGCAAGTCTGTAATGAAAAAAGATTATTCATGAAGACTACTCAGATTCACAGACTCATGGATATTTTTAGTTACTAACTGAGATTGCACTGGAGATTACATCTCATTGTGGTCTGGCCAATATCTTTACTACTGTGTGTCCTGGACTGACACCATGTTTCTGACCCTACTGACTGCTACTCCCATCTAGTATGGATAATCTCATTGGACTCTGTCTGTAGCTAAGGTAGAATGAGAGTCTTGTCCATGTGTGTAGAGTAGCTGCGTTACATTTCAGTGCTAAATTACCCTTCAGGTACAGCTGATTTCTCGTTGCTGTCTATAGAGGGAGCCTGGGAAGATTTGACCTCAGTAAGGTCAAATAAGTCTTTGTGAAAACCTTCACCATTCTCCTTAAAAAGAGTGTTCTTGTCTCTTAAGTATGTATTTGTAGAAGGCACCTCTGGATCTCCACTGGAGAGGTATCTACTGTACAGCTGTGGCTCAGGCTTCTGTGTTCCTGAGGCTGAGAAGAATTCAGCTGCATTCCTGTTCTTCTGTTTTGCTTAACATGAAGGCATGGCTTTTTGTGGGTCATCCTTAGACTCACACAGTTCTCCTGCTGTCTGCCTTCTTAGACACTCAAACACTTACTTTTGTTTTAGATTTGCTTGTTAGAGATGAATGGCCAGTTTTTCTGTTACGCACCTTAAGCTGATGATGTGGAGGGTATATTCCCAACTCCTGCCCTAGGGAAAGCAGATATAAAATTGACTCTTACCAACATGGAAAAGATTCCATAGAGAGTAGGAAAATCAGTTGCTCAGTTCTGTATTGAAATACTGTTCTCTGATTCCTTAATTATGTTCATAGATGTCTCCCAGCTTCACCTATTTTAATTGATGTTGTTTGTGCCAAATGAGTTTCTCAGTACTTTAGATCTCACATTATCTTACAAACTCTGTGACTGTACACGGTAGCATAATTTAAATCTGAGCTTTTTAGGATCTTCTGTTTTGTTGAGGGAAAAAAAAATAAAATAGTTAACTGGTAGGAATGAGAGGTGAAGTTTGCAAACTCATAACAAACAATTTTACTCTGAAGATTAAAGATCGTTTAATTTATTTGATTCTTACATGGACTTAGCAGGGCAGTATGTGAACTGATTACAGCATTGCTTAAGACATGAGATAACAAGATGAAGTATAATATGTTGAATAGATTTTTTTCAGACCGAAGCAATGCTGTTTACCAAATCATTGGCAACATCTTATCACACTAAAACAGACATAGGCTTCTTACATTTGGTTTTGAGAGGCATCTAAAATTCAATATTTCTACAGAACCTTTAAATGGTATTGAAACAGCTGGTCTACAGAAAAGCTAAATAGCATTGAGTATTAATATCTTCCATGCACCTTCACTTTCTGAAACAGAATGGTTATAACTGGGAGAAAAAGCAGATTTTCTTTCATTTCTATGTCTATGTTATGCAATGGGATTTGCTTTGTAGAATCCCTGAAATTCTTGGCATTCCCCTGAATTCCCAAGTTATTTTTAACTTTTGATAAGTCTCTACTACTTCAGTATAATTTTTGAACCAAACAGTAGTGTAAATGATGGGTTTAGGTACACTATAAATTAAACAGTTCCAAGTCCGTGTTCTGTTTCTGAAAGCAGTTAGTGCCATCTTGGCCACAACTATATAACTAAACAGTTGGCTGTGGGACTGGTGTCACCAGCAGAATTTTGGGGTTTTTGATCATGGGTCAACTTACATGGCACCTGGCCTGCTAGCGACAAATGGGGTGCATCTTTCTCAAAAGGGAAAAAGGGTCCTGGGGAAGGAGTTAGCAGGACTTGTTGAGAGGGCTTTAAACTAGATTTGAAGGGGAAGCGAGGGGAATCCAGATGTGGCAGAGGCACACCCAAGGGCGACATGCCAGCATCTGAGGGTAGTGCTAATGAAGCTCTTCAGTCTGCCGTCCCAGTTCCAGTACACAGCAGCTGAAATTTTTACTTAACAAATTTCTTGCTGTTGTGTGGCCCTGACAACATTCTTAAGCACTTTTTCTCTCCTTATATGCCACTTCCTAGCCCTAGTTTGTGGCCTTTTAGAAGAGATCTAGACACACTGTTGTGTTTTGTCATGTTTTGTAAGTATTCTTTGTGCTTCATGAAATAAACGTCATTGATGCTCCCCTCCATTCCTGTAATCAAAATGAGGTGTACAGATGCTGTTACAACAGAAACATAAACATTCTAAACCAGGCAGAATCCACACCCTTATTATTAAAGGGCTGATGTGCCGTAGGTCTTTATCAGCAATTATCAGCTTTTTGTGAGGCTGATAGCAGTGTTGCTGTTTCATACAGCTGTATTTCTGTGTAATACTAATCCATATTAGGTGACTTCAGTAAAACACATATATATTGTATTAAATAATCACCATCTGGAGCCAGAGAATGAAAAACACACGCTGGGTGATTACTTTAGGCTTATATGCACATGCAGAAAGAAAGCAAAACAGCCATGTGATCTGTTCCTTCACCCAAAAAAAAACCAAAAGACAAAACTTACTCAGAACTGAAGTCCTAATCATCAGTGGAACATGACCACAAATACCATGTAAGAGAGAAATGTCTCAGGCTATAAGGATTAAACAGTCTCTCCCTAATATTATTTTATTTATTTAGGCGTTGTTTGTGATTTCACTATTTTTACATCTTTTCCTGTTGACTGACAGAGGCATGTTAGAAACATTTCAGAGGGTTTTACTTTATTCTTTTCTCATGTCTTTGTGGTGCTAAGAACAAGGTAAAGCCTGTACCAATGTATCTCTGCCTCTGTTAGGTGAGTTTCTTTTTACCAGAGTTCATGTCAAGGAGGCAGGCTGCCATGTCCTGAAGCAGCCATTCTGTGTGCAGAAAGGAAATGTGCTGTACCTTGATCCCCTTTCATGAGTGCCGAACTAAGAATCAGCAGGTCTTTCCAGGACCCACAGAAATATCCTACCAGCCTCTGTTCTCTGGAGGAAAGGTGTGCCCAGCAATTGCCTGTGAGGCGATTCACCTCTCTGCTCCCTGCCATAACGGTCTCATAATAAAGCCATAGGCCAGCTCACTAATTGTATTATTTTTTTGTATAAAATCCATGGAATTGCCTCAGACAAGTCAACTGCGATGCAGAGTGATTGTATACAGATAAAGAGATTCTGAAAGGGTACTGCTCACAGGATCTGTAAAGTACCTGACTTTTTACAGTAACCGAAACTCCAACAGCTATTCATTGAGGATAAAGGTATTAATCTGGTATTAAATAGATAATCTAATCTTTCAGTCACAGTGTCTTCCCTGATCAATAGGATTTCCAGCTGTAATTGTTTGGTATCTACCTGTCTATTCACTATTTTGACTGAGAAGCAAGAGGAGAAATTTATCTTTACTAGTGCTATTTTTTCCAGACTATACTTACAGTGAATACTTTGCTTTTTAAAAGAGCATAGAAAAATGTTATCTGGGTTTAAGACTTCAATCCAGTCTTCACTGTGTGAATGCCTGAATATGCACATACATTGTGCCCTGTATGTGACGTGACCTAAGTGCATAACCATAAAATAAAATTCTGTGATGTCTGTTGTTGTGCCTGTGGATAACAAAAATAATCTGAAGGTAACATTACTTGAAATCTGTAAAACACAGAAAAAGATCAATCATATTTATTTGTTCATTGTCTATTTCTTTTGTTTGTTTCTTTAATAAATCATGGACAAATTAATATAACTGCAAAAAGAAAACTTTAGGCATAGGAGAATTTTTTTTTTTCCTAAGATGCCTTAGGAATACATACTTTAAAACACCAGACCTATTTCTGTTTGCATAACATTTTATTTCTTTCTAACTGAGAAACTCCTGCACACAAAGATTAAGCACTTAGTATTTTAACCCCATTCTTTCATTGCTTCAGATAATGGGGAACAAATTGCTGATTCAAGTCACAATAACTTGTGAGTATTTCATGCCTTTGTTGGGTAATAATGATATTAATATTTTGTCTTGAACAAAATTAATTCTCAGAGATCTCTTGTCTTCTGTGATCTTCAGTGTTTGCATGTGTTTACTTTTCTTTTGGTAGCTCTTTGGAAAAAATTGAAACAATTAGAGCAGAGAATATAAGTGCAATTAATATTCTGAAGTTACAGGAAAAAAGTGTTAAGATGTGTAACAGTGAATAAAATATTTCACTTGATACAGAATTTTAAAAGTGGTAAGAGGAAGGCCATTCCAACCCATATTGGATCTACTCTCTTATCAGTTTTCAGGATTTATCAAGAACTATATTCTGCTGTTTTTTTCTCAAATGATTAATTTAGGGCAAGACCCTACCTGTGTGAAGTAGGAGTCAAGTGGGAACTCAGGAATAAGAGGAGAGTTTATGACCTTTGGAAGAAGGGGTAGATGTCATAGTTGAGACGGACAAACGACATGGACCAAGTTCTTCCAGGATGAAAGTGGTAGATGCCATTTATTGCCACAAGTGCATTTTTATACAGTTTCACCAATTCATGTGTCTCTTCACTATTGGTTATAAGTTACAGCAGTAACATCTCATTGGCTAATTTTGCTATCATCTGTGTTACTCTTCTACTCCCTTCTCTCTCACGGGTACATCCTTAACATCTCCAGATACTCCTTTACTCACGGATAGGCCTTCATATCTTCAAGGCTAATTTCTGTTCCCATGCCCTCCGTCAGGGAATCCACGGACCCACCGTAGTTCCCCACAGGTAGGCAACTCAGGAAGACTGCAAGGATGTCATGAAGTTATACAGGGAGAAAACTAGAAGGGTCAAAGCCCAACTAGAACCTCATCTGGCTACTGCCATAAAAAGCAACAAAAAATGTTTCTATAAATAAATTCACATGAAAGGAGGACTAAAGAGAATCTCCATCCTTTAGAGTATGCGGGGGCAAACATAGAGACAGAAGACAAGGAAAAGCTTGAGGTACTTAATGCCTTCTTTGCCTCAGTCTTTAATAGTCAGAACAGTTGTGCTCCAGGTACCCAGACCCCTGAACCAGAAGGGATGGGGAGCAGAATGAAGCGCGAATAATCCAAGGGGAAATAGTTAGTGACCTGCTACACCATTTAGACATGCACAAGTCTATGGGGCTGGATGGGATCCACCCATGGGTTCTGAGGCACCTGGTGGAGGTGCTTACCAAGCCACTTTCCACCCATCAGCAGTCCTGGACAAGAGGAAACGGCCTCAAGTTGTGCTGATAGGTGGGAGAGGTTAAACTGGATATTAAGAAAATATTTTTTTGCAGAAAGGGTTGTCAGGCATTGGAACAGGCTGCCTAAGGAAGTAGTTGAGTCATCACCACTGGAAGTATTTAAAAGACACATGGATGAGTTTCTTAGGGACAGTTTAGTGGTGGACTTGGCAGTGCTAGGTTAGCAGTTGGACTCAATGATCTTAAAGGTCTTTTCCAACCAAAATTAATCTATGGTTGCACAACTCAGCTTTGTGCTGTAAAAGTCCTGTCAAGTTGCTGCCCAAGTGTGGTGCACTGTCAAGCAACCTCGGGTCCCTCAGCTATCCAGAGGCACCCTTCTTAGCAGTACTAGAGCTGCCACCACTCTGGTGTGGCCAAGCAGCCAGAATACTCTAAGCAGAGATAGCAGTGCCTATATTGCAGGGAAAGTGTGCTCCATAGGAAATGCAGGAAATTCAGCAATTGCTTTTATATTCATTAAATGGAGAAGTTTTTCTGCATTATTTTTTTGAGAACTCTTGGAACTGGTATCTTGGGATTGTATTATTCTGGACATTATACAAGTACAGAACAAAGATTTTCCTTGTCCCAACAAGGTTAGTATGATCTATCTATCTATCTATCTATCTATCTATCTATCTATCTATCTATCTATCTATCATCCTCATTTGGAGAGAATAGAGTTCATTATCTGAATCTGTAAATAAATTACTTACTATTTAAGAAGTATTTATTTAGACAAAGATAAATTGGCACTGGTTAGAAAAAAAAGTGGTCATGTTTGGAAAGAAGGGACAGCAATTTGAACAAATTGATGTTCTAGTACTTTTTTTCAGAAGTCAGTATCCTTTTAAATACCAATTTATTAACAGTAGGTTTTGACATATAAAAAATGTAACATGTCATTTAAATTACGGTTATTAGAATAAAGTACCTACTGCCTTGATGAGCTTGGATGAGGTAAGTTGCTGGGATTTAATCCAGTAGAGAAAAAGATAATTGGAGTGGAGGAAGCAGCTAGAAGACTTGGCAGAACTTATCTTGGTGTGAGCTGTTAAGGAAATGAATGCTTTTTGCAAAACAGGTAGGAAACTTTGGGAAGCTGCTACACTGAGGTGGTCTGGGAATAGATGTGGCCACACAGCTTTCATTCGCATGACTTCAGACAGATGAGTGACCTTTACCCTTTTCATTGCAGACCCTGCCACCTGCATTTCTGTCACCTCAAGATGTGGGTGTTGTGATTGGCTCTTCACGGTGCCAGGTCTGAGAGCAAGCAGAGATGGAAGCAACACAGAATGCTCTGTCTGCTCTGTGAGTTGGACTGCAGACCAGGGTACTTCAACCAATTGACCCTGCACTAATTTTCAGGGTCAAGTTAGGCTATTGTCATTGATTAAGTGTTCTATGAGTTGGTTAGGTGTTCCATGATTTTGGACTCACTTCTATGTGTATTTGAGTGGTTTAAAGCTTGGGTCTACTGTGTTTCTGGTTAAGCTTTAAATTTGTCTCTTGCAAGTTGGTAAGAAGACTGGGCTGAGTGGTGTGTGTTTATACGAAACAGCTTAACTTTTGTAGCATTTGGCATATCAGTAACCTAGGGGCCATATAAACCCAGAGACAGCCATACATCACAGCCATACATTTCAAATACTTAGAAATAACTGAAAAAGTAGACTTGCATGTAAATTAATAGCATATGAACAATGAAATAGTTTGAGATTACTTAATTCGACAGATATGGTCAAAATTACTCTAGTAATTTGACCTGTTTCCCCTCATGGGAAGAATGGGGGAATGAGAACAATGACCCATGAGAGATGGTTGCAATGTAGATCTATCCACCTAATGGCTGAGATATGTAGAAATCTTGTAAATAGCATTGTACTTTAGATTACCTCTCATGCAGCTTCACATGTATTGTATAGATCCACTGGAATTCTCTCAAGACAAAGATTCTATGTTTGATTTTTTTTTTCAATATTTGTTACATGTGGTATAGAGTTTTGAACATGTGGCTTTCTGGTTTTCTCCTCCAGGTACTGCAAACCACATTACCAAGTAGGACACTATTAGTGTCTTCAACTTAAAATTTACTTTAATTAGGGCTTTTTGAGGCAGTTTCTTTAAGAGGTTCCGTGTCTGGTGCCGTGGCCTAATGCAGCATCATGTGTAACTTGAAGGGAGTTTCCTACCTGTCTCTCTTCTTTCCAGGAAGATCGAGTCACCTACTACAAGGCCATTTCATAGCTTTTCTTCAGACTTTTTGGAGATACACTTCTGAGCTTTCACAGTGTACATAGTCATTTTCATGCCAGACTAATTTCCCTTGCCAAATTCATGTGCTTGCTGAATAGAGCTTTATAATGGGAGCTGCCTGCAACCTTAACTACAGGGTGGCTAATATTTCCATGTAATGATGGAGAAGTGTATTCTGTTTGTGAGATTCAAATAATAATGTTGAAATTGAAGGGAGACAGAAAATGTTTCCATATCATTACACAAAATTGAAAGGAGACAAAATGCTCTAAAAAGAGAAGAGGAAAATGATAGCTACTGTTGTTTTTATTTACTCTGCTCACTTGTACTTACACTTTCTCCCATTTTTCTCCTTTCTCATTTCTTCTGCCACCAACTTTCCCTATTTTTAATTAGTATGTAGTGATGTGGGATTTAGAAATAATATTAAAAGGAAGCTCTCAGGCTGTTTTTTTTGCTGTATTAACTGAGACACAACAAGTACTGTGGTTGCCAGAAATGGTCCCAGGTGAAAGTTATTGCTACAAAGGGCAGGTTTGTCTCAAGATTACCTTATTCAGAAGCAGAAATTCTTTTTTAATCAAAGACGTACAAAAGCATTTCCCCTGCCAATACGCATAAGAGTTGTGAAACAATGTTAAATCACTTGTGCTGGTCCTTATGTTTTCTTTTAAGGAAGATTTCTTTCTCATCCTGATAGAATTCACATATTGCCCCCAAAGCTGGCAGTAGTGGTGATATATCTGCGAATTAGACGTCAGAAGAAATGGCTCTTCAGGATTTCTTTGATATTGTGTCCAGGCAATACTTGATTTCAAAGCCTCACTGTTTTTTTAACCTTCCAGGTTGGAAGTGCTCTGAAAACTACTTTCTACTAACACATGTGTGGGCAACCAAAACACACTCTGGTTTTCTCAATCCTGAAATTCCAAACAGAATTTCCAAGTCGCAGGCTTCTGGATTAATATGTGCATGTTGATGGTACTCCATCTGCTAAGCCTTTCGGTCTCCTTTTTAATGGTAATCTTTTCTCTACAGGGAGCCCAGCTCTGTCCAGGTACTCTTGGTCACATCTCCCTACCATTTTCTAATGTCTTGGATCAACTTGTTAAAAGATTTCATTCCCTGATAGCAGCTAACCAAACTAAAAAAGAAGCTAGCATTACACTTTGCTGATACCAATTAAAAAAAAAAAGAAAAAAAAAAGAGTTTAGTCTACCAGGTTTCTTAAAATATCTTTTACTGTATAGTACATGCTTTTGTGCCTAGCAACTTCTACAAATATATGCTAAGTATATTTGTTAAAAAGCTTCAAAGGCTTTGCCAGAGTCTTTTCTAAGCCAAAGGTCTTGCACTCCAGTCTGGAATTCTTATAAGAAGAGGAGATTCAAAGTCATAAAAATGCCTTTTGCAAGAGAGAGTATAATGGCCACCAATCATGGCATCAGTGTTATTCAAGATAACTTTGCTGTATAATAGACTGTCCTACCTTCTCTGCAGTTCAGGCAGTTACTGCTGTCTGCTCTTCATTTCAGAACATGGTGACTCTTACTTATCTCTTAGATTTTTGTATCTTAAGAAATTAGAAGTTATTTTTATAAAAATAATTTTAAATAAAAATAGTTAGGATTTAAACTAGTGCTGAGCTCATATGTTCCATTTATCTCACAGCAGTCAGGTATACTTCTGTCCTAAATGCAGATAATTATGCTTATCCAGCTGGGTACAGAATTTTGAAATCCTTAGTTAAATGGTATTCATCAAATATGCTTTTGTTTTGTAAAAACAGCTAAGTAGCAAAGAACATAAAGAAAATTAATCTTGTGGTTGTGCTTTCCTGAGGACTTCTTTACTTTGCAAGAGTATGCTGGAAGTTTTACTTCTGGCACATTTCACCACCAGATTTTGTAAACTCCAGACTTCATATTAAGTGAGGAAAGACATCTTGCAGCTAACAGACCTAGAAAAGAGGGAGCATGGCAAGCACAATTTGAGTTAAAAACCCCTTAGTTTAAGGTTTATGTCTTCCAAGGCAGTAATTACCAGAAAGGTAAACAAGGAGATAGGGATATGGTTCTGTCTAAAATAAGAGAGAAATGCTGAATGTGAATGTGGTTGGACAGTGGTATTAGTACCAACACCTTTGGGATTGTTGTCTGACTTTGGCACCCCGCATGCTCCGCAGGCAATGACAGCCCACCTTGTTGTCAGGACACCTCAGTCATACACTTTTATCCGACTGCAGTATTCTCATGTTCTGGGAAAACTTTGAGACCTGAGGCTTATCACTGTGTGGTTTTTTGTAGGTGGTGGTTTACAGCTTGTTAAAAGCCTCTCTGTCTGTTTCTGTGCTATGTGCTAAGCATATGTCCAGACAATACTAGGGTCAAAACTTAATGACTGTTCATCTTGTGCATATGAAATGACATTCCTGCTTGTCTTTAGCAGGAACTCCAAAGCATGTCAGGACAAACAGGGTGCCCAGATTAGCCCATTGTTTAAGTATAACCTGAGCACATGCAGTACACTGAGCATGCTCATGTTGGCAACTTTCATGTTGAACCTCTCACAACCCACATACCACCTTGCAATACTTACGAACCATGACGCTGTAACAAATTGTGAGCAGAAAGCTGTTCCCCTAGCCCTGAAGTGCTGTCTCACTTGAAATAGAACTGGGTCTGCTGACATGGCTGTTGACTATTGTAAAGCACAGTTATGCGTGCTTCTCTATCCTTTGTTGGAGAGCACTCTCAGGATATCAAGACTTGCAAAAGCTTTTTTACCTGGTCATCCATAATCTCTCTTTTTAATTTTGCTAGAACTGTCTTTTTCCATTTCTACATCTGCATGTTTGATGCTATGTTAATAGTGGTGCTTTGAGTTATATTAATTTTTCAATACTCTCTTCTAGCCTCTTGTTCTATTCCTGCCCTTCTTGTAATTTATCATATGTGTGTAGCTTGCTGTCCGCTAGTAGAGATTGAGATTTCCAGTTCTCCATGACTTGAAATGTTCTGTCTGGCTCCTTTTCCTCTCTTTTTGAGGTCTCTGCTAACATTGAAGACACAGAAATCTCCCAATTGTCTGCAATGTCCTACATTTTTTTACTCTTTCTATTTAAAAAGAAAAACAACAGCCTCCCATCCCCTTCTCAACCCAAACCTAATTGTGTTATAGATTTTTTAATTCCTTCCCAGGTTACCCTTGCATCTTTAAAAAACCCTTATGGATTGCTTTTCTTCTTTTCCCTCTATGTCCACAATTAATCCATCTCTGGGGGGGAGAGGGGGGGATTATTAAAGAGTAAGAAGGAGATTTCATAACTCTCCCATTACAGGTTGCAACCTTATAATGGGGCAATTTGCCATTAACTGAATTATCAATTGGAATTCCCAGTATCAGCTAGGTTGTCAATGGTGACTAGACTCAGTAATTAGTGTCATCCTTTATTGTTGCTATTGCCTTTGTTGAGAGTTATTGATGTGTTGGTGCAAGGTCCTGAACGTTGTGATGCCAGCAAAGCTACAGTGAAGAGATCTAAGCATTCTGACTTGATTTAAGGAATAGCCATAGATCTGCTACAGGGGTTAAGATTTATTGGAGACAAGCACAGTTCCAATACAGCCCAATTATTATCACGACAGGAGTTAAGGGTTATGTACTAGTGAAAAGGCAGTGGACAAAACACAGTGATATACTTACCCTGTATTGGTCATCGGCAAGGTTCTATTCTCTTTTGTGATATAGTAAAAGAGCACAATGTACCTATCACATTGCAGCTGTATCTTTGTTTTCTAACTGTTCTGTCCTATATGTTCCCTTTCTAACCCTGTCTCATTCTGTGCTTAGTACTATATTTCTTTTCAACCATCCCAGTAAGATTGCATATAAGAGACAATGCCTTAGCAAGCCTCTGTTTTGCAAGTACTTGGGTGAGCCCTAGACTGGGCACCTACCAGAACATACTTCACTGTCAGGAGCAGGTTAGACAAGTGGTTCGACCAATGCTGGCATAAATAAGACCTCATTTCTTATTGATTTGTGTCTGGTGTTCACATCATGGACTTTCTGTTGTTCAATAAAGCGTGAAATCACACTGCAAGCTCTCCTTCAAATGGTCTTCCTTACAGGCTTTCTTTCACTCATTTGCACAAAATCTGTAGGGATTTCTGGCCAGTTCTACCAGTCACACAGTAACGTAAGGGCAGGCATGAGTGGGAAATAACATTTGTGCATGTATGTGTGTGGGGGAAACATAAATTATGTTTTCCTAAGAGGCTGTTTTGCAATTAATTTGTGTACAGCAAAAGGATATCTGGAGGCATTATGGGCACCCTGAAATTCTTCTTCAAAAATGTTTAGGTTGGTATCAGTAAGTGGAAGATACAGGTTTTGGTGATGGCTGAGCTGGTATGTTTCAGGACTTGTGCCTGTCATGTGGATATGGATAAGTCTGTACTCAAAGTGTAGATGTCCCCAAAGGAATCAGATCAACAGTTTCTGTCTAAGATAGGACAACTGTCATTACATTGCTTGCAAAACAAGGAATCTCCTGAAATGCCTACATGACTTTGAAAATAATTTCCAGGGAATTCAGAAATCTGAACAGAAATAAAAAGAGAAAACAACTGAAGAAAGAAGAGGGAAGAAAATAATCTGAGATGAAAGCATCCATCCCCTTCTTGCAACTTTTGTCACAACAAAGGTGATTGATAGTTCACAGAAAAGGCATGAAACACTTTACAGTGGTGTTCAAAACATGTTCTAGGTGGTGTCTATCATGACAGTTTATTTCTTGTGTTTCTTGAAGGGTGAATAATCTTGCAAAAAATCCACATCAGAAGGTGTATTCAGGTCTACCCAAACCCATACTTTGCCAGATGTTTGGATTCTTGATGTGGAAGAAAAATGGGAATCCACTCCCTAGATACTTCTTTTAAAGGTGAAAATGCTTAAAAAAACCCAAAAAACAAAACAAACAAACAAAAAAACCAAAAACAAACAAACAAACAAACAAACAACAACAACAAAAGAAAAACAAAAACAAACCAGAAACCAAAAACCAAAAAACCAAAAAACCAAAAAACAACAACCCAGAACTTCCCAAAGTGTGAAGAGTAAAAAGTAGTGGGAGAAAGTGACCTAAAAAGTTCACTTATTGTCCACATTCTCATAATTACTGTAGTAATTTCTCCTTTTTATTTGACTTGTTTCAAGCTCTACTGCAAGGAAAGTTACCCGTGTGAACTCTACTTCTTATTAGCACAGTGATGAAGAGGTTGACAGGTTATTTCTTTTGCCTGAAACTGCTATCTAGTCAGCCTGGCTGATGCCCCGTCTATATTTTTTTCTTGCTTTATACACTTGTTTCCTGTGTTTTTCACTTCTTTACTACATGACATTCACACAGATAAAAAGCAGCCAAAGGGAAAGATAATTGAGTAAAAAATCCAATTCACTCAGTAGCCATAAATAATACACTTTAAAGAAGAAAGTCATGAAAGTGGCTGAGAAGTCCAGGACACAAGAGACTGCTAAAAGGTTTAGGAGTGTCTTACCAAAATCAATAGTCAAGATAGTTTTGTAAGACTCTCCTGTGATCATAAAGGCAGAAAAATACAAATGAAAATGGGAACTTATTAAAAATGAACTTTTTTCTGTTATAGTTCACAGTATGATTTTGGCTCTCAAGTCACCCAAGTTCCCCACTTTGCTAAACAAGAAATGGCAAGTATTGTTACAATATCTGTTAAATATAAAAATGACATCATTAGTAATTGGTATATGTAGTGAACTATAAATATAAGAAATAAATAAATAAAGGAATCTAAACATAGCAGGAACAACTTCCTGTAAATTACTGTTGTGAAGGCAATAGTTATGTGAAAGGATTGTCTTTAATAAAGTATATCTGGAACAAAAGAAATTCCAGTAACACTTTAGGTTACCTTAAGATTTAGACAAGCAAATGACAACAGAAAGAAGTAGTATTTAGTAACTTTTACTTTACATATCAAAAAAAAAAAAAAAGAGTGAATATACTAATGTAACAGAATGACAAAGTGCTCTTCAGGCCACTGATTTAAAAGATCATAAAAGACCAATAATAGAAGAAATATTTAAGATCAGAAACACCAGACAGATTTGCCCACAAGTCTTGTAAGATTCAGTAGATGCTCTTTTTAGACCTGAAAGTCTTGGTAGACCACAACTTTAACATGAACCAACAGTGTGTCTTGAATCTAAGATGACCAACTGCTTCTTTGAATCTATTAGCAAGAATGCCACCAGCAGGTCCATCCTTCCGCTGTATTCAGCACTTGTGAAACCTGGAGCATTGTGTTTGGTTTTGGAACAACTAATACGTGAAAGACAGAGGATAATATAGTGAGTTTGGTGAAGGGTCACTGAGATGTTTTTGGGGCCGAAGATGATGATGTACAAGGAGAGGCAGAAACAAATGGGTTTGTTTTGCCATAAAAAGCTGTTTATTGGGAGGCTGTAGAGAGGGTGCAGCCAGACTTCTCAGAGGTGCACAGAGAAGGTTGGGGGGGTTCAGCACAGGGAATTCCAATGCAGTGTAAGGAAAAATTGTTACTGTGAGGGTGATCAAACATTGGAAAAGGCTGTCAAGACACACTGTGGGATGTCTGTCTTTGGAGACAGACAAAACTGAACAAAGTTCTAATCAACAATAACTAGGGCTGTGATGGACAAATGAGCTTTGGAGGTATCATCCAACCTGTGTGATTTTATGATTCAATGGTTAAAGTATACTAATTTAAAATAAATATGAGATTATCAGAGGTATACCAGAATTATAGAAGAACATTTCAGTTAGGAATTAAACTGGAATCCATGCTGTTTACCCTGTTAGGTATTGACTGGCTAGCCAGACAGGATTCCTAGATGAAAAAAAAGCTGAAACTGCATCCCATGAACAAGCAGCAAATTTCATAAGTAGCAGAGACAATGAAGACTTGAAAGCTAAGACTTGAGGACCTACAAGGTCTGATGTCTAATAAAAGCAGGGTGCATTAAAATCTCTTTTTTTCCTTTTATAGTACTATTTTTTTAAGAGAGACATGAAACTTCTGGAATTTCTATCACCCTGCCCTGTTTGAAATTGCCAGTCAGTTCATCATTTCTTAGGTGAGACTGTTCAACAAGCAGGCAAACACCCAGACAGTGTCCCATTTCCTTAGGATCCAGGCTGAAAATGAAAGGATGAAAATATAGTAAGATCAGGTAACTTAACATTATTGAAAAGAAGCTTTGTGAAAGAAACATTATTACATTCATTCATTCATTCATAGTATTAGAAGTGAAATTCATAAAACTAAAAGCAAAGAATTATAATAGGTTCTTTATTAGTCACTTGTAACACCTTGGCTACAAAAAATATGCATGATGAATTATCAATAAAGAGCATTTTTAAAGGGATTAAGAACTGCCTTGTTGAATAGAACTGGAAAATGAGTTGTCAGTGGGGAATCATAACTGCACAGAAGCTCAGCTAGTGGGGTTCCTTAGTATTAAATTGATTCAGTCAATGACTGAAGGTGAATGTAAAAACACTGATAACAAAGTAAGGCAATTCAAATAAAAACAGGACATGCATTTTCACCATTAGGCAGTATAGTCCCCTGTGGAACAAACTGCTAAGGGAAGCAGCAATGTTTAAATCCCACGATGTCTTCAAATCAAAAGTAATACCGCCTGCTGGCTTAGTTCAGCTAGGGCAACTGAGTGGTATCCTATAGTCTTTTTTCTCCAAGAGTTGAAATCAGATGATTTAATGGTCCTTTCTATGCTTAAAACCCTAGTCTTTGAAAAGAGTGACAAAAAGTCATTGATGAGCCTAGAATAACACAAAAATGAAAGAGAAAAAAGATTAGGGAAACAAAGACAACCACTGACTGAAACCAAGAAGACTATTTTCTCATTTTGGATTAATGAAACAAATACTCTTCAAATGCCTTTCTAGCTAGGACTGGACTTCTCCAAACTTGGGAAACAACAGAAAGGCTAATTAGTAAGAAATCATTTCTTCTTTGTGGTATGATTGTAAAATTAACCCACAAAACAAACAGATTTGCAGATTTTCCTGAAGGACAGACTTGCTTATACTTACTTTGTTTGAAATTTTTTTGTTTGGACTGAAGCAGTGTTTTGAGATATCTTGCCTGACCTCCAGCTGTCAATCTAGAAGGGAAGGTTTTGTCTACAGGCCTTGTGCCTGTAGCTCTATCCCTGAGGATGTATTTCATATTCTAAGGTAATTTAGCTTATGTGAGAAGCCTTTAGGCAACTGAGACTTGGGCTTGATGGCTACATTGGACTCCTATAAGCATGAGGTATCTAAGCCTACAAACAGTGGTGGACCTTACAGAGTGGTTTGACTCTCCTAAAGCAGAAACTAGCGAAGAGCTGATTCAATTCATAGGGCACATTGAACAAGAGCTCAATCCAGTTTGATATACATAGGTAGCAACTGCCAAGTGAGATGCTTTAGGGTTTATACTGCCTGGCCTTTAAGTTATGAGCCAAAAGGTGTCCCCACAGATCCTGATCTCTTCATATCTGCCAGTCCTATGAAAGTAGTCTGAATAACTTTAGTTTGTTAGGTAGCATGAAGCAACACCTAAATCAAGCTTTAGGTCTTCACTGACAAAGGGGTCTTAGTCTCAAATTGACTCCTACCCTACATTTGTAGTAATGATTTAAAAGAAACTTATCAGTAGCCACTAGTGAATAAGACAGCAATGAACAGGAAGCTTGACAAAATGCAGTGGAAAAGTCACTTATTGAAATTTTAATGATGAAACATTCAGGCAGCCAAGAAATCCCATTGCAGTGTCGTTTATTATATACTAGTGTTGTGTAGTAATTCAGACTTTCAGTAGGTTCCTGACAAAGGTTTCAAGGGCTTCCAGTAGCAGATGAAGTTTTTAAGGTACCTTTCAAAATAGAATGACTGTGAAAGTGACAGTGTGTTGCTAATGACTGTCTTATGATGCACAAGAACTCTTTTTTTCCCCCTCTTCCTCACAAGAAATCCTGAAATCTCAAGCAATGAGGAATAGAAATGTGTTCTTCGAATTGTATAATAGGGGTTCCAGCAGAAATGTGTACTGAAACCTTTGCATACAGATTACAGGTTTATTGCTCCTCTGTGCATACTTATGGCCATTAGTAGCTTCACAGTCCTGTACCTGCATTATTTTCGGAAACAATTGTGTTGACAGTTTAAAGAACTTTCTCACTAAATCAGTCTTGGTTTGTTCATTGTTATAATAATTGTAAGTCTGGTTAAGCTATTCCCAACTGTTTCGCTTCCTATCTGTTGGTAGGAGTCCAGTTCTCTGTTTTGAAAAAAATGCAACAAAATCTTAAACCTGTATTTAACCTCATGTGATGCCTCTTTACTTATTAAAAGCTGTATTTCAACCTAGACTGTTAATTCTATATTCAATGTTCAGTAACTAGCCTCACACATACGCTTAGTCTTTTCATAAACGTACTTCTTCTCATGTCCAAATGCCCCAGAGCACCAGCCTTCTTTGAGGAGTATGTCTGTCAGTCTGCATGTCAAACTGGGGCCACATTACTGAAATGTCTGAAAATACACTCTCTGTATGGGGACAGTGGCAGAGCTTCTCATACCCCTATGGAAATCGGTGTCTCCTATTGCTTTTAAATTTTCTGTCTCTGCCTCTGCTTTAGCTGTCTCATTTTACCCTCTCTCACTATCAAATCCTGCATGCTAGCAGCATATGTACTTATGTTTTCTCTCTCTCTTGAGTCTTGCACTGACTTGTCAAATTATGCTGTAGACCAGATGTCAGCTACATAAATTTCTGCAAGAGTGATCCCCATCTGAAGCGTGTACTTCTGTAAACCTCATCAGAAATCTTGACTCTTTACTGTGCACTTTTTTAAACTCTTATGCTTTTCTTTAGGGGTCTAGAACAGGCCCTCTGTTATAAGTTTTGCGTATGTACTAGTGAAAATGGCTGTAAACAAAAAAGGGCTGTACACAAAAGCTATTGCCAAGATCACTTTCTGTTATTTATTTGTATGTAGGCAGGTGTGTGTGTGGAGCTTTTTGATGTTGCAGTCCTCTTTAACTGCATGAAGTAGTGTTAAGTCTTAATTGTACAGGACCTTTGAACTCTGGCAGCATTCTTCCCGAAAGGTGTGACTGCTACAAAGTTTTGCTGTGGTCAGTTTTCTGAACCTACCTGCTTGGAGCAGTAACCAGAACTAGGATCTCACCCTTTCCTGGAGCAGGCCTTCTCACAGGCCCTCTACCACGTACCACTTTGCAGTTCCTTACTCTTTCCAATTCCTGGCTGAACAGTGTTTTATCTCCATCAAATCCCCCAATCAGCTCGTATGAGGATGGAGATATGAGTTGCCTTCCTCCAGGCTCAGTGGAACTTGTAGTTACAAGACATGAGCTGTTACGTGGAAGGCAGGTGTTACAAAACTTCTCTGTTGGGCCTGCATTTCACTGTGAATGATCATGTCCTGCTCTGCTTTGTACCACATTCAGAGTTGTCCGAGCAGCTACTAGGTGAAGTCCTTCAAAAACAAATGGCTGATGTTAAAGACCTAGTGTCCACTCTATATGCATCTAATGGCTTTTACTTTGACTTGTGTACTTAATTCTACCTAAATTTCATTCATATGTGTCCTTTATTCATGTAAAATGCAAAATGTTTGTTTTCTTCAGTTTGCTGGTGGTGTCAGCTGTAATTGCAAAACTTTTTTTTTGTTTTCAGAGGGTAAAATGTAGTATTCCTTTATACAACCAGTAGTATTTCTCAATAAAGATTTCCCAGGGTTGCTTTAAAATAGCCTGCTATAAGAGCACTCTTAGGTTCAACTATTGGGACAGGCCTGATTGAGTGGAATTAGAGAAATTCAGGCTGTTGACTTTACATGGAAGTTAAACACTGAATTTATTGATGTGCTTGAATAAATAAGGGCTGGAACAAAAAAAAAAAAAAAAAGTCAAGATGCTTGTAGTTTAAATGAGTTATCAACCAAACATATTTGCCACAGGCACGGCCATAGTAATGACTAGTTTTTGCACAAGAGAAGTTAACAATTATCAACTGTATATAGTACTTGGAGTTGAGATGTGTGATTTATAAAAGGAGACCAACTTAAGCCTCAAACCATTGAATATCCAAATCTTAGGATGTTGCTGCTTTTGAAATTACCTGAAATGCTGAAGCCTCTATGTAGAGTTATGTTTGTGGCTAAAGAGGTCAAAAGATCCTGCTAAGTGAGAAAGCCAGTCTTTGAAAAGAAACTACCACAAATGATTGCAAATCACCTCTTTCTATCTTCCAACATATCTGTGCCCATGTTCTTTGCTCTTAGCATCTGTCAGCATCCATGTACTGAAGGCATCCACGTACTGAAGTACGTTTATGAAGGCTTTCACCTTTCCCATTACACATCCTTTTCTATTATCAAGTCTTGACTGTAATATTTTAGTTGTTATGGAACATTTATTTCTGGATGATAGTCTCCAACTCCATAGTTCAGCAGTAAGTTTATTCACCATTAATTGTATTGAGTATTTTTGTCCATCATCTGATGACTTTCAGGTACACAGTAGAAACTTATTTCTGAGTAAGACCACTATCTTATCTGTTAAAATTTGCAGATTCTCTACACATTTGTATCTCTTCATTAAATGACCTGGCATGCACAATCTCAAGTAATTTTTCTTACCTTTAACTCAGAGGGATCAAAACCTCTTTCCTAGACCCTGTTAGTAAATTAAATACAAAGTATATACCTTGCAGATCGCTTTAGCTAATAGATTTCTGATATATGATTTCTTAAGGTTCTTCATCTTCTAATGTCACTAGTGGAAGCATTTGAAATCTTTCCTTCCTATTACACTTATAAGCAGGAAATGTTCTCATACTCTTGCCTTTACTTTTATTTTACAGTACTCTATAAAACTCTTACGTACATTATGCTAAACTGTATTTCATCTTTCCAAGTGAAATGATGCTACGTTTGTTGAAATGCTGCATACGCGTTTACTCATGGTGTGAACACCCCTGCTGTAGTATGTGTGAGCAGAGCTAACTAAGCCCAGCTGCCTTGTCCTTCCCTCACCAGCATTCAGATAAGAACTGTAATGATCAATCAACAGTGCTAGGGAAGAGCTTTAGAAATGTACTCCCTCTAGTTCTGCTGCCTTCAGCAACTTCAGAACAGGTTCTTGGTACCATATAAAGTTGCAGAAACATTTTATAGTACTGACTAATTATATAATCAGATAGCATGTAAAATTCAAAGATATGAAGCTTAACACAAGGGATAAAGCCACCCTGCCAGCACCTGACAAATGAGGATGGTATCATTTGTTTTCAACACTTAGGAAAGAAATCTTGGAGTTGTGATAAAAAGCACAGTGAATAGATCAGCTGGTCAAACAAGAAAAGAGAAATGTAAGAGTTATTAGGAAGAGAAAACACCACAGATCAAGTATACTATGCCAATATTTAGTTGATGGCAGGACTGTTATGTGCAGTTCTAGCCTTAAAACAATTACAAAAGAACTTCAAAAGACTTAGAGAAGGGTGAAGAGAAATATGGGAGGACATTGTGAGGAAAACTAAGTAAAGCTTGGAAAAGAGACAACTGAATAAGGAATAATAGAAGCTCATTGTCATGAGAGGTATAGAGAAGATAAGGAGGGAAAAATTTTCATTTTTTCTTAGACATAAGGAAAAGGAAACCAGATATTGCGAGGCAGTAATTTAAATACACTAAAAGCAGTACTTTTGCACTAAATACAGTTAATGGTAGAACTCAGTGACTCAAGATGTAGAAAGAAAATATTCTCATAGTCTTTTCCCTAAGCATCCACTGTGGTCAGTGCTGAAAACATGATACTGGGCTAAAAAATAAGTTTGTTTGTTCTTTTTTTTTATTGTTATTTTTGACTCTGTTGCTGACCTCTGAAAGCACAGATGCAGTCTAAAGGAGTAAAGAGACCATGACTTCTCATCTGTTAGGAAGAATACAGTTAGGGGGGCTTGTGCCTCCCTCTTTGCTTCTTGTGGTAACTGGACCCCAATTAAGACCACAGCAGCTGTCTGTCTTACTGAAATAAAAGAAGCTGCTAACAGGATCGGAACATTCATGCAGGTACAAATAATGAATGAGAAAAAGACATTTCTTTCCCACGCTGCTTTCAATGGCTTGTCAAAAAACCAAAAAGTAATAATCATGGGGGCAGTTATGATGATTGTCTTGCTTGTGTTTTACTCCACTGGTTGTAGCTGATCAAAAACTGAAAGGAAGTGGACCTGCAACACTAACAATGACAGCCCCCTAAGGGGAAAAGAGAACTTAGGTGAGGCTCAGTACATGTGCAACAGGTGCCTGGCAGCACCAGAGTCAGGGAACAAAAGCACATCAGTAAGGGAATCAATGCTCCCTTTAGAAATCTGCAAGGGAACATCATGCCTTCCTCCAAGGTCATAACTGCACTGTATTATTGACAATGATAACAACTGTTTTCTTCATGTTTTGTTATTTTTGGTGCCATTAGAGTGCTGTTGCTGTACACTACAGTTATATTTTCCTTCTCTGCCATTGGATGTACTGTTTTACTTTTTACTGCCATAAGTTCACAGTTTTTGTTTAAATTAGCATTCTGAGCACAACAGCTGAATTGCTGATATGTGGAAAAGCATTACCCAGAATTAATGTGATTGCATTCATACCATCCCCTACCATCTTCTTGTCAGCCCTTATAAACTTAACTTATACCTATTTTGGACTGACCTTTTCTCTAATTGGACAAGAGAGCACAGAGGAATATTGAGGTGCTAGAATAATGCCTTGCTATAGTAAGGGTGAAAAAAATAGGTAATCTATAGGAAGTGCCATTTCTTGGAGGAGATATGTAATCAAGACCCTGACCCTCTTGAAGGAACACAGTTTCTATTTTTCTGTCCATCCTAAATTCTTTTTTTAAAACATATGTATTTCTCCATCAGAACATTGATTGAGGGGATATTTCTTTTCTTTCTTTTCTGAAATATTTCCTGCTGTCATTCTGGGTTGATATGAAAACTGTCAGCTGGAGCTGTACTGACGGTTGCATTCCTTTATTAAGATAGGAATTGCTGGAGTAGATTAGGGGTAGCCAGGTGCTTTCACTCCTGCCGATGATCTGTAGCAAAGACTGAAAGAGAACATGCCAGAAAACCCAGCCCATGGGTGCAAGGTGGTCTTCATTTTAGCCTTTATTACTTAGGGACTGGTTTAAAGCTTGAAATGAAGGATTTTATATGCATTTTTTTTATTTTTTTTTTTTTTTTTTTTTTAATATGACAAATTGATATTTGCTTATAAAGCCTCAGCACTGCCTTGTGGTCTATTTGAATGCTCAGCTGTGTCTGTCCTAAGCCCCATGCACATCAGCAGGGTTCAACAGAAGGGCACATTGCCCATTTGTACAACTCTCAGTGCAGGATGGCAGCCATCACTTCAAATCAATGATTTCACAGGGAACTGCAGTTCATGCTGGATGTGCCTCTGCTGGAAGTGTTTTGACGCTTGCTTAGGAGTCACTCAGCCCTGCCAGGCACCACTGCTGAACTGAAGCTTTGACCCCCATATGCTTTATAAAGTTGAGGGAGCTTAGTGTACCACTGTAGTTTGCTGTGTGGTGGCCTTATCACACAGAATCACAGAATGTTAGGGATTGGAAGGGACCTTGAAAGATCACCTAATCCATTCTCCCTGACAGAGCAGGAATACTCAGATGAGGTTACACAGGAATGTGTCCAGGTAGGTTTTGAATGTCTTCAGAGTAGGAGACTCCACAACCCCCCTGGGCAGCCTGTTCCAGTGTTCTGTCACCCTCATTGAGAAGTTTCCTCTCATATTTAAGTGCAACCTCCTGTGTTCCAGTTTGTACCTGTTGCCCCTTGTCCTATCACTGCTTGTCACCGAGAGGATCCTGGCTCCATCCTTGTGACACTTACCCTTTACATATTTATGAACATTAATGAGGTCACCCCTCAGTCTCCTCTTCAAGCTAAAGAGACCCAACTCCCTCAGCCTTTCCTCATAAGGGAGATGCTCCACTCCCTTAGTCATCTTTGTTGCCTTGTGCTGGACTCTCTCCAGCAGTTCCCTGTCCTTCTTGAACTGAGGGGCCCAGAACTGGACACAATATTCCAGATGTGGTCTCACCAGGGCAGAGTAGAGGGGGAGAACCCCTCTTGACCTACTAATCATCCCCCCTTCTAATACACCCCAGGATGCCATTGGTCTTCTTGACCACAAGGGCACAGTGCTGGCTCATGGTCATCCTGCTGGAGGAAAAGATGATGTTTGTCCGTCTCTGATCCTGGAGAGGACCCAGGGTAACTAACACCACCAACTAACAACCAAATGTAACTAGAAGGCTGTTTGGTTCTGCCCCAGGGCTTGCAGATTTATCTGGGAGAGCAGCATGGGGTTGCTGCTGCAGCAGCAACCTGGGACACCTTTGTGTTACCATGAACATTTAGCGACAGAGACCAGCAGTGAGTGGAAGTTGCAACCATCCTGAATATTCACGTTGATGAAAAAGAATGTGTTTCAGTGCCTTATGCATCTGTGCACTTGTAAGAGTAGAGCTCTGGGATGTGTTTCAGCATTGTGGCTCATTAGTCAGATATTGCAAGCAGGCAAATCATGTAACCTTTACATTCCTGCTTAATATCCAACATGCAGGAAAAAGCATGTAGTATTACAGTCACAGCCAGTTGCTGAAGTCAGTGTCCAGTTGAATTAATGACACTTTTGTTGTCAGTGCTTCTAAAGCAAAATAACCAACCCAAGCCTAAATCAAAATAAGGGCTCTCAGCAATTTTCTAAAACATGGCTGTCAAACTAATTTTCACCAGGGGCCACATCAGCCTCACAGCTGCCGTCAAACAGTCGAATGTATGTTTAGAACTGTACAAGTGTAGGAGTAGTTACGTTTATACAGTCCTAAAATTACATTTTGTCCTTTGAAGACAACCACGAGGCTGATGTGGCCTCTGGTGAAAATAAGTTTGACACCCCTGTTCTAAAAGGATCTTCTACCAAAACATGGATAAAGAACAAGTAACAGGAGACCTACAGCACACAGGTACAACAGGAGTTCAAAGATATCAGCACGACACTTTGAGCTACTCACCTCTTGTCATGGTTGCCTGCCAGCTTTTTGCATGTGTTTACAGAGCACATTTTACTCTTTGGGTAGACTGAGAATGAAATTCTAGATTTAATGCAGCATGTATTTTTGATTGTCAGAGTTAGCTGCCAAAGGAACAACCTGTGAATTGCATAATCTGCTATTTTTCTGAGCAACTAAAATCAGACAGGGAATGATTAGAATCATAGATCAAAACCTGGTATACAGAAAGAATTGAAGTTAAGTGTTTTCACCCCATATACAGCGATTTCTGTCACAGAGACATCTTTTCAAAATAGCTTATACCTCATTCCTCATGAGATATGGCAAATGTCAAGACAATATAAGTGCTTGAATTTTAGAAGATGAACTATACTTACAGAGTATATGTATAGCAGAAATATTGCTGTAGCACTCAAACTATTTACAGGCATCTCTCCTTGGCATGGTTAAATGAGAGGTTTAAACTGTTCAAAATTCAGTGTCCTTGCAGTCTTTGTTTACCCTGTTAAAAGTAGGCAAGAGAGAGTCAAGGAAGAACACAATATTACACAAACTTTGCTAAAGACAAGAAATAGGTGCTATACTTGTGTTTGGTGTGTTTCTTTGTTTGTTTTAATGGAACGATGTGTATTGCATTGTTACAAGTATAAGTGTTCTTCTGGAAACTTACACTGTTACTTGGCTTCAGCACAGATAGTTCTCACTTGTTTCAAATAGTAGCATACATTATAGTCTCCTTTTTTTCTCTATAGTGGCATAAACTGTAGCATTCTTCTGAGACATGGAAATATAGAAGGATCTGGGACACTTGTGTTTTTTCTTGTCTATTGAACTGGCTGCATTTGTTCAAGTCTGACATAATAAAAATGTTAATAAAAAGAGAGTTCTTCCCTGGAATGACTTTTGTTCAAGTACACAAGAAGATGTTTGATAACCCTGCTTCTGTTTGGAACAAAAGCAAAATAAAATCACATCTTTATGATCAAGTGCCCTAAGATTTTTTTATTTGTGCTGATTGAAGGCTTCACCAAGTTGTTTTTCTACTGTTTTAAACAAATGTTGTAGACATGTAAATAGGTAATATTGCTTGAAATCTTGGATTTATGCTCAGTGCACACTCATTAGGCTGCCTAAGGTGAAAATCGAGGCAGAATACGGACCTGTTTAGCCAAATTAAAATGTTCTCTCTGTTTCTCTGCTTGGAAAGAAAGGTAAAACTGGAAGTGAAACAAATAAATAATTGATTTCATTTGGAAGGATTAACTTTCCTCCACAGGCAAAGAAGGAGGATTGCCTTCTAAACAGAAGGATAAGGAGCTCAGACCAGTTCTAGCATCCTACCTAGAAAAGCTCTTAGCAGATCACTGTGTTGTCATGGTAAGTACGAATATAACACAATACCATCCAAAGTAGCTGTCACTGGTTCACTTAAAATCCTAACAGCAGAAAATTTCTAACTATAGCTGAGTTACAAGTTAAGTCTTTCATTGGCATCACATTAGTTTAGAAAGATCATGAGAAACATATTGAATTAGAGATCAGAACAAGACCTTTCAGTCTTGTTCCTCTACCTTTTCAATTACAGGAGCAATTTATGACTCATTTAATGCTACCGTTATTTGATTAGACTGCAGCCTCTCTTGACCTAGCGTTTAAGACATCCAGTTAGAATGTTGAATATTAATGGCTGTGCTGGATGTGATTTGAGACTTCTCTAAATATTTGACATAAGTTTCTTTTCTATTTAGCGGCAAGAAGAAGTTGATGTAGCGGCAAGAAGAAACTGACATGACATGAAAAATATTTTTCGTATTGCTCAAAATGTGATTGCTTTAGCTACAAGGTGGCCTGATTTTTCAAACATGATGGAAAACAAACAAACAAACAAACATACAAACCCCAAGCAAGTATTTACCCTTGTGAATGTTTAAGGGACAAAGAGTAGAATTTAAAATAAAATATATTTGTATACAAATTTAAATAGTTAACTATGAAGTAAAAGATTTATAAAAAAAATATGTTGAGACTAGACTACCACTTCAAATTTTCATGTGCATTATATTTTCAGGATGTTTACCTGCTCCAGTATTCACAATTGCCTTCCATTATCAGCATCTCGTTTTAGGACTACAATAGTTCAGGGTCATTTTTTTATCCAGACTTGTGGACTACAAAATATGTGTATTTTCCAACTCCATCATTAGCTAAAATCTTCAGTTTTCTAGTGCTTTAAATGAAGGAAGAAAATTAAATACATTCCTTTAGCCTGATGTCCACTGGGAAAATTCCTTGAACTAGTGACAAAAAGAATGGACTCAGTCATGGCTTTCCATGTGCACAGCTAGCAGGAAAGATAATTTTAAAAAAAGACCAATGAGAAAGCTTTTGCTGAGAGAAGTTATAATCCAGAATACCAAGAAAAATAAGCATCTCACAAGCTTCCAGGTACAAGTTATTTTTAAAGCTGTGCTCCTGACAGTCACCTTCAAATACCTGTTCCCAATTGTTTAAAATCTTTGGGATACTTGTTTCTCCTGAAAAATCTTTTAGCTACACTGGCTTACTCTTTTTCTTCTCCTATGTTCAAAGTAAACCCTGTGAAATACAAAGCATTGTAATAAAATTATGTATGAAACACAAAGAATTGACACTTCAATTCTTTGGGCATCGTATGCCATTTATTGCAATACTTTATGTTCAGTATCAAAATAGTTTGGGGAAAACGGGATGCACAATACAGCCTTGTTTGTAATAAATGTATCTGGAACCAAAAAATGACATCGTATTTATCCAAGCTATTGTTTATGTTCTGGATTATTGTGTCTCTAAAGAAATTATTAACTATTGCATAAAATGTGACATGCAACAGTTCAAAATAGCATTGCTAATTATTAACTGTAGTGTTTCTTAGTGTTTTTCATAGTGTTTCTTCCTTCCTTTCTTCAGACATATTTAAAATAAAATTGCATGTATCATAGAATATTTTTCAGGAGTATTTTCCCTATGAACTGTACATTTAGAAGAAGGGCAATGAATGGTAAATTCTCCTTACACCAGACTCTCAAGGGAGTACCTAGACAGAAGTAAACACTCCCTCCAAATTACACTGGCCCTAACAGGAGTATAGTAATTCCACCTCCTCCCACTTCTCCCCCATGACAATCCTACCTTTCTTTTCCATATTACTTATTGGAAAGACCTTTGGTTATTTACCTATCTCTTCATTCATCTAATCTCACATGAGGAACCTTCTTCTGTTTTGAATTCAGCTAGAAAAAAAAAATTCGATGATGACAGGAATCTTTATTTCCTGTAATGAGTATGTTTTTGAATCTTTGAGTATGTAACTTTAATAAAAAACACACTTTTTTTTAATCACTGTAGAAAATACACTGGCAGAGGATGCAGTATAAAAGTGCTTTGTAGTACATAAATAACTGGCAAAAGCCTAATGAAGGCTCCATTTTACTGACACACAACACAGTCAGGAATCACTGTTTATAAATTCACTTTCCATTAGAAAAAAAAAAAATAATGCAGGGCAGGTTTGATTTTATCAGACAGAACAGGTTTTTTCCCCCCTTTTTTGGTGTGTATTATCCTCTTTAGTCTTTTCATGTTAGTAGTTAATATAAAGATAGATTTTGTGCTTACTTGTAAATGAGATACAAAATGCAAGCTAAAAGGGCAACATAAGTGCATCAAAGATTGCAGGTAGATGAACTCTCACCTCTTTTCCTAGGTATTTTGTAGCTTCATTATAATTCTTAGGATCTGTCAGTTTATGACACAGAATCTGCACCTGTCAGATGCAAAGTAATATAATGCTGCAAATTTTTTTCTGGTTTTTTTTTTTCCTCCCTCTCCAGTGGATGTCCCTGTGTTTATTTGTTGTACTGTTAGGAGAATATGAAGGGATGCATGTCCTATATGTATTTTAAAGATCTGTTTGGGTACAGGTTGTGACTATAATGACTGATACATCTGGAGGGGATGAAAATCATGAAAGTTCACCCTAGATACCTTATAACTTCTATTTTGCGTATGTTTCAAAAGTGTTGTTAAAATAATCTAGATTACCTGGATTACCTGAGGCAGAGGTAAGCAATATAACACATTAACACAGGAATGATCTGTCATACAAATGAAATAGTGATTGAAGCTAAGATCAGGTTATGATTCTGTGTTAACAGCAACTGAAAACGTGTTAAGTACCTCATAGAATGGAAAAGACTTCAAATCTGAGAGACATGCAAAGTAATTTTGAGAGTGCTTCAATGAAGGTGCAAATAATGGCTTATTTGGAATTGCTGGAGAACATCAAAACTGACGTGTTTACTGTACACTATACCTGAGCTGAGCGGGTCCCAGGAGTATCCAGCACCTGCCACATGTATTGTGATTGCACATGACCCGAGCTCCAAATCAATCTCTGTTGCCTAATATTTCCTCCTGGCCAGTGACTTGAGCCTCTTCTAAGAAGTATCACACAGAATTACAGAATCACAGAATGTTAGGGATTGGAAGGGACCTCGAAAGATCATCCAGTCCAATCCCCCCGCCGGAGCAGGAACACCTAGATGAGGTTACACAGGAAGGCGTCCAGGCGGGATCTGAATGTCTCCAGAGTAGGAGACTCCACAACCTCCCTGGACAGCCTGTTCCAGTGCTCTGTTACTCTCACTGAGAAGACGTTTCTTCTCAAATATCCTGGAACACTTCGTCCTTCTGTTGCTGGATATATGATAATGATGACACACACTATTGACTCTGCGTGCACAGATGGGAAGGGGGCTCTTCAGTGGGCTTCAAAGTCCAGGTAGCCTTGTCTCATGAGCTGGGCAGCTCCAGAAATAACTGCATGAATCAGAGATATTCTTGAATAAAAGTGCTTTTCTGGGTAATGTAGACATTTATACTTGGGAAATGCAGATGCAAAGTTTCTTATCAGAATGATAGTTTTATACTTTCCTTCCTTATTTCTCTTTTGTGTGCAAAAATAACAATGCATTGTACACTTCATTATCCAGACTGTTTGTTGGGGCGTATTTTATTATCCTGTTGCCTATGCAGAGTATGCTTGCCAGAATATGTATAGGATTTTTATTTCTATTCAAAGCTCATTCTATATGGACATCATTGAAAACCTCAATGTCTCCTGATTTCTAAATTATGTTACACTTAAATAAGAGTAGAGTTGTCCTCTGGCATTGTAAAAACACATACATTGAGGAAAATGCCTCTGTTTTATCCTCTATGATTGTACTTTTTCTCCATTAGATAGTGCATTTTATCTACAGTGAAGCTCAGATTTTCCAGCGTATCTCTTTAGGGATATATCTCTTTTTTCTCAAAACTGAGAGCTGAGGAACAATCTAAGCTGGCTTTGTTGTTTGGCACAACAATGGTTGCAGTACTTGATATGAAACATGAAATCTGTATTTCTTACAAAACACAATTATTTTTTTCTGTTTTGTCCCCACAAGCAGTATCTTATTTGAGCATCTGTAGCTCAGATTTTATTGTTTCTTAATGCTGGAATGTTGAACACTATCCAAGGCAGAGATTTATGCAGCCCAGAATATATAGCAGAGAATCACGCTGCTGGTGCAGGCACTCTTCAAGTCATGTTCTCTTTTCTGTAGTGTGAAGCAATGTAATGACAGTCTGGGTAGCAATGTGTTAATATGCTTCCAAGTGAAATGGAAATTTTCAGCACCAAAGAGTGAAGGACCCAAGTGAGAATTATTTAAAAGTTATATATATATATATATATATATGTAGAAAAATTATGCTCTACTCAATTACATATTTTCTTAAGTATACCTTAAAATGTCAGAAAGCTCTTCATATATCCCACAGAGGGTTCATATAACCCACAGTAAGAAAATGACAGCTAGTTAAGCAGATTTTATAAATTTTCTTTTTCTAATATGCTTTATATGCAAGTTATTTGCCATAGATATGAACTAATTCCAGACAATTAAAAATCTTTCATGCCACTGAGTTTTTGTTATGGTATGGTTTTGGTTTTGCTTTCTTTTTTTTTTTTTTTTTCATTTTACTGACTTTTCAAAGTACTTTCATGTGAAGAAAAGTTTGTCTGGAATCTCTGGAATGTTTTATATTGATCAGCCTTCAGTCATCCATTCAGTGTCAAAGAAAATGCAACTGTGGAAACTTGCCCACGTTTGAAAAATACAAAAGAGAAGTTTTTTCTGTCCTTCCAGTCATGTAATTTTGATGGCCTAAAAGGGATCAATACTACCTCCACAGTACTGGCTCCTTTTGATAAGCTGCAATTTTTTGGATGGTGTCTTTAGGCAGAAAAGATGAATCAACTGACCCAATACCGCACTTAGTGTCTGCTCTACTGTAGAAATTATATGGGGAGGTTTGACAGCCTGAAAGTTGGCTCTGGAAATAGGGAGAGAGTAGTTCTTCATTTGACTGTCTTAACACAGGGTAATATCACATCAGACCTGCCTTTCTGCCCTCACTTATCTGAAACCTATTACAAGTCTGATAATTATAATGGGATCAGAAGTTAGTCACCTACACCTTGGGACAAAAGTCTGTCGCATTTAGTTTTTTCATTACAAAATGTGGTTAAGAAGCTCTGAAATCCTTCAGTAAAGAAAAGCACAACAACAAGGAAAGAGACAGAAAAAAACTGGAAAAGTGCTGGAAGCCCTGCTTTTGAAAAAAAAAAAATAACAACACAACAAAAACAACACACAAATAAGTAAACATCACGGACTAGAACAAATAGACCTGTGGTAACATGGGGAATGATGTAATGGATTTCAGGAAGTAGAAAAATCTTTCTAAGGCATATTTAAACTTGAATCATGTAGATACATTAATGAACCTACTGATATACAAAGTATATATTTATGTAATTCTGGAGAACAGAAATGTATTCATTCCTACACAGCAGTTTCAATGGTTTTATTTTAAAAAATTAAAAATGAGGTGTGGTACTGCAGCAGATTACAAATTAGTAGAGGAGACCCTAGAACTGCCTCAGAACTGTAAACAACTCAACAATGGCCAATTTGACAAGTATGTCATCAAAGAAGTGCGAACTTGGACAGTAGTAAGTTCAATTTTAGTGACAGCAAAGAGAACAGAGAACATGGTCCACGAAGTCAGATACCATACAGAGGTCTATGTAAAGCAGTATGATCAGAGAAATAAGCTCATGCAGGTTTTATTGTGCAAACCAGACCCTCACTGACACGCTCAGGACTTATATGAAATATGTTAAAAACATAATAAAATGACCAACTTAACAAGTAGAGTTAAAACTGGCTACCTATGTGTTCTTTAATTTCTCTCAGGTATTGAAATATTAAAGAAAACACTATAATCTTCAAATCAAATTTCAAAACTTAACCTGCAAATGTGCTGATAAAGGATGTTTACAAAAATATTTTCTGCTTGAAAAAATAGAAATATCTGACTTAATCAGAAAGTCAGATGGTTGAAATTGCACATTTTAAAAATTGTATTTCTACCCAGCAATGGAAGAGTTCTAGAGACTTCACATTGGCCATTTTTAAAAAAATCAATGGAATTCACAAGGATTGCAAGCATTAAATAATATTACATATTTTACTTAGAAATGAAGATCGATTTATGTATGTTTTAGTGTTTGGTAAAATTTGAATAATAATTCTACTTTTCAAAATATGATAAGTATGGTGGGTTTGCATGCTTTTGATAAGTTTATCAATTATTCTTTTCATTTTAACGATCTATTCTTTAATAATTTGAGGCTGCGATGGGTAGCTGAAAATTTGTTTCTCTGTTTGTTAATTATAAAACAAATGTTTAAATATAAAATATATAAATAAGGATGATTGACATTCCTATCAAATGTATGCAAATGCCATAGCTAATTTATTATACATGTCAAAAAAACTTAGATAAAATATGCCACAAGAGGCTATTAAGGACACTAAGTAATTAGACTAAGGGACAAAATGTTGGCACGGATCTGAGACTGGCTAAGAGTCACAAATGGAGCTGGACTTGCTTGCTCAATATGACAAAATGTTAAGAATGAAATGCAAATGGAGATGAACAGAAAATTGCAAAATGTCCATAAGAGAGGAATTAAGTCAATGCTTCAAAACACATTAAAATCTTCAAAGTGGCTGTAGGAAGTTAGCTCAATAAAAGAAGGTATTACATTAATTTGGAGTAAATGCAAGAGAATTTCAGCTGTATAAATGGGTTTTGATTAAATAGATTGTTTAGCCTAACAAAAAAATCTTAATTTTTCCACAAAATACAGATGCATGTATTTTCACATTTCATATATTCACACATTTAGCCTGGAGAAAAGGAGGTTGAGGGGGGACCTTATCACTGTCTACAACTACCTGAAAGGAGGTTGTAGCATGGAGGGTGTTGGTCTCTTCTTCCAAGTAACAAGTGACAGGACAAGAGGAAATGGCCTCAAGTTGCACCAGGGAAGGTTTAGATTGGATATTAAGAAAAATTTCTTCACAGAAAGGGTTGTCAGACATTGAACAGGCTGTCCAGGGAAGTGGTGGAGTCACCATCCCTAGAGGTGTTTAAAAGGAGTTTAGACAAGGTTCTTAGGGACATGGTTTAGTGCTGGAGTTAGGTTAGGTTATAGTTGGACTCAATGATCCTGAGAGTCTCTTCCAACTGAAATGATTCTATGATTTCCTTTAAAACACCAGCAAATTTTTGACCAGTACTTAGCCACACTTTGGAATAATAGAAGTTAGATACTAATGTTATTGGATTCTAGATCGTTGCAAACTATCCATATGAAAAGAACAAGAAAATTTCTCTACATCCACAGCAAGCCTGACTAGTGAGCAATGTGCAAACAAAATAGGTGAGATAATGATAATTCCATTATGGTGGTCAGTGGTACATTGTTGAGTGAACAGCTGTGTGTGATTTAGTTTACCACATTCAGAAAGCCTAGACATGGCTGAACAATGGCCATAAGCCAAGGCTTGATTTAATAAATTTTATTAGCAGAGATGGAAAGATTCTAACATAGTGTTTTGTTGTTACTAACACTTTACCTATTAAATAGCACTTTCTCAGAATAAAAATAGTAAATTTCTGTTACTTCTGTTTAGGAAAAAAAAAAAAAAAGAGACTGTAAAGTATTTGTGCCAGTATTAATTAAGAAAGAAAATAACCTGCTAAAAGCAATCTTTTTTGTTTGCTATATTGCTTTTATTTGTACTTTAACCTCACAACATTTAGAAGACTTGTAAGAGATTCAGTTTTCTTTGTTAGATGTAGTTTAATAATCTTTGATAGATCCTTATTTAAATTCTTAAAAATGTGTCTTGATTTTTATTTCTAATCTGAAAATATGAATCTGCTGATTACAAAAGAAGAAGCAGTACTGCAGATAAAATATATTTCATACAAAAGGTTCCAGTTAAATGGAGTGTACCTTCAAGGAAACAATGACACATTGTTCATTGAAATCATCTGCCAATCTTGTCCCATTCAATTGCTAAAATATTATTTTGATGTTCAAGCTCTTAACACAAATGCATTATGCTTTATAGGTCACAATCAGTTACCGTATTTTAATCAGAAAGGAGAAGCTCACTGTAGTATGCCTATACAAGTAAACATTCTGCTTGTATGAGATTCTAACTGTAACTTCACAGTATTCTTCTCTGCAAGTAGTGAGAGTTTTCTGTTTTTACTTGAAACAAGAAGTGTTGGGGTTTCATAGGAAATGGATGGGAAGCTTCTGGACTTCCAAAACAAAATATACAAAAAGCCTTAGTTTCTCATTATTTTTTCCTGTGGTCCAAGTGTTTTTTTTGTTGTTTTTTTTTTTTTTTTTTCCTGATTTTTCAGTGTATTATACACCAGAAGATACTTGGAAAGGGTAACCAGAAGCAACCAGCATCTGAATAGTAAGGTTACCAGGAACTGAGTTTCAGCATTCTTGATAAGGCATAACACATTTCATTCCCTACCTGGATGTCTTGTTCATGACTATCGGGTTTTCACATCCTTGGACAACGTATACTGGTTAGATGAATAAAGGGCTAAATGGAACTTTGACTTGCCATGGTGCAGCCATCCTCATGATTAAACTACTATTACACATTTTTGCAAAAAAAAAACCCTATATTTGCTTCTTAATATCTAAGTCCTAAAAAGTACTCCCCAAAGTTTTATGACCAAGAAATTGCATTTGGGGGTTGTTTTATGCAAGTAGACAATATGTCAAAGGCTTTGGTTTTGCAGAAGTCTAACCATTTCCAGAAATTTCCTTGCTGGTATTCAAATCTTTCACACTAAGGAAAGAAGAAATAATGACAGAATAAGGAATGTCCTCCAAAACTCGATTTTATTAGTCTGAATTGTGGCTGACATATCTGACAGTCTCTTCCAGTTTAGATACTACAAGACAACAGGTCAACTTGCAGAGAATTGTTTATGTGGTTCTTAAGCACAAATCTACAAATATAGAATAAAAATTCCTCCTCAAAATGTTTTACAGATCACCCATAGGTCTAGAAATCAGGTAAGAGTAGATGGTTAAGCTAAGTCCTGGTTCAGCTATTTTAATTAGACAGTGGAAACTGCCACACTACCAATCCCACAGTCTGGTTGCTTTGGTAATGACATTTAGTGCTGGTTAAACTTCATTAGGTGTCTCTTAGAAAACTTTAAGTAAGTTACAGTAGATATATGTGAAATTATCTTCCTTTTATATTCAGTCTTTTTCTGATCTCCAGATCTCTAGAAAGCCCTTAGGTAACACATTCAGAGAGTATGCAGCAGAAAACCTTCTGAGCAGAAGACAATTTCTTTCTGATATTACGTTTGCAATTGTTGCAACGTTACACAAAATATAATAAATCTGCATTCTGAGTAGTCTTGCAAGGGCATCAAGCAGTAGGGCTGGATCTTTTCCTCTTACATAGCCATGTGCAGTAGCTTGACAGCCCCTGTAAAATGATCAGTTTTGTGTCCAAAGTTCTCTTTGGACTTTCACTTAGAAAGAAAAGTAGAAGGAAATACTTGACACTGCTGGAAAGGCATTTTATATTATTTTATTTTGTTCATATTAAACTGGTATAAAATGAGGAAAATATATCCAGAAAATATATCCTTAAGTGCTGTTATTTTATTCTAGTCTTTTGGTTATAGAAGTTATTTCCCTCTCCTCAAAACTTCATAATACAAATTCCCAGGAGGAACAGAACTAAGGAGGCCTCTCTGGTCTTCCCTTTCAAGCCCTCCAAAAGTTAAGGCCAAAACTTCATAGCTGTTTACTGTGAGTAGATTATCTCTTCTGCCCTTTTCTTCCAGAATAAATTATTTTGATTTCCATACAAGAGACAAAAAAGACATTGCTAGTTAGTGTGCAAATTTGAAGGGCTTGTTTGCTGTATTACAAAATACCAAGCAGTCAGTTCAAGACTTCCCAGGAGCGAGCCTGTATGGAAAATTTCTGCTCAGAGAGAAAGAAAAAACCCCAAACAAACAACAAAATAAAATCATTCAGAGGTATTTAATTATGCAACTGTAGCACAGCAGATGTGAGGTCAGAGAGGAGTAGTCAGGGAGGTCAGGGGGCAGGTCAGTGGGAAAGGCCCTGGGATGGATCCCTGCAAATTCAAGGGATTTAACATGGGAGAGAGGGTCAATAAAATTTTGAGGCAGCTGAGACTGGCCAGTGGGGGTCTTCTTTTGCACAGATTGTTGTCAAAAAAGGGGCGGGAGCTGGGTTTCTCTGGACAAGGTGGGAGAAGGTAAAGCTGGCACAGACATCTACTGCTTGATGCTGTCAGCATGTGGGACCGGCAATGGTGGATCCTGTCATGTGTCGTCATCTGAATCTACCCAGTCCCACTCGCAGTAGTACTGCTATAGAAAACACCTGCTTTGCTTACACTCAAAGCTTTGAGTGCTTTCCACCTCTGAGTGAAGGAAAAAAAATGACATAGTCCCTAGTAATTGCTTAGATATTATTCATTTCGAAGATATCTTTTTAAAAATTACTGTAAATCAAGAAACCCAGTTTGTCCAGGTTCAAGATAGTAGTAATATGCTCAGTGTGCTCATAATGTCCCCAATCCTCTATTCATTCATGTTCTGTCCTTATAAATAAGTTACTTATGTGTTTTAGTACAAATAAAAATCCCAAAAATAGAATTACTGGAGTTCTGCTCTCAGTTGGAGCTGATAAAAGTTAATTCTAACTATTACTTTTGCGGGGGGAATGTTAATTTTATGTTACTTATCCACTCAGTTGCCATAAAAATTAGAGAAAGACCCCTTTCAAACCTGCAGAGATCCATGTGTGCCATTTTTTACCCATTTGCTTACAAGAGCTTTTTTAAACAGTCAGCATTCTAATGGGCTCACTGAACTTAGTCATATACTGTCTATGTTTCCCTTGATTTCATTATGTTTATATCAATGAGATGGAATGTTAGCATATCACTGCACCAAGCATATTCAAAGTATATAATCTATCAAAGTAAGAAGAAAAATAATTGAATTAAGCAAGTTAGGTTATGTGAGATTACAATAGGTATATCCTGTAAATATATAAAAATAATTTTACTGAATATGGTTTTTTTTAAGACACTAAGTTTCCAAAGAAATTTATCTAATATGGTGGGCGGATTTCATGTTTTGAAAGGTAAATCAAGGTAATAGAAATGAGTATTTCTAAAATGTAAGAAAAAAAATGGACATTGTCCACAGTTAAACAAAAAGGGATTGTATCTCTGTGCTTCCGTACTGTAATTTGTTAAACTTCTGTTTATTTTGATTCATCTGTCTCTTCACTTATATCAGGAAAGAATGTATAATCAAGTAGCTGTTTATACTACTACCATCAGAAACTAAGAGACCATGGCAAACTCATGCAAGACGCTGTTGTGCCCTGTATATTCGATGTGTTCCTCTCTGAGTGAGCTACTCATCTATTAAACAGTCTCTTTAATCCATGTAAATGAGGCTTGGTTTTTAACAGACTTTCAGGATGAAATATATTCCTCTTTTCCACACAAACCATCAGGAATGTAACAGTAGCTTTTGCAGCTGCCTCTCCTGATTTCTTTGAGAAAGGGAAGATGTACTACCACAAACAGATAACTTTAATTAAAATCAAGCCAGATGAGATGAGTGACATCTCTTTCAAAGCTGGTAAACAGGTTAGGACATATAAAAAGATTTGTTTACAGTAAGGGTTACTTGTTAGAGCTTCTGTTGAATCAGAAATCAGAATTCAAGATTCACTTTTACTCAGGTTATTGCACTTAGAAAAAAAATCTAAACTATAAAAAATATTTCTGTGTGAAGTAAATCTTTAATTCTAAAATCTGGGCTCATAGACTTTATTTGTTGGCAAATTCCTTATTAAAAATAAAAAAAAATTAAATACATTTTCTTTTCTTGAGTGGTTTATAAAAATCTTTTTTTGACAAAATTTAGTGGTTTTAGACTCTCCTCTTGCTCTTCTTCACTAGTTCAGCTTGGGAATAATTCAGGTTGCAAGTCCTGATTTCTTTCCAGTTCTTCCTTATCAAAAAAGTCTATATCAGCACAGAACTGGAGTGAGACAGCAGTAAATTAGACCCAATGGAAATGGATATGTAGGCTTCTGAACTGAAGATCACAGGGAAAGGAACATTCAGGAGCCACTGAATTCACCAAAGAAGGGACTAAATAAAACCTGCTACGTCAGATCACACGACTGTGGGACTTCACTAATTGCTCGTAACAAGTGTAGAAAGAAAACACTTGAAAGGAACTTCTTTGTATCAAATATTCTCATAGTGGCTTATAAAGAAAATGGAGCAGAAGATCACTGCCACTATGTCATGAATATTGTCTTTCAAGATCATAAGTTTGATCAGTTCCTTTATTCTCCCTGCTCTTCACTGAAAATGTTTTTCTCTTGCATTATGTGTTTTTCTCTTGGATAAAACTTTCTTACACAGACTTGATACATAAGAGAAAAGTGAAATTGCATATTGTGGAGACCTGAGAGCATGTGTATTAATTTTAAGAGGTATTCCCAGAAAACTGAACTAAGGTAACATAACTAGCAAAATGGTTTCACACAAGATACAAAATCAAGAAACAGTCATTTTGTTTTTAAAAGTAAAACTGCTTTGGTGTGTAATCTTCTGTCTCCTTTCTTTGCTTGCTTTTCCTTAATTTTTACTCCCCTGTCCCCCTTGTTCTTTGCTTTCTCAGAGTCCCCTGGGAGCCACTGGTATAGCTGTCACAGACCAGTATGGAGCATGCAAAATTTTCAATTAATGCTAATCCCTAGTAATATCTGTCACTCTTAAGGATAATATAACAAATTTCTCACCTTTTAAGTCATTGGAAAACAAACAAACAAACAAAAAGTTGAATGCTCATTCTCACCTGCATTTCCTTGTATGTTCCTCTCCTTGGCTGGCTGGCTGAATAATGCTCTGAAATCCATTGCCCATGTCAACTAGATCTTCATTGACTGTAACGGGACATTTAACAACTAGGACACCCTTTTGTACCTACATTAACCAAATACACTTAGTCTCACACCGAATTGTGCAGAAAATGTTTAGAGTGTTCTTGATGCTGATAAGAAAACTGAAAGGAGTCCAGCATTTCTTGGTCGATGAACTTGGTTTGTAACAGGTTGACAGAGCAGGTCTTAGCAAAACATCTGCTGATTCTACAACACAGTAGGCAAAGGATTAAGCAAGGGCTCAGGCTGGGTGCCAGACCCTCACACGAAGCATTTATGATCAAAAGACATTGCATCATGAAGAAGGGGATCTGTGTTCCTTACTACAGGAACTCAGTTGTGATCTAGCACCAGATTTGGAGTAGCATGGTTTTGTGACTTCAGCTGAAACTTACTGGGAAAAGAGTTTATAAGATATGAGATAGAATTTGAATGAAAGTCATACAAGAAAAGAAAAAGTGATACAAGTGTAACAGTATAAGCAGTCATAATTAGCAGCTCAAGGGTATGATAAAAAAAATATTCTGACATGAAAAGGTCTAAAACCCCAAGTTAAAAAAGAAAAAAAAAAAAAACCAACAAAAAAGCAGAGAATCTGCAGAGGCTGCAGTTCTGCAATATCAAGGCACAACCACTTCTGAAAGGCAGCAGAGGGTGATCCTTCCCCACCTGATTGACAGCTCTCTGCCCAGCAAATCCTCGTCTAGCAACTAATCAGTAGTGGTGAGTATTTTCATTCTAAGTCTAGTAGCTCATTAGCCATAACTATCTATTGTGTGTGTGTTGGCCAATACGTAATTGCTTTGTTGTGTACATTCTCTTCACAGTTTCTTTGCTCATGACGAAAGAGGCCAAAGCATAAGTAAGCAGATGGGGAGGGTTATAGCTGGTTTTACAACACAGGTGCTTTAATGCCAGTTGATATGCAAAACAGTTCTTTTATAGCTTCACCAAGCACCTCTATTAGTATCAGTCCATTGACTGTCATTGTTTTACTTAACAAATCTGATTTAATTAATTCCACAAAGTAATAAATTCATGAATATATTGTGGGGACTTAGTGAAAGGTCCCACATCTATGCCAATTAGAAAAACTTCAGCACCATTGCTGCTGATGTTATGAACTGAAAATTGGCAGTAGATAGTGTTCAGTTTTCTAACAAACTGGCAAAGTGCTAGACAATCATTTCTGATAACAGTAATGGCATCTTGTTAATAGAGTCAAGGTAAAGCACTTTCCTGTTTATGACGTCAGGTTTTCTCAGACCACATTCAGTGCAAATTGCTGGTCAGATCATCAGTTAGCAAGCAGTGCAGCATCCCTGTCTGTCTGACGCTTGCAGAACAGACAGCAAATTCTACTTGAAATACTAAATACTGTGTCATTCAACATGGCAGTCACAAAAAAGAAAGTGATTGAAAAGTTAACTTGTTATTGCATCTATTAAAATAAAAAATAATAGAAAATGAAAGGTCTGAAAGATGCGCTATGGGATGCCCCAGGAAAGTACCTCTGCTTTGTCAAAGATGGCTCTTGGGATGGATTTGATGGAATGGCAGGTCCATCAGTTCACGATTATGTGTATGTACTTCATAAGGTGGGGTAAAATATTTTTATAAACCTTCTCAACACACAGTTCAAGGAAGCACAAGAAAAGTGTTCTGTCCTATAAGATGAGTGATGAACAAGGAGGAGATTAAAGAAACTGCTGATCAAATTAAAATGGAATGCTTAAAATCAGTATATGTCCTTAATACCCCATAGTGTCATGCCATTCCACCGTGAATATGGTCAGATACTGTAACAGTAGGGAGTGAGAGGAATTCCCAGCAGAAAACTTTGACAGTTTATGCGATTGTCCATCTTCTGTCTCTGATGGAATGACAACTGAAATCCAGTGGGCAGCAAACTGCAGTACTCTCTACTGTGCTGGAGACTTTTGAAACCATGAAACAGATGTCACAGTGCAAGCCTAAGTACTGCTGACATTTCTGCCAAAATAAACAAATCTGGAGTCTAAGATCTAATAATAACTGATTGCAGCTCTTCACTGTTATATGTTAAACAAGAGTCCGCAGTAGCTGAAGGATGCAGATGTCACCCACCTCCTCAAACTGAAATCTGTCCCACCATGGTATGAAAATGACTGGGATATGTAATTTCTGCTAGTTGTTGGGGAAATGTTTGCTGCAGTAGATCTCTACCTGCTTGAGGCTGAAAGTGAACCTTGACAATTAGTTTTGAGGACTGCTCATCTGACTTCCAAAGCCATGAAGATTCAAGAGAGATGAGCAAAACAAAAGCAAGGTCTGTGAGCGATCTTTGTCAGTCAGTGAAGGCCTTTGACCCTATGACTGTACTGTGACTATATGTCAGGATTTCTTGGAGAGACCTTCATTTCATTCAGCTATCCAGATTAACTTGCAGGCTGCTCACTTATTTCACAATGGCACAGTAGCAACAATCTTTAAATAAGCAGCAGGGTCAGAGCCTTTTACTGTCTCACACGGGCCTCAGTAAGGCTCCATTGTTCCACTAGTGTAAGACTGCTGTGAGCAAAACTCCCTCTTACATTTAGGCACAATGCCACATAGCCTCACATCCTTTAGTGTGGATGGTGTCATGTTCAACGTACAGAGATTCTGAGGTGGCCACAGAGTGAGTGGTCCCTGCCAGCACAAGTGGGGAGTGAGCAAGCGGCTGTGTGGTGCTTAGTTGCTAGATGGGGTTAAACCATGACATCCTGGTAGAGGCTGCAGACCTCATTTCTGGCTGTTTTGTCTGCACCATTGAGCATCTCAACCTGCAGCTCAGCATGAGGGAAACCACAATCCTTTCACAGCCATATGCACTGGCAATACAGTATGGAAATCTGTAGACAAATTCTGCCAGTCTGGCACCATCCTCTCTGCCGACCTCTCTTGACGATGAAGTCACGCAGAGGATAGCAAAAGCTAGTATAGCTTTTTAGACGTTAAATTAGCATGTCTGTAATGAAAAGGACATTTGACTTCAAACAAATGTTACTCTGCACTGTGTGTTTGTCACCATTCTTCTCTATGGTTGTAATACTTGGACAAATGAATGCTTTTCACATCAAGCCTTCCAGTCAGTTCCACATGAGTTATCTTTCTGCCTTTAATGGTGTTGAAATGTATAGCACAATATGATCCCAAACAATACTGAGGCAGTGTTCCTCCAGGGCAGAGCTACACTAGTCCAAGCATCTGATGTTTATCTCAGAAAAGTGATTGCTCAGAGTTATTTTCTTATTTTAAAATGTGTGAACAGCTGAGAGGTCAATCGATGATTTGTTAACCAGACATGTTAAATGCAAATCTTCAGCTGTATGGCATTAGCTCTACAGCATGGGATACTATAGCTAAAAAATGATCTGCTGTACCAGTGAGTAGGAACTGATGCTGTCAAAGCCAATGAGCAAAACTGACTGATGTTGTGCAACACAGAACACAGCAAGGGAAAGCAGGAGGCTACCTCTCATGCGTGTAGCTCGTTTGGTGAAAGTGTGAGGCATATACCTCGCCAAATGACCCATAAAAGCAGAATTGAGTATCTTAGGCTTCCTGTGAACAAAACACACAATAGAAGGCTGATATCAAATAATACAATGAGGTGCATTTCTTTTATTTCTGTGAAAGCTGCATTTGAAGCTATTGACTGGGCAGGTTGAAGCCCATTTCTTGAAAGATTTGAAATATTTCAGTTTCCCATGAGGATTTTTTCAGGAAAGAGGAAATCTTCTCTGATCTGATCTTAGATAAAAGTGGAGTATATGACAGTTGCTGCAATATTTTTAAATCACATTGCTCAATTGTTAACTTTTTAGGTGTTGCAGTTCAATATTCTGTCCAAAAATCATCTATGGAAAACTGTCATAAATTTACGTATGCAGGAAAATATTTTCATAGAAGAAAAAAAAAATCTTTTTGGATCATTTCAACACAATCTTTTCAGTAATCTTGGGGTTTCCAGGCATTAGTCTTTCACAGATCATTTCAGTTCGATAAAGAAATCAGTGTAAGTGCTTTGATAAGTCAAAGAATATCACACAGTATCACAGTATGTTTGGGATTGGAAGGGACCTCAAAAGATCATCTAGTCCAATCCCCCTGCTGGAGCAGGAACACCTAAGTGAGGTCGCACAGGAATGTGTCCAGGCGGGCTTTGAATGTCTCCAGGGAAGGAGACTCCACAACCTCCCTGGGCAGCCTGTTCCAGTGCTCTGTTACCCTCACTGAGAAGAAGTTCTTTCTCAAATTTAAGTGGAACCTCTTGTGTTCCAGCTTGATCCCATTGCCCCTTGTCCTATCATTGTTTGCCACTGAGAAGAGCCTGACTCCATCCTCATGGCACTCACCCTTTATATATTTATAAACATTAATAAGGTCACCCCTCAGTCTCCTCTTCTCCAAACTAAAGAGCCCCAGCTCCCTCAGCCTTTCTTCATAAGGGAGATGCTCCACTCCCTTAATCATCTTTGTTGCCCTACGCTGGACCCTCTCCAGCAGTTCCCTGTCCTTCTTGAACTGAGGGGCCCAGAACTGAACACAATATTCCAGATGGGGTCTCACCAGGGCGGAGTAGAGGGGAAGGAGGACCTCTCTCGATCTACTGACCACCCCCCTTCTAATACACCCAAGGATGCCATTAGCCTTCCTGGCCACAAGGGCACAGTGCTGGCTCATGGTCATCCTGTTGTCCACCAGGACCCCCAGGTCCCTTTCCCCTACACTGCTCTCTAATAGGTCATGCCCCAACCTATACTGGAACTTGGGATTGTTCCTGCCCAGATGCAGGACTCTACACTTTCCCTTGTTAAATTCCATCAGATTATCCCCCGCCCAACTCTCCAGCCTGTCCAGGTCCCGCTGGATGGCGGCACAGCCTTCTGGCGTGTCAGCCACTCCTCCCAGCTTAGTGTCATCAGCAAACTTGCTGATAGTACACTCAATTCCCTCGTCTAAATCATTAATGAATATATTGAATAATATTGGCCCCAGTACTGACCCCTGAGGCACTCCACTAGATACTGGCCTCCAACTGGACTCCGCACCATTGACCACCACTCTCTGGCTTCTCTCTTTAAGCCAGTTTGCAACCCACCTCACTACTCTATTGTCGAGACCACACCTCCTCAATTTAGCTGTGAGGATGCTGTGAGGGACTGTGTCAAAGGCTTTACTGAAGTCAAGGTAGACCACATCCACCGCTCTGCCATCATCCATCCACCTTGTTACATTCTCATAAAAGGCTATGAGGTTGGTCAAGCATGACTTACCCTTGGTAAAGCCATGCTGACTGCCCCTAATGACCCTCTTATCCCTGATGTGCCTTGAGATGGCACCAAGGATAAGCTGTTCCATTACTTTCCCAGGGACAGAGGTGAGGCTGACCGGTCTATAATTACCCGGGTCCTCCTTCTTGCCCTTTTTAAAGACTGGAGTGACATTTGCTTTCCTCCAATCCTCGGGCACCTCTCCCGTTTCCCAAGACTTGGCAAAAATGATGGATAGCGGTCTAGCAATGACTTCAGCCAGCTCCCTCAGCACCCGCGGATGCATCCCATCTGGACCCATGGATTTATGGACGTCCAGACTACTTAATTGTTCCCTAACCCAGTCCTCATCGACTAAAGCAAACTCCTCCATTAACCTGGCTTCATCTGGGGTCTCAGGGGTACAGGGTTCCCCAGGACATCCTCCAGCGGAGTAGACAGAGACAAAGGCGGCATTCAGCAATTCTGCCTTCTCTGTGCCTTCTGCCACCAGGGCACCCACCTCATTCATCAGTGGGCCTACATTGCCTCTGGTATTAGTTTTATCTGCTATGTATTTGAAAAAGTTCTTCTTGCTGTCCTTGACCCCTCTCGCCAGCTGTAATTCTAAGGAGGCCTTGGCTACCCTAGCTGCCTTCCTGCATCCTCTAACAGCAGCCTTATATTCCTCCCAAGTGGCCAGTCCCTGCTTCCATGACCTGTAAACTCGCCTCTTCTGCTTGAGCATACCCAACAGATCCCTATTCAACCACGCAGGCCTTCTGGCTCCCTTCCTCGACTTCCTACGTGTGGGGATGCTCTGATCCTGAGCATGGAAGAAGCAATCTCTGAATGCAATCCAGCTCTCTTGGGCCCCTTTTCCTTCAAGCAGTCTTGCCCATGGGGTTTCCCTCAGCAGTTGCTTGAAAAGGCCGAAATTAGCCCTGCCAAAGTCCAGGGTTGCAATTCTACTTGCTATTCTGTTCCTGCCACACGAGATGCTGAACTCCACCATCTCGTGGTCACTGCAACCCAGGCAGCCCTCAACCTTTACTGCTTCAACCAGACCCTCTTTGTTAGTGAGGATGAGATCCAGCAGTGCACCTCTCCTGGTGGGCTCCTCCACCATCTGCATGAGGAAGTTATCATCAATGCACTGGAGGAACCTCCTGGACTGTGGCTGGCTGGCTGAATGGTCCTTCCAGCAAACATCAGGGAAGTTAAAATCACCCACAACAACCAGGGCCTGTGACTGTGAGGCCACTCTCAGCTGCGCATAGAAGGCCTCATCAACTTCCTCAGTCTGATCTGGTGGCCTGTAATAGACACCTACAACAGTATCACCCCTACCAGCCTGTCCCTTGATCCTGACCCATACACTCTCAATATTCAGTTTCTTATCCAGCAATGCCCATTATTTCCTGGCCCATGAGCAGCAATTTGATTAAATAACCTTCATAAGGCATTATCCTTTGCTTTTTCTTTCTTGGCCTTGATTTTAGCATTTTAATCTCCTGAGGTAACAGAATGAATCTCTTGGACAGCACATTGCTCACAAGGCTTAGTTCAAACTTAGTCCAAGATGATAATCCTGGACAATAAGTTTCCAAGATTTGCTTAGTAGCTTAAATTAAACCTGCAGTTTCTGGCTCAGTAGTTCGAACACTGGATGAGGAATCAAGAGTTCCTGATCGCCAGTCCTGGGATAGCTTTGTCCAGCTCTCCTAATCCCTCTTTCTCCTATGTGGAAGGACAGTACCAGAATAAATAAAAGTGCCTGTTTAGTTGGAATACTAGTGGTTTGGTTGCCTTTTTGTTTGTTTTGTTTGTTTTTGTTTGGTTGGTTTTTGTTTTTGTTTGGTTTGGTTTGGTTTTTTCACCTATTTATAAAGTATTTACAAAACAAAAACACCATTGTTAAGGGTAAATGTTAATAATGATAAAACAGTCAATCCATTTATAACACAGGCAGCTCAAACACATTTCAGAGGATAATCGAATGTTACCCCGGAGTAGATATTATAAAATTGTAGAATGATTTTGGTTGGAAAAGACCTTTAAGATTGTCAAGTCCAACTGCTAACCTAATGCTGCCAAGATCATCTCTAAAACATGTCCCTAAGTGCCACATCTATACATCTTTTAAATACCTCCAGGGATGGTGACTCCACCACTTCCCTGGGCAGCCTGTTCCAGTGCCTGAAAACCCTTTCAGGGAAGTAAGTTTTCCTAGCATCCAATCTAAACCTCCCCTGGCATAACCTGAGGCCATTTCCTCTTGTTCTATTGTTTGTTGCTTGGGATAAGAGACGAACACCCTCCATGCTACAACCTCCTTTTAGGTACTCGTAGAGTGATAAGGTCTCCCCTCAGCCTCCTTTTCTCCAATTAAACAACCCCCGTTCCTTCAGCCACTCCTCATATGACTTGTGCCTCAGACCCCTCACCAGCTTTGTTGCTCTTCTCTGGACTTTCTCCAGCACTGTGGGCTTAGTCTCAGTGGTAGGAAGTTCCTGAACTTCCATCTAAAATTATATCAGCTTGATCTTTTGTGAATTTGTGTTGCTTGTAACAGCATATAACTGGAAATTACTAACAGTGTATAACTGGACATGTTGCTGTGCGACCTCACCTAGGCATTCCTGCTCCAGCAGGGGGATTGGACTAGTTGATCTTTTGAGGTCCCTTCCAGTCCCAAACATATTGTGATACTGTGAACAATGCAAAGATTCTTGATTCTCTCAGACTTTGGTTTTGTTTAAATAAATTTATAGTGATGAAAGAAGAGGAAACACCACATAGAATAAATCCAAACCAACCAAATCAGATGCCTTTCAGAGTAGGATTTGATAGCTCTGACTTCCCAGCTCAGTGACACAATAAAACAAAATATTTGAATTATCATTTGGAGATTAATGCCTTCACTGCCAAACACAGCCCTTATTTATAACTTGGTGAAATTATAAATCGGTATTTTTCTGTGACACAGGGTTGTGCTCTCGTTGCACATTGTTTATATAGCTATAGCCTAGTACAGAATATAAATTAGAAGATCGATTCCAAACCTCATGGGAGTGAATTTTTGAGTAGCTTCCAAATACCAGGAGACGAGGAACCAACCTGCATATATTAAAGTAGATGCTGGTAATTTTATACTGTGATGAACTAGGCTGGAAACTGTGTTGTATGACCCAGGAAAAGTCCTCTTCTGTCCTGTGGCAAACCATGTTGCTGTTAGCCCTTTATTCTATGCCTACTGTATTGTCTCCTGGTAGCCAGTCTTAAATACTTCAAGAAAACAAATACACTTAGAAAAAATGACATAGCTTCATACTGCCTGGCTTTAGACGTCTAAGAGTTAGGGAGGAACAGCTAGTTCCTATTGTTCCTGTTATATAAAGATATCACAAATCTTGTTTCTAGTGTCTGTGAAGGCTACTTACAGAAGCAGACCAGATGACTAACATCTATTTTTTTGGTTTTGGTACATCAAACATAAGACACTGCTTGAAAAATATACATAGATCACATTAATTAGGTACAAAAATCTGTTATTTAAGGTCAATTTGAACAGGTTTATATACTTAAAATCAATAAAATTGACTTTGCAGTTATAATGATGTTGAAATATTTTGTACCATTCACCTTAGCGGTTTCCAATTAGATACAGTCAAATGACTTATAATGTTGGAAGAAAGGAAAACACATATCAGAAATGTGTGGCATTAAAACTGGTGGATTCTGTTAATATTTTCTTTGTCTGTTCAGTAGCCTCTACTTCAAAAGTAGAAAATGCCTCTTTTATCCAGGTTTTCAAAGTGAAAGACTTTTAAAGGACCTGCACTTCTGCATTCACCCAAATTATCACATCTTGAGTAATCTAAAAATCCAGAGATCAGGTTGTCATAGCCTAGGTTACTGAAAGTCATCTAATAGCTAGTCAATGCCTTGGAGAACCTGTTCCCTTTGTAGGGCTGTCATGACCTTTGGGATAAGTGGTGGGTGCCTGTACATGTACAACGGTGTAATAAACAGTACATAAACAGAACCCTAAACATAACCCTAACCATAACTCTAATGGTAGCTTGGTCCTTGGGCTAAGGTCCCCACATGCATGGGTGACCCAGATGAGAAAGGTGTGGAGGAATCCATGTTTCTGCAGTGCCACATTCCCCTTTTGCACCCCATTGTCCCTGGAGCTGGTGACCTTGTTGCTCTGAATCTTAACCCTAACCCTAAGCCTAGTTATCTTAGTTATCTTAGCTTAGTATAAATATTTAAGATAGATGGTAAATTGTTTTCTGAGGCTATTTATCTCTTTACATGAGCAGCAGGAGGAGTCTAACTGACAAACCGAGGATGAGCACCTCAGTGGCATGCTCTGTGTAGAATATGCCCCAGCATTTTGGGACAATTATACATTTTCATTATTCCCTAAATATTTTCTTCATTGTTACGTTTTTCATCTAGATAGAATTTCTTTTTTTTTCACTTTTTTACTTCATATAATTTCAGGGTTGGGTTGTTTTTTTTTTTTAACTCTGCTATCAGTTTCTTATGAAAATACGAAGATAATATCTCAACCATCAATTTCTTCCCTAAGTTTTCTGGGTTTTAATAGTGAGTGAGAAAACTCTCTCAACATGAAATATTCAGGGAGAAAAGCAGACCCCTTAAAACAAAAGGATGTGAGAATGAAATTGTTCTTTAGGGACACTCTTAATCAGCCATCTATAAAGCAACACTACTACTCTAGTAAGAAAGTCTTGGTGTCACCATCCACAAAAGAAAAAAAATGATGAAAGGACTAAGAATTACTTTTATGGTGCTGTCAATTAATTATGTATGATATGAATGTGAAAGGAGGATCACAAGAAAGGGTAACAGTATTGTCACATGGAGGCCATCAGTTACTCCACAAAACAATTCCGGAAAAATTATATTGAAGTACTTGCAGAGCCACATCTTTGAACCTAATAACCTATGACTAAAGTAGAAGTAGTGACACTTTTGTGACACATCAATTAGACCGTAATCTATTTGCTTTTATATTCATGTTACCAGAAACAGTAAAGGCCAATAAAGATTTTACAGCACAGTTTTAGCCAATATAAGATGATGAGGAAAACAATTACTCCGGTCCTAATAAGCATAAAAATTAATTATATTAAGAGAGAAGGAAAGATTCTTAGCAATAATATGAAATCATTACATTTTTATTCTGAATACGATTTCTCATAAGCACCACTAGGAACTTATCAGGCTTGAATGATTTCTAAATCAACTTTAACAAATCTGTTAGCTCTAGATACAGTGATATTTTCTTCTATTCCTTGTTAATAGTTGTGAATGAAAAGGTGCAGATACCTCAAAGTTAAAATATATGCCTTGTAAATCACTACCTCATTATACCACTGTAGGTGACTGCCAGTAAAGGATTCATGCAACCAAAGAGGTAGAAGCTACAACTAGGAATCATTTGGTCCCTATGCAGTGGGTGACTCACACATGTTAGTGGGAACTGGAGCAGTCACGTTGTTGATCCGAGCTGAGACTGGAAAGGCTGACAGGTTATGATGGTTCTGATATTTTATCATGTATCAGACAGTGGTAGGACTGAGATCAGGAATAGGATTTGACGAAACAGGAACCATTGCAGTACCATAAGGTTTGAGTCTTTCAGAAAAATGAACCAACAAACAAACAAGAAAAAACAGACAACCAAGTTTATCTTAAACCTGAAAAGAAACAAACCTGTAAACCAGCTAGAATTAGGTCAAGGTCTAACCCATCACAGACTGATGGAGGAGTGTTTGGTATGAATCTAGTAAGAATGACTAAACTGTGGTTGGTGTTCGTGTGGACATTGGCACAAGGATTGGCCCATGAGCCAGCAGGGACTGATAAATCTAAGTTATATTTGTTTTGATAGCTACAGACAAGTTTGGGACTGCGTAGGCAAAGGCCACTGGCATGAAGTCTAGGGATCTCTCATTAGTGCTCAGACTTGCTTCAGCTGCCACTCTAGCACTACTGTAAGATTTGTTGGAGAACACCGAGCTAGTGTTAGGTATGGAGGCCTTAAGGTACTGTTGGGCAAGGTTTACTGCTGTTTTTCAAATTCCTGAATCATTTGATACCATCCAGGATAAAACCTCTAAAACTGATTAATCACTCGTTGTGAGTACACTGCAGACTTTGCGTGTATTGGTGTTTTTCTTGGGGTTTCTTTGAATGGTAATGAAATAATAGTCCCCTCAGATTATATATAAAACTTGGTAATTAAATGGAATAAAATAATTATGTGCAATTCAGTGAAAACCCACTACTAAAGCTCACAAGTATTCAGCCCACCTTTATAAGATATTAATTTAGAAAATATAATTAAAATAGTACATATAAATTGAAATAATTTTCCTGAAGTAATAGAAACATCTGTTGTTTGTGCCTTGCCTTTACTGGTTTTGTAAATCGTTGATCCTCTGCCTAATTTTCTTAGGAGGGCTATAACTGCTATGCCCTTATCATGATGATAAACAGAAAGATGAACCATATTAAATAATATATCTTTGGTGCATCCTTTGATAATATCAACTATTTTAAAACCTCAAAAACTCATTATTTTCAGGTACTGCTCATTTCAATGACATTTACCTTCTGTATCCACAGGCTTATCAAATACTTTACCCACATTTACTACAAAATGAACTGCATATTTTCCAGGGATTTTTCCTTTATACAATAAACTAAATCTTTTCCTCATTTTCTAATGTCAATTGGGAGGGAGAAAATTGCAGAGCGTACTAAAATTCAAACCCATTCAGTACCATAGGGACCAATCTGTCAGCCTTTCTTCTCACAGACTGCACTCCAAACAGCAAGCACTGAAATAATCGCCACCAGTAACTGTTAAACTGGTTCCTCAGTGTGCTGGAAATTTAATGAACTGAATCGGAGGCAAAAGTCCATATTTTTTGCTTCTGCTAAAGTATAAGATATTCTTATTACTGAAGGCACACTGGTACGCAGCAGAGGTTTATATCTGAGCTAATTGTCCGTATGTCCTCTATTGTCAGCACTTATAAAGCAGAACTTCTGTGGCAATACTAAACTCATCTTCAAGCAGACTTCTAAGATACGCCATACGCTACGAAGGGAGACTATTGTCATCTCATTTTGTCACATGTCTATACTTTACAAATGAAGTGAATAGCAGATAGAGACAAAGCAAGAAAATACATCAATATAAAAAAGTCTCTTTAACGATTAATTTCTTACAAAATCTCTATTCTTATAACTACAATATAATTAAATAAACATGCCAACAAACATTTATGTGTTCTATGGGAATATTATTAGGAAGACTCTGATAATGAACTTCCTTTACTAATTCCATGAAATTCATTACCATCTTGAAGCTACTCTCCAAAAAATTAGTCTAAACCTTAACTTAACAAATGAGAAATTAATGAAGTTATATAAATGTAAAGGAACATTTTCCCATTATTTCTCATTGTTATAGCCAACAGTTTTTTTGTAGAACACCATCTTAAATTTCATGTAAACACCGTGTTTTATAGTAAAGACAAAAATGCAGTGAACTTCCTTATACTAGGAGATAAGACAAATTCTGGCATTACCACAAGCTTCTGCTGTGACCATACGGATCAGAACCTCATTTTCTCTACTACATCTACCCATTATTTAGCACTGGTTCATATCTGTTTGGTATTTATTATTATATCTGTTTGGTTTTATATCTGTTTGGTACTTATTATTCAGGCACAGGCATTTGCTCCTTGAGAATTTTGTTGTGAATGGTAAGTAGATAAACTGGCAAAGTTTAGAGAATAGGGAGCATGTATTGAACTCTCGTATTAAACTTTTAATGTTAGTGTGTTGAATAATGTTAATTCCTTTGTAGGCAGCATACTGCAAGAATAGGTCTATAAGTGACGTTTAATGAGGAATAAGGAGTCTCACAGATAAGGCATGGAAGTCATACCACATAAATGAGAAATGTGTAAGAGGACAGCAGAATAATGACTATGGGGAAAACTGATAAATGAACTAGGTGGATGAGTACTGGGAGTGGGAGTGTACAAGAAAATTAAGGAGGAGGATAGTGTAGGAAGAACAAAATTATTTATAACATTGAAGATAAATATATTTTTATATGAAGATGTTAAAAATCCATGAGGTGTTCAGAGATTGTGGTAATGATACCACATAAAGTCACATCACGTGACTTTTCAATTTTTTTTGTGCTTGTTAGGACAAAAAAAAACAAACCCTGTTCTAAGAAAAATGTATGTACTTAAGATGCTATACCACAAAAGCAGTTTTGCCTTCATTATTTTTTTCCCCTTTTTTTTTCAATTACAATACATCAAGACATGACATTTACACCAGGATGCTCCCGACAGACAGCATGGATAAGACCTCAGCAGTTTTGCCTCCCTTCTCCCTGCACAGTTGTCTAACACTGCAACAGCAGACTTGGCATCCCCAGGACAGCCCAGTGGCATCCCTGTTGATGGCTGCCAGCTGCCTAACAAGCCATGGGCACCCATGTGGTCACCACACTTTCTGTCTGAAACTATTTGCTCCACAGGGCTTGCAGGAGCTCCACAGTACAGAGAAGAAGCTGCCAGGAGGTACCTTCCTTCAGTACAAGCCACCAAATCCAAACTCCTCCTGAGGCCTTGAAGAGGACAAAGCTACAAAATAAGTTGAACTACTTCTCCAATTTTGACTGTATTATTCCCAAATCATTTCTTCTGCTTTCAGCACTGTATACTATCAGCTGCCAAGCAGTTCATTAATCCTTCTTTACAGGTCCTTAAGGGGAAAGATGTACTAGTTGTAGTGAGGAGTGTTTCACATTTCAAAATCAAAGTAGAAGAGAACTTCTTGAGACATGGACTCATGGAATGGCTGAAGTGGGAAGGGACTGGATCCCACAAGGAGCTAGACTCAGACACTCTGCCCAGTAGCTGTCCCTGGATCTTTTGTTTCTCCATGTGCCTTACCCCTAGGGACATTTCCTCACAGAGACACACACAGTCACAACACCCTCCACAAGCTGTCAGGGACACCCCTGCTGCCTGCTAACCAACTGCCTCGTAGTATCACACTTAGAGACACACCTGTTTCTCGAACTAATCCACCTACTTGCCAGCTACTCCAGCTTCACCTTTCCTAGCAATCTTGTACTCACTCGCACACCTACCCTCACTCCAGTCATTGGCACAATGGCCAATAGAACCTCTGACCCCTGGTCCCACTCCAAAAGCTGTTACTTGGTTTCATCCACTCCAGTCTCTACAGTTGCTGGCACCAAAGACACATAGGTTGTCCAGTCTGTGGTCTAACTCCAGCTCCTAGCATCACAGACTCTCCTGTACACACACAGACACAGCTTATTAAGGTCCCTCTGGATGACATCCCTTGTTGACTGCACCGCACAGTTTGGTGTTGTCAACAAACTCATTGAGGGTGCACTCAGTCACACTGTCCATGCCCCCAAAAGCTATTCCACTGCATCCTATAATGTAACCCATACCTCTAGGTGGTAACCTCCAATAGTCCAAAACTTCAAGTATAGTGTTGACTCACCTTGATGGGTTTCATGCCTGGACACTGGGGCTGGGGTTCTTTTGGGAAAGCCCTGTGAGAGGCCCAGACAGGATGTCCCTTCTTCTTAGTCTTTAATTTGGGTTCCTGCCTGCCTTTGTGCTTATATATCTCTTTGGGCTTGTTGAGATGTAACTTTGATGGGCTGATCACTCTCCTTTGATGGTTTGGAGTAGCTGGGCAAGGGTTTCTCCACCTACCTTTGGTCCTCTGTGGGTTCAGATGATCTTCTATCACAAAACCTAACAGTTGACCAGGACTGTGTTCAGTTGGCATTTGAATATTTCCAAGGATGGAGATCCCGTAACCTTTCTGGGCAACCTGTTTCAGTGTTTGACCACCTTCATAGTCAACAGTTTCATTCTTACTTCTAAACAGAATGTTCTGTGTGTTGGTTTATGCCCTTTGCTTCTTGTCCTTCACTGGTCATCACTGAGAGGAGTCTGGCTCCAACTTCTTTATGCACCACAATCAGGTATTCATAGACATATCAACGCCTTCTCTTCTGCAGGCTGAGCAGCCCCAATTGTCTCATCATCTCCTCATATGTCAGATGCTTCAGTCCCTTCATCATCTTTGAGGCCCTTTGCTGAACTCACTCCAATATGTCTATGTCTCTCATGGCCTGGGGAACCCAGAATTGGACACAGCTCTCCAGATGTCTCTTAATGCGGCTGAACGCGTGGGAAGGATCACTGTCTTTGACTTGTTGGCAAGGCTTTTGAGGTGATGAGAGGTGGCAGAAACTCTTTTTTTTTTTTTTTTTATAGGAAGAGTACACGGGAGCAACCCAAAATTAGTTTGTAAGGAAAGTGAAATCATCTGCATAAACATCCCTCAAGATATGCCCTCTGTGGTGTCACATACCGTATGTGATGAGTACACCAGTAAAGGGAACCTCTGTCTCTTTAAATAGCATAGGTGGAAACAGCAAATCTTCACAGTGACTGAGCAAACTGGATTATTTTTACATGGCATTTAGCATTCTCAACAGATGCTTAGCTGTTACTCCCCTCTAGCTATGACTGCGCACCTGCAGGTTTGAGATCTTAATTCCCAAGAATGATGAACAGAAGAAATTCTAGTGTCTTTTATCCAAATGCACCAGTTTGTTTGTGGTGCTGTAGTGTAGAAAATACATTTTGATTTTTTGTTTATTGTATTACAGGTTATGATTTTTCTTCTGTCTGACTTTATTTCGTAGCACACACTTCATTTATACCCTCTTATACAAACCATGAGAGCTGCTGATTTTGTGATGAGCAAGAGGCCTCCAAAGACCCTCAAAGACCCCCAAAGTGAAGCTATTCATTACCTCTAAGTTTTGATCCGCTAATTATTTGCCTATTTAATTCCATGTTATCCTTATATGTACAAAGTTGTAATGGCATTATTACACTTGGGGTGTAACATTTTTCTTTAAGAGAAATGAACTACAGTATTCTAGCTCTCTTCAAAGTGTTACAGATCTTTTTGTATGAAAGAGATGGTATTTACTATGCCAAAGTATCTTAATTTTTGAACAAGAGCTTGAAATATTCATCTATTTCTGTAACATATAAACTCTCAATACAGTTTACATATTTTACTCATTTTCTATTTATCTATAGTACGGTCCCAGCTCAGAATTAAAATATACACATACAATATGTTGTACATACATATCTACCTGCATGCATGTGTATATAAATATATATAATCACAGTATGTAATAATTCCATTAAAATATATTATTGTTTTCCTAATGTTCAGTTTCCGTTGCAAAGTTTGCCACTACAAAACTGTATTGTATCTGATTTCTGAAGAAAACTGTAGAGCTCAGGTAAGTGTAAAACTCTGCTCAGAAGAGCAAACAGCAAAAAGTAAGAGAAGGAGAAATGATTAACATTACTCTGGGTTTTAGAGGTTTTATAGAATCAGAGCAGTTATTTTTATGAGTAATGGAATTATGCATAAGTTTATTTGCATTATATAAACACAAATGAAGTTTGGAATATAGTTATATTCTTTTGACACATCATTATTTTTTGTTTAATTTGTGTAGTATATTATTTTGTACCTAAAGCATAAGCAATGGTTTAATATGGATCTCATGCAAAAGAATAAAGAAAAAATAAAGGACACAGTGACATTTATGTATACCAGAGCAAATTAGGAGTACATCTGCTGAAAATTATGATTAATACAAGGGATTCAGAACACAGACCAGTGTTGCTGTATAAGATATTTTAAAATTACCAGAAAAACACAGTTGTAAGAGAAATGACAGTGAATCAGTGAATTCAGTGTGGCTGAATGACCACATCTGATAATAGTTATAGTAGTTTTTATGTAAAAGATGCTGTGAATGGTATGTAAGTCTAGCTTGTTCTAATTATTAGAAGTAAGAAATTCATATTTTTGATCAGTACTTTCATATGGAAAAATAGTGAAGAAGAACAAGCTTATGAAGACTGTTGATCAGTTTAGTCAAACAGTAAGAGAGGCTGAGTGAAACAAACAAAATGATGCAGAAGAAAGGAGGGTACATGGCACAATCATGATAAACTTAGCATAGCCTTGTGTACAATTTGTAAGAGTAATATTGGGAATGGGGGTAGAAAAAAAAAGAATAAAACAATTCACCATCTGCTGAAACACTGTAATATTGCAGTGCTCTGCACCCATTCCCACAGAGTGAGATACAAACACAGGGCAGCAAATTCTTGTATGTATGAATGTGTTTGTAAATGTTTGTATTTGATATATGTTCTGACCACACATGGGAGTTTTTGAGTATTAAAATCATAAACAAGGGATTCTTCTTCTCCAATAAATCATGACGTGTTTGTTGAAAAAAGTCCTTGTAGACAATCTTACAAACTGCATTCTAAAACTTGATAGTCCATCTTAAAAAAAACATTGAAACTTTTGCCTTTTGTTTTAACAGTGTCCCTAGAGAAATTAAAACAATAAACCAAATATTCCTTTTATCTTTTTCATTTTAGATTGTGCCTTAAAACAAAAAATCCTTGTCTAGCTACTTATTTGCAGAGGCAGTTTCTTTCAGTGTAGTGCCCTGTAATTAATGGGTCCAAAACTAATCAGAGACATAAAAGACTTTAATGAAAAGTTAAATAGAAACTAGAATGAAAGAAAGGTACAATAATCATCCTTAAATGGGTTTATATTCATTCTAAGAGAGAGCTTTAGTAGATGGATTAGCTTAATTGCTAAAGGTGTGATCATTTTTGCACTTTTGGGGTCTAATTTAAGATGAGTCTTGGAAACATACCTGTTAATGAACTCTGTTAGGTGTTTGTGAGTAATCTTACTTGTCTGTCTCTAAGGATTGCATTTAGAAAGTGAGTTTCTGATCTTCATTTAAACCACTGTAGCAGCATGTTAGCTGAAGCACTCTAATGGCTCATGCTTGAGGGTTTGTGACACTAAATGACAAATGGGAACCATGCAATGCAATGAAGCGAAGATGAGAGTAGCTGCCAAATTTGTGACAACATGTGATTATGCATAAACCACTCTTGCTTATAGATCCTGAAATAATGTCAGTAACATCTGGCAGTGAAGTAGACTAGATTTATCAGTTTGTTCTGTTGGAGAAATTTGCTAAATTCAGCGGCATACACAGTTATTAAGATTTATTTTCAGCATTTTTAAAAATCAATTTTCCCTTAATAATTTTGGCTATGGCTCACTGATTTATATTGTTTCCTTAGTTATTTTCTGCCATGCTAACACTTAAAGGGGACAGAGTTTCCTACTCACTCAAGTTGAGTACCACTTATTCATGTGAGTAGCTCAATAATTTGCATTTGAGTTTATTGCTAGTAAATTTTTGTTATTCGGTACATGGAATTATTTATTTTAGGCCAGATTTCCACCTACATTGTTTATTAGCTACTGTGATAACTTGTAAGGCCAAATGCAAGTCTAGCAGGCCTCCAATAAATGGTTCCAAAGTTCTACTAATGAATGAACTAGCTAATAACAATCTTAAATGCAATTTTTTTTTCCTTTCTTTATGTAAGCAGGATTTTCAAAGCCCTATAGGAAACAGAAGCTTGGCAGAAGATTGTTTGCTAAAATTACACTAGCATAGTAATTACTGGAACAAAATAGTGTGATATACATTTTAGCAATGTGGACAAAGTAATACTTGCTGGTATCTTGTATTCTCAGGAAAAAAGTAAGAGAGACATTGTTGAGATTCTTCAACTACTTCATTTTAATAGTTGAAGTGACAATCAAAAGACAAAATACTGTAAATAAGAAGTCCAACTAGTTCTGGCTCAAGGACTCTGTCTTTCATACCTCATACTTGATATTACCTCAGAGACATTCTCCAGCCAGCCCACACTGCAATCCGTCTCTACTCCATTCTGTCATTTCACTAATTGTCACTGCATACAAATGTAATAATGCAGGAGAAAAGGGCTTTTCTCCAAGGAATTTTAATAAGGACACCAGAGGTAGCATATGGAAATTATAAATTATTTTAGAAGCTTAGCAGGATGTAGGGGTGGATGCCACCTCAGCATAATGTGCTCAGCTTTCTGCTGTATCACATGGTAAAGGAATATGCATTGGAGTAAACTCTTTTCCCTTTCTTCTAGTTAATTCATGTCTGCATGGGAAAATGAGATAGTGTTCATACAGCAAATGGCAATTTTCAATACAAATTCCCCTTTTCCCCCCTTTCAATACAGAAATGTTAAGGACTGAAGACTACTGTTTCTCCCTTTAGTTTTCTGAAAGTATGTTACGGCAATGTTATGGGTGGGATTGTAACCAGAGCTCATTCAATCATGTCCTTATCTGTTACATGGTATTTGTGAGAACTCAGCCCCTTCCTGTGAGAAGGTCTGTCACAGCATCCATGCATCCTTAGAGTACCATATGCAGTGTCAGTGACCTGAGCTACAGAGCAAAAATAGCTCAAACTAAGCTCCTTTACACCAGTACTTAGCCCCTTCTCCCTTCATTTTTTGGAGTGAAGTGACCCATGTCTCTGATATGAATGACTTTGTGCTATCTCATCATCTGCTCTTTTGATGCCTGCCTTTGTGGCTCAGTGTTTTATGATTTTCTAAGACATTTCTAAGACATCAGGAAGGCTGCAGCATGGGATGAGTATAGCAGGGCAGCTGCATGGCAAGAAGCAGGCTACATAGGGCTGTATTGTCTTGTTCCCCTTGCATTCACACAACCCAAACAGCAGCTAGTAGTAAATGTAAAATCCAGGGAGATTTTTCTGCCTCTGCAGCCAGCTGTGCCATGACTCTGCCTGTGACCACACAGCTGCCCAACAGGATGGCTGAGCTCTGCAAGGGCAGCCTGGTTGGTGTGGTCCCTTGTTCGACCATGTCCTCCCCTGTATTGGGAGATGGCTGTCAGCCAAAACACAGCTCCAGGTCTCACTGAGTGTGCAACAGCCCTGAAAACTCAGCATTAACTCTTGGACTTGCATCTCGGCCCCCGTTAGTTTGCTTGTAGGGACATGGTGAATTTGTCCTGTTATGGGTAGACACATCTGAATAGTAACTTAGAGCATCATGAATCATCTGAATAAATGAGAAACCCCTAGTATTACACTTTTGGGGTCTTTTCATATGTTTCAAACTGAGCTACAAATGTTATGCATATGCAATTCCATTAGAATATCTAAGGCATAGGAGTTCAGTAGAATCATGCCTCACAGTAAATTCAGGAAAATCATCCAACCAGGATTCTGACTCTTTCTAAAGAACAATAACATTTGCACAGGCAACAAATTTGTTACTATAAAAATCTGTACCTGAAATACAGATATACCTAGGCTGAGCTATAGGTAATACCTCCTTACAAGATATTTGCACATACAAAACCAAAAACCAACTTTTCTTTAAAAATTCATGTTCTGTTCCAGGTAGTGACAGGTTTTCAGTAGAGCAGAATTTCATAATCATCTCCTTTTGCTGCCTGGGTAATATAGCTATCACCCTGATTTGACAGGTGTCAAAATATCCCTATAGTCTCTGTCATGCTGGTTGATACACCTCAGATGACAAGCTGCCTTAGGTCTTCAACAGCATAAGTGAAGAATAGTAAGTGAGCATCATGTCAACTCCTAATTCCATAAAGGTTCAGATATGGTATTTTTTTTATAAACTTAAAATCTAGTGTTTAAAGTTATTTAATAACAATGATAAAAGCAGTAACTTGTATGTTCATGAGTTTTTAAAATATAAAGCCCTTTAAAATGTTTTACAGTCAAAATTTTAGGAGCCACTTTCTCAACATTTTGCCATCCACTAGAGTTCTGTTTTTCACTTGCAACACTAGCAACAAACTCATAATTTTAGGGAGAGAAGATAATGATATTAACTGTGTATAAAATATATTATTTCTGACTATTAAAATAAGAATTTTTCAAATGTGTCAAGTTTGAGTCAAAAACATATAAAATCAGTCATCATTGCAAATTTTGACGCCACACTATAAAATACATTACAATATGACTGATTGACCTCAGCAAATACTGAAAGACTTGCCTTCTTTGGCAAAAGAGACAAAATTTTCCTGAAGATAAAATGAAGAAAAATATCAATTTTCATGGGTGCAACATAAAATCAGTGTTTTCACAAATTGATGCAAGAGGTGACTTTTTTATTATTATTATTTATTTTTTATTTTTTCCCCCCTTAGTGTTTTTTTTTTTTTTTTTTCGAATTAGCTTTTGGAATCGCTGGAAAAAAGAACAACCAAGACTTTAATCAGTAAAGGCATCTTGTCCTATATATGCAAACTTATATTTAGATATCTCCTCACTGTATGCATCAGAAGTGGTTTAGCATTCTAGAACCCATTGAATATGATAGATTGGGACAATGATATTATGGCCTAACAGCTGGACTCTCTGTATGAAACAATTACTGCCAGTGAGGAAAAATGTGAACAATTGGGTACAAGCCTAATGGAGACAGAAGGGAGTATTTTCAATCCAGACGTAATAATAGAGGGATATGATTTAATTATTTCTAAACAGAGTAAAGCCAATAAATCTTCTAAATCTAAACTGGACTTGATTAAAAATGAACTGCCAAGTAAAAAAAATATCTAAGTGTTCAGGTTTTGATTTTTTTTTTTCCAGAGAGAAGATACTTCATATTAAAATGAATGCTGTAAGTATTTAGAATTCTTTTTCATTATCCTTCAAATCCACGCAATTTTTCCCAGTTAAGAAGTGACGTTTTGTGTTCTTTCCTGGTGTAAAGGGAGAAATATGCTTTAGAATTCTATCCTTCCTTTTAGCCCAATAAGAAATATGACTAAAATAAAGAATCAGAGAATGTCAATATAGTGTTTAATCACACAGTCAGAATTTTTCCACACACATGCTCATGACCAATTTCTCACACTCTGTATGGATTTGCACACATAATCCTATGAAGAATTAACGATTTCTTGATAACAAAGACCAAAAAATCCCAGGAATTTAAACAATAAGACTCTGGGCCTTATTCCTGATTCAAACTGCTTCTTTAAGAGGATACCTTGCATGAACTAGGCAAAAAACTTACAAAACCTTACAGTATCCGAATTATACCTATTAATATATTTTAAAATATGTTAGGAAAAAAACCCCACAACTCTGAAAAGAAGTTAATGTGAAAAAAAATTCTAAAATGCACATTACATAGAACCACAGTTCAGCTGCTAGAAGTTTCTGGCTTTATTTGGGCATGTGGTTACTAGTTAACAGGCAAGAAACACAAGGATTTAAAAAGAAAGAGAAAAGCACTGACAGTTCTGTAAATACTAATTATTGCTAAGTAACTACTGAAATTCAAAACAGATTATCTTCTAATTTCTTAGGGTTTTCTTTTAATACATAAATGTTCTCCTTTTCAGTCCTTCATACACTTAGTTTTTATTCTCTAGAAAAAGAAAAATCCGTGATCCCTGGAAAAAAAATTGTCTTCTTATAGAAAATCAGAAACATTGAACGTTAGGCACTTTTATAAAGACAGCTATAGGTTTTAAATTTACTAATAGTATTCAGTATAAGAGAGGCAGTTTTGGAAGATGGGATAGAAATACGACTGACATCAATACTGTATGAAGGCTGGACATGCAAAGCTATTACTTCTTTGTTTAAAGCATTACATGTATCTTTGTACAAACTGCAATAGGAGTAACAACATTTTTTGAAAGACTGTGAGAGATATTGAAGAGCAAATTCGATTTTTCCTGAAGTATGGAAAGATATTGTGAGTGCTTGCATAGTCACCACTCGTGAATGTCCTGGCTAGCAATATCTGCAAGGATTAGGCTGTGAATGCAGACACTGGATATAGATTGAATACACAGAACTATCTGGTAGGTGTTTGCCCCAACCCGGCCATTTTAAGTGGAAGATGATAACCACAGAATGACTAAAGGATAACTGGGGAACTTCAAAGAGACTGAAACAAATAAGAGACCAGCTGGAAAAGAAGTAGGAAAGAAACATAGAAACTTTTAAGAGGAGGAGAGACCTTGGAGTGGAAACAGCAGCAGCCAAAGCCTGATGTGCCACTGCCAGGAGCTGCCCTATGACATCTCAGTCTTCCCATGGAGCACCATATATCTGGTGCAGTCCATGCCCCTGGGGGGGAATGTGCAGAGTGGAAGCACCCACATCTCCAGTGGGTGATGAAAGTGTGTAATGTGCAAAGGGGGGAACCCAGGAGAGCAGGTGCACGTGTAACCCCACACAGCCACAGCGAAGGCACATGTGTGCACTTTACTCTGTGTGTGTGTGATTAGAAGAAGAGATATTAGTTACAAGAAAGGTGCTTAGAAGCTTATAATGTTTATTAACGTTTGCTGTGTGTCTAGTATCGTGGTTTATCTGTATTCCTGATATTGATCCTGACGGTATAGTTCACTCACTGGTTATTTATATCATTGTTTTAAAAAAAAATCTTAGACACTGATTTAATTTTGAGTTCATGACAGATATTAGCCAATTTCTGTATATTTTCATATCAATAACCGTCTTTATCAGGCTGGTTGAAGACCATTTCAATGCAGCAGTCTTGTGTTAATTTTTTTCTTGTAAAATATGTTTTTTTTATTCTACACTTATAAAGACTGAACGGAAGTAGGTCAGTTGATGCAAACTGCATAGAGGTAAGAGAAAGAATGGTAGCTGAGGCAGTAAAATAGGAAATTTCAACAATCCTTGTGGTCCTGTCCAACTCAGGACATTCTACGATTCTATGATTCTAGAGTATGGACCAGGAAACCATCAGTATTAAAGTCCTCCTCCTCCTGGTAAAGAACTGGTGATGCTGTAAAGTCCCCAGCCACCCTGGTCTGAAACCAACAAACATAGGATGTAGGGTGATATAACACTACAACAAGTTGCACATGCTAGGAAGCCTGAGTATAGCAATTTTAACCACACTGTTATTATTGATACCTTTTCTATAGTGGCATTCTCTTTCATATTTCTTTTTTTCCTTTTCTTTCTTTCTTTCTTTCATATCTAGTCTGGATTTAAATTAGAAATAATTATTCAGTTTGTGTTGGAGAATGAAAAACTTGTAGAACAATTTGAGTGCGACGGGCGGACCGGCGAGGACAAAGAATCGGACTCAATATGAGTTTAACATCAATGCCTTTTAATGAACGTTTAACAACGCTGAATATCAATGTCTCCCAGAGCACGTTTTTACAACCCTTGTATACTCTTTACCCAGTGGCCACGCGGCAAGTGCAGGCTACGATTGGTTACTCTCTGCAGTCACCCTTCCCCTCCCCTCCCCCATGGTGATTAGCTGCAGGGCACTGTCCACGAACTGTTCATGCGCAGTGGCGACAGCGCCCCTCCTGCAGCCTGGGTCGAGGGCAGACCAGCTTCTGTTTACTTCCCTTCTGTCTTTGGTGTCTCCAGAAAACCTTCCGTGTAGGTCCTAGCCTCCACCACAGCTCTGGCTTGTTCACAGCACACAGCCCTGGCTTTTTCACAGCACACAGCCCGTGTCCTCTTTCTTCCAAAAACTCTCCACAAGTTTGACTGTGAAGATTTCATACACACTTAGCAATAATTTATGGCCTTTGTGCATGTTCCCTTGTTTCTTTAGCAAGATTTTGAATGCAACGAAGGAACAAATGAACTACACAGTCTGAGAGAGCCCTTCAGGACTGAATGGATCCAGTCACAAACAAGACAAACATCAGGAAAAACCCTTCGCTGCTCCACAGGTCAGATTTGAAAAGCAGCATTCTAGCAGAACAAAAGTTTCATGCCATTTCAATTTAATTTAAGAAATAACCCATAACTGTCCTTCAACAAAAAGCTAGGTCCATATTGCCCTGAAAACCTTCACCAAACCAACCTGAGACAAGCCAAGACTGTCTGGTCAGAGCTCATTAATTCTGTATTTTTGCGGAGAAGTGGCAGCAGCAATATATGTCTATTTTTATTTATCCTTATTTAACTGAAGTAATAAATAAAGTTTTCACATTTGAAATAACTCAGAATGACAAAGATGCAGGCCAAGATTCTCCTCACATACTTGCATGTGTCAATCACGATAGGTCTATTTAAAAAAAAAATGAAGTTACACCCATGCAAAATCCCTGTAATTGCAAGGAGAAAACATTTCCAGGGTTATGATGGTAGAAAGATGTTATGTGAAAACGACACAATTAATTTTCTCCTCTTCTCCCTGGCGTAGCTTAGGGAAAGGTGGTGACAGCTCAGAAGTGGGAAAAAATGTGACAAAGGACAAGGGGAGGGAGGAAAATGGGTGAACAACCATCAGTTGGTGACTTTGCTGTCAGCCAGGAACATTTTGTGTTACAAATGGGAAATTTGGGGGAGCAGTATTTGAAGACCACACGGGGAAGAAAGGAATAAAGCACATTGTTTCAGTAACCTATTTAAGAGTGAAGAAGTTATTTCAGGATTTTTTTGACAGAGGCCTGACAGGTAGGGAGCCTCTTGGCCACAAGAGACAACTGGGTGAATCATAACACTTGTCCAAATAGATGTCAGTGATTCCCAGAAAAATACAGTTATCTGTAGAGGTACACATGCTTCTCTAAAGTATTTAAAAAATACTCTTTGAAAATAAACCATCCCAATTTCCTGGAGAGATGGGGTCATGGCTCTTTCTAGCTTGCCCTGGTGTGGCCCAGCGTCTGCGGCAGCTATCATCAGGCAGTCAGCAGTGCCAGGCCCAGGGCAGAGGAAAGGCTCCATCTCTGTGTATAATCTTGTATTTTAAACACCAAACTTCTGTTTTTTGGGAAACAAAGGCCCGGATCTATGTTCCCAGTAAATGTGTTGTATTTTGGTGTGGGCAAGATGATGGTCTGTGCTGTCTAGAGGTACAATTTTGCAATGAGGCAGCTAAAGGTAGTAAAGCATAAATAAAACAATCAGAAGAGTTGGGATTCGCCCCTGAAGGGCCACAGAGTTAAAGAGCAGGTTTAATTCTCTAATAGCTTTTCATGCCAACATTTACTTCCAGAAGTTAATAAATCTAAGAGAAACACACACCTCGTCACTTACAGGAAAAAACAAAAAGCACATTTGAGTGACATGCATTTCCATACGGCCTAAGCAGAAGCTAAGGTAGTCAACTATTTCAGTAGAAAAAACAAAGCAAAACAAAAAACCAAAAAACAAACAAACAAAAAAACCCACACCAAAAATGAACAAAAAAAAACACCCCAGAAAAGTGCTTCCAAAAAGTAACAAGATAGAAGAGACTTTAATTTTACAATAGCTTATTTTTGAACTTTAAATAATCATGATAGAGTAAATGGAAATAATGATAATATATCACCATTTATAAAAGTGTAAGCTTTGAAAATATAAGTGTTTTTTATTCTTTGATGAACACTTTTTCCCAGTCGCTGAAAGCAACTTTGACCTTTTAAACTTTTCCCATTTCCTGATGAGCTGAAAAATGAAAAACATTAGAATAAGTTTTTTCACCCTTTCCAGATAAAGATGGATGAACAGAAATGGAAAGTGTAAATCACTTCTTTCAAAATGAGACCCAAAAAAATCCTAATTTAGTCAAAATAATGGAATAAATCAAAATTAAAGTTTTTCTGAAAGCTTGTTTTTGTTGAAAGTTGTGTTAAGGGAGTATTTCAAATTTGTTTAATTAAGAGTAAATGATCCAATTTAGGCTAATTACCAGGCCATATGTATTACTGTGTCACTCAGTACTGGAAAAGAGATTTAACAAAACCATTGACTTATATTTTGTGATATAGCTTATATTTGCTTGCTTTGAGTACAACCCTAACACAACCAGAATATACCTGACAGAACCTGAACCATTACATTCTTCTGTGTAGATCAATAACTGATTCTAATTTTGTTAAATATTTACCTCAAAGATCCTCTTTCACCCTTTTGTTTGCCCCTCCAACTTTTATGTAAGTTCTTATTTCAGTTTGTTTAGTTTGGTTAAAATACAAAATTTTACAGGAAGCCACACGGCACTGATTTGGGCAAAATGCTATAAGACAAGTGTGTGGTAATGTCATAAAGAATGTTTATTGTAGTAGAATTCCTACAGGAGTAAGGTGTACAGAAGGTTAAAAACAACAACAGGCTTTGTATGCTCCCAGGCAAGTGAAAAAGAAAGTAAGCTCCTACTTATCGCAACAGAAGTAGAAGTAGGAATATTATAAACATTGAGATAAAATTCTATTTTTCCTATAAAATATATTTTTTGCCAAAAAAATATTGCCTAACTTGAATAAATAGCATATTCCTTCAAAAACAACCATTATACTTATGGACTAAGGTGAAATAGTTTACACGTAAGCTAAGACTGCATATATAGGTGTTACACAGCTATGACACAGATAATATAATTCCAGGAAAGTTTGAGTTTGTGGTTTGTTTTTTTTTTTTTTTTAACATGTGAAACTTAGTTTGAGTTTGTGGTTTGTTTTTTTTTTTTTTTTAACATGTGAAACTTCAAGGATAGACTTACTTTTATGCATTTATATAAATTCAGAATTTGAAATCGAGATCTGTAATCTTAAAGAAGCCTGAATGAGATCTAGAAACCAGTGTCTGGGTCCTGCTCTGGTAAGCACGAATTCTGTGTGCCCATGTTGTGTTGCTAGGACTGGATCCCTCATACAGTACCAGAGTGACAGAGGTAATTGTCACTGAGAAAATAGCCAAGTCACTGTAGCCTTTGTTGAGGAACAAGAATTATAGATCTTTCTTCCCTCCTCCTGACAAGGATGCACTGACTTAAGACTGGGTACCACAGTCCAATACTCAGGAGAGCCATTCTTTTGCAATAAAGAGAAAATATCCTTCTCTTTTAAAATGCTGTTTAGTGGTGGCACAGGAATGTAAGAAACCATGAAGAAAATCTCGGGAAAACCATGTGTATTCTTTTTCCAAATTATTCTTCTGTTTTGTGTTTGTAGCTTCCTACTTCAAGATAAGGAAGATTCACACTTTACGTGTATTTCATTATGCATAGAGGGAACTGCACATTTCTGTAGCTGATTTTATTTGGTGCAGCAGTTTGTTAATAGATGCTGAATGATCTGGATAAAGACTCATGGATTCCCATTCTCTGCACAACAGCTGGGGGACAGGAAAATTTCTCATAAATCAGGGATGCTCATTTTGTGCAGCATAAGATAATTTTTTTACTGGATAGGAGGAGATAATATTCAACAATTGTAAAGTTATGACTGAAATAGGTGCTCTGCCTTTGTAAATGAAACCATATCTGGCACCCTGCTTCTTTGCAGAAATTAGTGAGTCAAGAACACACTAAGCCTCAAGATTTCTTTGCTGCTCTCTACCTTCTCAGTCAGAAACTTCATTGCTTTTAAGCTTAAATGTATCCCTGACCTATCTGCCTTGCTGTTCTCCAAGTGGCAGCATGAGATAGAACTTTCTTGCACCTCTAGGTGGTCATACAGTGTCAGTGCTCCACATGCCTGAAACACACTTAAAGACAGTGAGTAAAGAATAAGAGATCAAGACAATTTTATTGACAGTTGATGTATTTAAAACCTGTGTCTAGATTAAGTTGATGTTTGTGAACTCATGGCTGGGCTTCCATGGTCGGTTCTGATGGACACTATAAAATGGCTGCTGAAAAGTGAAAGAGCTACAGTATGACTCAAAATCAAAATCTCTCACACCTTAATTTTTCAGTAATATGGTAAAAAAATTGGTGCTAATGAGCTATATCTAACATCAGAGCCTTGAAAATAATTTCATAGGAAAATAATTAGGAGGAAAGGACAATCAGATTGAAGTGTATTGTGTAAGCTGCAAAGAAGGGTCACTGTTTTTATTTCAAGAATTCTTATTTCAGTTATTTAATCTAAGTATTACAGAAACTACTTGACAGCAAAAAGACCAATTGCCTTTATAAGGGCTCTTCTAAAATGAAGGAAAAAATTATAAACCTTCTGCAAAACTGTTGTCTTCATACACAACTGTCACGGAGGCACCCTGAAGTTAGTTTTAGGCAGACAGCAAGGTCCAAAACAACCTTTTATTTTGATCAAAAAGGTGCAGCAGATTAACTGGTAAAGAATGGGGTTTTAGCACTCCAGTAACGTAAACACAGGTTTGAATAACAGTTGAGGAAATTATTGGGGTGCAGCAAATAATAACAATGGAGATCCACAGTGTGCATACACGTGGCTCACAAAAACATCAGAGCCGTTCCTGAGTTCAGGAAACAAATACACGTGCTCATATTTAGGCATAGAATACCCTCACTTTGTCTAGTGAGGAAAAAGAAACACCCGCAAATTCTGCGAGGAGATATTCAGTAGCTTATCACTCACCCACACAGTTTGGTGAGGCAGTCCCAGTCCTGGGAGATTACTTTAGGCAGAGATCCTGCCTGAGGGGAGGGCTCTCGATGACAGCATTCTGGCTTGCTCTCCGAGAGGACCACACAAAAGGCAGCCTCGGCGGACCCCATTTTATAGCCGTGTTGGATCTGACTGTGGTCATTCCAGAAGCTTCTCTGCACCCCCACTCTGGCTGTGGGGTGCTCTGAAACTTCTCAGCACCCCCCCCTACTCTGGCTGTGGGCGCCCAGAAACTTCTTGGCTCCTTGGTGCCTCTGCGCCCCCTCCTACTCTCTCTTAACGACTCTGGCCAACGGGCTCTGGGGTCAAACAAAAGAAGCTGTTAACCCCATTGCAGGAGAGGGTGGGGGGAATGTGTTAAAGGAGAGCGGGATGTGCCTGCACCTTCCATATCGAAGGAAGGTAGGGGGGAAAAAGGGGGCATGCAACTGCCACACCAACGTATTTTATGTCTGCTGGGGAACTTAATTAAACAAGGCTACCACGTTGTCAAAACCCCTGTATGGAGTGTATAGTTATATCAACAATATCTAGTTATATTAATAGTTATATCAATAGGTCCTGGTTAACCTTTAGCAGAAATCAGAGAGGAAGCTCCTTGTCTAACTGGGTGTGTAATCATACCTATAAGGAGTTAGAGGGTCCAGCTGCTTGTAATTAGTGCTCTAAATCTGCTTCCGAAGACTTGATTAGTGAACATGTTCTTTGCCCAAGAACTTAACAAAAGCCTATGGAAATTTTTTAGCATGAGGAAACAGTTTATCAATTAGAAAGGGCAGAGAATGATGAGATCAAAAAAGAAAGTCAATTGCAGGGCAACTATCAAGCTTTTTTTTCAAAATAGCTATGCCAATACATAGCCATTGTAATATAAATTATATTAGAACAGTGTTCCTGGTATATACAGGGAGTAGCTACTCTTATTGAACCTTCAGGAGAATGTTGTTCATTTTATGAAAGTCATTATAAACTGCAGCAGACTTTAATGTAAGGGAGTTGTATCTGTTAAGCTAAAAGATTCCTCTTGGTCCAGTCTTGTTCAACCTGTTCATCAATGACTTGGTGAAGAGACTGAGTGCACCCTCAGCAAGTTTGCTGATGACACAAAACTGGGAGGAAGGGTTGATAAACCAGGAGAATGTGCTGCCATTCAGTGAGACCTGGACAGGTTAGAGGACTGGGCAGAGAAGAACCTGATGAAATTCAACAAGGGCAAGTGTAGGGTCCTGCACCTGGGAAGGAATAACCCCAGACACCAGTACAGGTTAGGGGCGGACCTGCTGGAAAGCAGCTGTGCAGGGAAGGACTTGGGAGTCCTAGTGGACAACAAGTTGACTATGAGCAAGCAATGGAACTTTGTGGCCAAGAAGGTACCTGGGGTGCACTAAGAAGAGTGTAACCAGCAGGTAGAGGGAGCTTATCCTCTCCCTCTACTCTGCCCTGGTGAGGCTGCATCTGGAATACCGCATCCAATTCTGGACTCCCCAGTTTAAGAAGGACAAGGAATTACTGGAGTGAGTCCAGTGGTGGGCTAAGAAGATGATTAGGGGTTTGTAACATCTTTCTTATGAGGAAAGACTGAGAGCTGGGTCTATTCAGCCTGGAGAAGAGAAGGCTGAGAGGGGATCTCATCAATGTTTGTAAATATCTGAAGTGTGGTTGTCAAGAGGATGGGACCAGGCTCTTTTCAATAGTGCCCGACGGTAGGATGATGGGCAATGGGCACAGACTGAAGCACAGGAGGTTCCATCTGAATATGAGGAAGAAACTTCTTTACTTTTAGGCTGACAGAGCACTGAACGGACTGCCCAGAGAAGTTGTGGATTTTCCTTCTCTGGAGACATTAAAAACCCACCTGGATGCATTCCTGTGTGATCTGCTCTAGGTGAACCTGCCTTAGCAGATGGGTTGGACTAAACGATCTCCAGAGATCCCTTCCAACCCAAACCATTCTGTGATTCCATGATTCTGTGATCCTGCTTCTTATGTATTACTGCCTTAAGTTTAATATTTTTAAGTATTTTAAAGCATCACCTGGAAAGCAAGTAATGACTGCCCGTGGTACCAAAATCCACTCAAGTAACAATTGGCATAGAAAAAGAAAATTAATCTAAAATCTATTTAAATTGTAAGGCCCAAGAGTCAAGCTTTCAGATTAAAAAATGAATGTAAATCTGTTAATAGAAGACTTTAAAGAGCTTCAGTATTTTGGCAGGGTGCTTAGCGTTGAACATTCAATGCTTGTGTTGCATGCCAAAGCAAACTCATTGCTAACAGAAGGTAGGGGCTCCAGTCTATGTGACATGCACAAGGCAGAGCCTTCTTCCCATTCAACTCATTAAGTTTGCTTTCCACTAGGTATTATTTTGCAAATAAATTGTGTTTATTTTGTATTATTTTACACTGTAGAGTTACCATAGTTTATAACTTGTCTGTATATAAGAAATGTAATATATGTCTGATCTTTAAAACCAAGTTGTTTGGTTTGTTGTTATTGTTTTGTTGGGTTTGCCTTTTTTTTTTTTTTTTTTTGGGGGGGCGGGGGGTAATGGGTATTTGGATGGGAGCATTTGTTTTAGCATTTATTCTTATCATTTTGGGGTATTTTAAGCATGTAGGAAACAGGAATAATGAGAATTTAGTTGCACATCCTTCACTGCTTGTACTTTTCTTGACTCAAAAGGTAGCAAAGCATCAGTTTTCTTTGTTCATTTTACTTGGTGTCAATTGGGAGCTGGAAGTGAAAAAAGGATCGATAATACCTTTATAGTCAGTGTTTTAAAACAGTGACTAGTGGTTTTGAAGACACTGCTAATTTGTGGAGGTGAAACATTACAAGATGGCCTGACTTCAAAGAAATGTGTTCTGAGCTTTTTGGAGATTTTCATAAGGTATCTCAAATGATAAACTTACAAGTAAAGAAAACTGAATCATCAGTCAATTCTCAAAGTCTTTTTGTAAACAGGTACATTTCTCAAAACTGCCAAAATTACTTTGGAGCGCCACTCAACTCATGATATAAAAAATATCTAAGTCAGTTTCAACTCTCTCAAACTTTCCCATCTATCTGCAATATTGTATTTCTCTATCACTGGTAGGGCAGCCCAGAATAGAAATCTTTTGTCTCTACATATACAGGATTGTTTTACTTGTCACCTCTGCTCATATTAATAATAGTTTATCCTTTTGATTTGGGGGTATTTTTTAGTTTTCTTTTCTAATGTTTTGCGCACCTATAAGTATTGTTTTATTATGCAGATTTCGGGTACTATATATCAAAATTACTTGTGATACTTTGGTTGGAATAAATGAAAAATTCCCTTGATAATTATTTATGAGTTTTGATCAGGAGCAACACGTTGGGCTTTTTACTTTTACAAAAATGTGGAGCCACAACAATGAAACATGAATTCTAGGATTTGCGAGGAAAAAGCAAAGTTAGGAAACTGCATTTTTTGTGTAGGTCCCATGCCAAATTGGAGGAGACATAGCCTGCTCCAAAGACTCACCTTACAATACTAGATCTATGAAATGCCAGAAGGAACTCAGTTACACCAAGTGAAAGAGAAGTTCAATCTGAAAAGAACGTGAATGTGAACTTGTTGATTTTATCTTTGAAGTTAGACAAGTGCATTTACCACTTCAAACAGTGAAATTTTTGTACATATTTTGGGCTCCACTGTGCAGTAGGGCTCCACCTCAGCTGTTTTGACCAGGACAACCCTGTTGTGGATATTGTTCTAAGAAGAAAGGCGTAGAGTAAGTTACCAGTGCAGAAGCAGCTTGAGGATTCGTTACAAAAAAAAAAGGAGGGAGCAACCATAATTCATAACCACAATTTGGTTTGTCTTATGATCATCACTAGAACTGTTGACTCAGTGCTATTGGAAATACTTGCCAACACATAAGCGTATGGATTGTTTTTTTCTGACTTCAGCCACCACAAGCTGATGGTGCAACCACAAGCTGAGGGCAAAGGTCACGGAGATGCCCCATTGCCAGAAGTCTTTTACCCAGCTGCACCAAAGTAGTATTTGAAGATGTATACTCTTATAGAAGTAAGGGTTCATCAGGTCTAACAGAACACTGTCAAAATCAGCACATTTTTACACATAGAGGGTGATTAGTCCACCTGACTACTCAGTGACAGATGAGAATGGTTCTCAGTGCAATGACATTTCTAATTATGTTAAGCACATGCAGGGTTAGGATTATTCATAATGCAGAGTTTGGATCTGGGCAGCCCAAGTTCAGTCTTCCATGATTGTACACAGAGCAGTGCTTCATGCCCAGTTGAGTTAATCAGGGGTTTAGGAGTTCTTCTCATTACTGTGTGTTCAGTGCATTGTGATTATTGCTAGCCAAAAAAGAGAAAGGCAATAAATTCATGAGCATAGAATTTTTTATTTTTTTTTTTTTACTTTGAATATTATCAACCAATAATAGCTCTAATATTAACAACTGCCTATACTTTTGACATTTAATGTTATTGGACATTGGTGATTTAATATTTCCATCTGGGCCACATATATGTTGGGAGAGAAGACTGGGAAAAAAAAACTAATAGTTTCCATGATTAGTTGAAAAGATAAAGTAATCATTTTCTGAAATAAAAGCAACCAAATTATCACCTGGGTTATTAATATACATAGCTTACTTTGTAATTGAGAAATGATGCAGGAAAGCCTTGATTACATTTTTTTATATAATCACAAAGGTTTTATTTAGGCTTAAAATAAGTCACATTTACTAAGTGAAAGCTGAAATTAGGGATATGTATTCTTCTGGGAGGTTATGCTTCTGAGGGATCAAATATTTCAAAATTTTTTAGCTATCCTGAACACCTAACTTCCAGATTAGCAAAATAATGTTGCACCTGTCAAGAAAAAAGAAATACAGGCATATTATTTGCCTTCAGTATTATTACACTCCATTTGTTTCTGTCATGTCGCAAGGCTTACATTTGATGTTAATTATTTACCACACTAAGAAATACTCAAGGGGTTGTCAGACCTTTGAGAGTTTGCCTGCATTATTAACTTTGTCTTAACAATAACATATTTACAGCAATTTTATTTATTTGTTAAATAGCTTCTGTGTCCTGCTTGGTGCTTTCCTTGATGGCAGTAGCATAAAGCAGCTCATCATTCCCACCCCTACTGGGTGGGAATTTTGTTGCTTTTTGCCTTCCAGAAGGTGGACACTCTGCTGCAAATGACTCAGAACGTTGCCTAGAAAGCTAAGTGGCTTTAAACACTTTATATAACATTTGCTTTTCTGATTAAAAAAAAAAAAAATCTTCCCACTTTGAAATCATCACAGAAACCTGTTCCCATTGGAGTGGCTGAGGTTGCCTCACATGAAGTCTGGGACAGTCAGGATTAAATTGAAAACTAGACCAGGTGTTAAAGCCCAGACTTTACACTTTATTGTTAAAATCACAAAACAACCCAACATCCCAATAATGAAGAAAGACTAAGCCTCCTGTCCTGACCCTTGAATGGAACAAACAACTGCAGCAAACACTGTGCAGAGCTGTAGGCACCTGTGCTCGCAGTGTAGCGTGACCCAGCAGGCACTTTGAGGAGTCAGCCTGTGTCTGGGAGCTGCTCATCACATGGCAGCTCCCGCGATGCTCCTCGCCGGAGTTCTGCTATAGCTGTCATCATGTTCAAAGTATGTATTGTGAGCACTTTTGATCCAGAGGACAATTAAGGGCATTTTTTTTGGAACATGGAATAGATTTCTGCCACAAAGTCCCACCAAAGTCACTCTTGATCACAAAAGAATGAGCAGAAGGATCCAAGTAAGGAATACAAGTACATGATGGGTTTAATACAAACACAGCTGAAGACAAAAGCGACTAACTTCCTTTAAAGACTTGGAAATGGTGGATACTGAAAAAAAACACTGATGAAAAAATTATTTGTATCTTGGTTAGTAACTGTTATCAGTTTCATACTATTCCACCCAACAAAAAACAAACCTGTTAATTATTCACTGAGTTATTGTCAAACTACACCTACCTTCATCATTACAAGCATGTATAATATCTGACAGACTGCTCTTGAACACCTGTATTTAAATCAATAACATTGTTCATTGAATTTTAATCTTGTTTTAGAAGTGTAGACTGATCATGTAATTCACTCACATTTATCTGGTTGTTAGTTCTGATGAGGACCAAAAATGAAATCAATATTTTATCAATATTTTTATGTATAATCAAATATTAATATTGAAATAGTTACATCCATGGTCAGAACTCTGGATGTTACATCCAGGCTCTTCTGCAATTCAGCACAGGAGAAGTGAGATCTTCCTCCCATTTTCTTACTAGAAATTTGTTTGCATCTAGTATTGTTCACTGCCTATTTCCAAATAATTTCAAGATTTGTTTGCTTCTGTTTAGAGTCTAGAACTAGGCCTTTGCAGTTTTAAAATAGTTACTGTATATTTGGAATTAGGACAGAAGATATCACCTCATGATTCACTGGAGTTTTTTTGGAGATAAAACATTTTTTTTTTTTTTTAAGACAGTGCAGCTAATAAGTGCATAAGCTAAGGAAAGAAAATTTAAGCTATTGTTCCATTCATTCAAATACTTGCTAATTACCTTTCTATCTCTTGGGAACAAATGTTCTAATTTAAATCATGACAGTAATATTATTGGTTACATATTGTAGAAAAAAATATTAGGTATACCTCTTTCTTCTTCCCCCAAATTTTGTTGTTAAATTATGATTCCTTAGTCAGTATGTTCTCTTGTATAATTACCTGATTAATCTGAACTGTGACTGATCAAGAATCATTTTAAATAAAATTGATTATGTTTTACTGAAAGACTGTAGATTTATTTGGTATTTTTAGAGCACCATGACTTCTAATTGACTCTTACTTGTGAACTGATCTGCTAACACTTATTTTCTGAATTAATAACTGGTGTGTTTTGCTTGGTATTAATCTTTATGATGATTTAATGCATTCTCATGGTGTGATGCACTTGGCTACTCATAGTTTTTGCCTTCTGAAGGTAAAGTGCACTTCTAATATTGAGGACTGTGTACTTTAATGAATTAAGTAAATATTATGACACTTTAAATATTTTTATTTATCCAGTAATTAATATTTTGTTTCATAATACTGTTTTTCTGTGTTGTTATTTATCTTCTTATTTAACATGCTTGCCTTATGTTTTGCCACGCCAAAATTTTGTGCTATTTGGGAGGTTAGAGATATATCCTGAGAGCTCTTGAAGGAAAAGAAGAAAAGAAATCTCACATCTATTGACTGATCAATGTGAAAAATGTGGAATTTCAGGCACATGATGGTGAGTGTGTTCTACATCTTTTGCAAGGCGTGTCTGCTTTGCGAACATTCAGCAAGTTATGAAAAAGATGGATGGAAATTCTCAGGAGTCTCCAGAATTGTTATTGACAAAACTAACAAGCTCTAAAAGTAAAAGGAGTTGTCATAAACATTATTGTCTCAGTAGCAAAAAATAGAAAATCAGATCAGACAGAATCATAACAGCATTTCTGAAGAATCTATTACAATACAATTGTTAAATACTCTTAGATTTTCCCCAGATACTCACCTGAATACCAACTTATAAGCAGTGTATTCAGTAATATAAAGTAATAAAGTAATATATTATTTAAATCATGTTTATTCTTTTGTGGTCAACATGATAAGATGATTATCTGATGAAAAATGCATCAAAACAGTCTCTGAAAATGTCTTTTTCTTTCATTAATGGCATGAATTTCAAGCTAAACTTCTTTAAACACCAGCAGAACTCTTGTGGCAATTATTATAGTATCAGTGATTTATGAAATCCTTGGTAAGTGAAAATAATTTTGTCTTGTTCAGTCTAGGCAGATGATGAAGATGACTGAGAGGGGAAAAAGTCAATGACTTTCCTCAGATTCTGAAATGGATTATGACTGGTGATGTTATTAGACTTAGGCAGTTAAAATAACTTTTCAACATACTGAGCATGACAAAAGAAGGGACTGTGTTAATATCAAAGCTGACTACTGCTAGCAAAAGTTCAAATGTATTAGCATTTATCTGTGTCCTGTCATCCTGACTTTACTTCGTCTAGAGTTTTGTGAGTGATGTTTGGAGGGAAGATTGAATAGTAATAAATATTTATATCCAAATCCAGTGCAGATGGTAATGTGAATATGTGCACCTTCCAGAGTTGTAAAATGAACATATGTTATAGTTTAGAAAGAAACTTTGTGACGAAAGTGTCTAAGTTAGATAAGTACTTTCAAAAACAGAACTGGAATTCTAATGTCTCAGTTAATGCGAATGAGAGGTACATAGTTTCCAAATTTAGTTTTTTAATGAAAGTCTCTAAATCATCCAGAAGCCAAAATCCCAGTGTTAGGGGTTTCAACATTCCCAGACATGCATTTCTTTGAAAACAGCGAGACTTGCATATACCTGAAAATGTTCACTTTACAGTGAGCTATACATAGTCGACAATACTGAATGGGAGTGGGATGTGGACCAGGAGAGTCTTGGTTTATTTTTACCAACTTATGTACTTCTAGCCAGTGATTGTGAACCCTGCACCAAACAGATTGTTGGACACTCTTCTTCAGCCTCTTGTTTTGCTGTACTGTGATCTCATGCAAAAATTTTCTTGTCTTTTATTTTTACATGAACCTTCATGAAGTGAAAAGTGCTCATGAAAGATTTCTTTCTTACAAGATGCAGTAAAATGTGGAGATGTTGTGAACCACAAACCAGAATTGATTCCTTTTAACATAAAAAAAATCAATCAAACTTTCAGGTAAGCTGAGTCAGTCAGAGTAAAAGTTATTTTTCTCAGTCTTTACTTGTCCATACTTTAGCATTCTCAGTCTCATGAATCACTCATCTTCTAACATGAGAGTTTATAAAGGTCTTACAAAGCTACAGATCCATCTATTTTTTACATAGATCCAAACATGCAAGAAGTTCTTTGCTTAGTATCACAGTGAAGGATGAGGTTGGAGAAGAGACTGCCCAGAAATCAATGTGGTACAGGGTGTGCAGATTTAGAGACACTCCCCATGAGCACACACAAGTTCACCTTCCTTTCTCAGTCCCATCTTGGACTCCCCATCCTTGTTTTCCTGTGCCCTTATACTCTGACCTCTGAATACTTCGGCACTACATAGTCAATCCCTCTTTGCTTGGCCACAGGTTACTCCATGACCCTCTCTCTCCTCCCAAGGAGTCTTGTTTCCCTAGGGGATCCCCAAGAAAAGCTCACTTTCTTTTACCTGCTTGAAATGCTTTCCCTCTTAAGCTCCACATCCTTCTGCATTAGATTTCCCTTCTCATCTGCCACAGACATCCTTTTCCTTCTATATGGTGCTGCTGTGTTTGTAGGACATAAGGGAGCATTTTCCAGGAAAGTCTCAGAACAGCACCAAGGTCAATCTACTTACAACATATATGTCTTTTTTTTTTTTTTTTGTGAGTCTTAATAACCTGTACACCACTATTGTTTAGTATCTTGTCCTTTTTACTGGCTTGTTCATCCAAAGTATGATAACTATTTATATCAATCACTCCAGGAACTCAAGAGACAGAATTCTGTGTCATAAATCAAGATCTTTCAAACTGATGAATCCTGTAAACATTAATTTCATGTGATGAACTATGTTGGTGATTTGTTTCTGGAAAATCTCACGATTGACATTCAAAATTACATTTTTATAGAATTTTGTGCACATCATTATTGTAATACAGGAAAAATAAACTTGGAACAATCAAACTAAGAGATCAAACAATATTTCAGTTTTCCTTATATGTTTGGGAAATACATTTAAATGTATGTCAGAGATCCAGAGACCCTTAGGATTTCATGTGAATATGTCCTGAACTGAAATGTACCCAATGCATACTGAGACCTTGAACTGGTTTTTCATAGTTTTTCCTGTACAATTTCTAGTTTTTCAGTATGCTCCTCAATTTATTTAAGAAGACTCTATTGGTAACAGTCTATTATATTGATCAGCATTGTGTGCAAAAAGGACTGTCTCTCTAATTCTTTCCACCCTATTTACACATGCAGGGTCACAGTAATTACAGGTTTACACTCGAAGCTCCATGATTTCTAAATTGTTTTCTTTCCAGAAAAACAACCTTCTATTTTTTATCACAGCCTATGGTCAAGATTTTCTCTCACTTAACTCTGGCCTTCTAAAATTTAGTTTTCCTGCCTAAGTCACCTGGGTTCCTTCAGTTGTCAATGGACAGATGTGGTTAACTACAGATGTTGGTTAAACCAGTGCTAAGATACATGAATTGACTGTCTAGAGGCTCCTCTGAGTGCAAACTATAATATAGCCCACAAACCTGCATTTGAGACAGTTACAATTACCTTCTTGGGGAAAACTAGAACTAAGCAAGTTTTGCTTTTGCCTCTATTCAAATTGATTTGTGTGAATGAGTCCAATTTTCTAGGCAGCCTCACAGACTGGTATGGGCAGAGCAGTGCCTTTTCTGTCACCCACAGAAACACCCACCAGCACTCACAAAGACACAAGCAGCACAGACTGCCTGGTCCTTTCCAGCCAATTAGGTGACAGTCACTAGTAGCAGACTCCTACTCTCCTGAGTCGATCAGTCAGGGACCTAAGCGTTCTCATTTTTGTTACTGTCTTCATTATCTCTCATTAGGGTTTACATACCTTGGTATTTAATTTATTAGTTTTCCAGTCACTTATATTTGTTTCTTATATTGAATAGCTGTTAACCAGATATCTGCAAAAACCATATGCCCTTGCATTTCAGGTATCCATTACTGTTATGATGAGAAAAAGAAAAAAAAAATCCCACTTTTCCAGCATCCTTCATTTGAGAATCTCAAAGCATTTAATGAAAACTAATGAATAACAGAATTAAGTCATGTAATATCATGTGGTGCAGACACCTCATATCTGAAAGGTGAAGAAAAACAGGTGAAGATAAAGCCCAGCTTTATCTTGGTTGAATTCATCTGAGATACAAATGGTGTGAATTTAGCAAGAGAGGTAAAATTTATGAAGACTATCTAGGTGCCTAGAAACAGATTTCTTGGTAACGAAACTCAGTTGATTGTGCCATATTCCTGAAAGACATAATATAAAGATAAGACTTCTATAACATCTGCTGTAACTAAAAATTGTGCAAGAAAAATCTCAGTTCTAATGTTTTTTCTCTTTCATGGACTCAATTAATTACCTAGACTTTGAAGAAATGTTGAGAATTCTTTCTATAAAACAGAATTAATTCCCAAGATGTTAAAGATCATTATGAAAGGAGAGCATTGACTCTCCTGAAACCAGCAATTATTCACAAGAAGTCTGTGGACCTAAAATATGCCATTTTATGAAAATGAGGAAACGCTCTCTCCAAATTATGCAGGTGAAGCTGACAGCCTGGCAGCTACAGGGCAGAGTGATTTATTCTTGTGTAAAAAATAACTCACATCTGTCACACTTGCATAGCTGGAAATCTATTGTATCGTTGTTGTCATGTATTAACTGTTCAGATTCTTTTCATGTCTCAGTTAGGTTACTAGGAACAATAATGAGAGCAGAAGTAAGCATAAGCATATAGCAGTTATTAGCAAAAAGTTCCAGTGCAAAGCACTGTAGAAACATCACTATGTGATAGTGGATATAAATTACCTCCAAGACGAAAAAATCAACTTGAAAATACTTTTGAGCAAAAAGCTTCACATGTCAAGTCTGAAACCTTTACGTAGAGCTAGATTCAGTACCCACTGAAGTAAAGGAATGTATCTGGTGAACACCAGATACAGTCAGAGAGAAGGAGTTGTGTGGAGTGTTTAGGATAAAGTCAAAGGTTACCTAAAACTCACAGAAGTAGAGCACAACTCAAATCTGTTTTGCAGTTCAGTATCAATAATGTTCAGGTATGTTTTGCATACCTCCATATATCCCTGAGATAGCTGAAAAAAGTAAAAATGCAGTGGAAAAAATATTCTTTCTGAAACACCCAAACAGCCTGAAAAACATGCAAAGCAAGCTTTATGGGTTTGCCAGTGAGTTTGGTTCTCATCTACCTTGACAAGAATTTTAGAGATGCCTTCAGATTTCTTGATGCCTATCTACAGTCATATATTTTTTCTGCTTTTACTATAAAGATTTTTGGTGTTATCTCTGTAGCAGAGGTAGTGTTAGAAGCCTCAAACCTCCTGAGTTTCAATATCCATTGTAATCTCTCTGATGTGTGGGCAGATCTTTGACTGAGAGTATTTCCTTGAATTTAGTTAGCTGATCACAAAGCATATGTGTAAATTCATCGATTATTTAAACGTGAAATAGTGAATGATACAAATATTTGTGGACTACTAAAACATACAATGTGCACAATAGTGACAGCAAGAGATAGTACAAATTCTTTTAAACAAACCCAAAAGAACACTGAACAGAAATGTTTGTTTCCAAGCTCAAATCATCAAAATTTTTAATCTGAAAATTGCCAAATAGTTGCAGGTTAGTCGATTATCTGCTCTCTTTCCCTCCTGTTCCTGTTGTATTCTCATATTTTGAAAGATCAGTTCAAGCCATGGAAGCTTTGTGTTCACTTGGCAGTTGGAATGGACAACTAAAGACAACATAAGTATTAAAATTTCTTACTGGTCATCTTCTTTGATAGACAGCTCTTTAGAGACCCTCCTGGATGTGTTATCAGACACTCCAGTGAAATCTTATCTAAAAACTGATGTCCGTTGTTTTAATTAGAAATGTGGTTCACAAAACACACACATACCAGTACACACACAACAGCATCCCTTGAAATATATAAATAAACAAATAATGAAACTTATTATTAATATAAGGCTTATTCTTTTAATTTTGTTTGCTTGTTTTCAATACTCCAGCAGTAAGCTCCTCTCTTTGTCTGTAAAATGGCAAGTATAAAATAGACAAAAAATGATAGAAGAATTGTAGCTCTAGAGATTTTCTCCCTCAAAGCTGAGTATTTTATCTAAAATAGATTTCATATAATTCAGCTTCACATTCTGTTGAAATGCAAATTCATAAGTACGTGTATATAGAGAACTCAGATGCTTGAATGATAATTCACAGTGAGAATTTGTTCTCAGTAAGTCTGATGCATATAACGCACATACTCATTTCTCACATGAATATCTAAGATATCTTTAGAAGCTCAGTGAGTTTCTAATTAATGCAAGTCACTACACCATCTGATTTCCTCCTTTTTTCCTAAAACCAGCTCTCTGCTGCTTAAGACTCTTTGAAGAGTGTATTCAATGACTTGAATACCCTTCTTTCATCTGTAAGTTCAGTAAAATATTTTAATACCCATGTACGCAGGGCCTTTGATTTAGTCTTGTCTGTCACCATGTAATGCTACCTAGTCTATTAAAGTGGGGCAGGTGACATTTCAGAGTACTGGGAAAATTTTGACCAGAACCTAGAGACAATAAACAACTATAAAGAAGTAAAAATCCTCTCCAAAGAGGAAGTCAAGTCATCATCTGTCTGAGCAAGAGAAAGCAATAGGGAGTCCCTTTCTCTCTGCCTCAGGGAGGTCATGCAAAGCCAGCTGGACTATGCTCACAAGAGCTCTCAAGCAAAGTAGGAGCTAATGTTTTTATGCAGTTCTCGAACATCTTAACTAGCTAAACAGAGTGTGTTTCAATCGGAAAGCTATATCAGGGGAATTAAAGAATTTACAAGACCACACAAAATTATGTAGAAGAGAAAGAGGAAGATGAGAAGTGCTGGACTGTGAAGCGACAAATCGAGAAGAAGACAAAATGAAATAATACATGTATATATGAGGATAGGAAAGGAAAAGGGAAAAGAAGGCTGAAGAAGGCAGCTTCTCTTTGTTTCTTTGCGTATTTAATCTTTGACACTCTTCCTTCTCCCCTCATATTATACTCTTTACCAAACTGCAAATTGAAAAGAAGCCTTCCAGTCACTCTTGGGTCTGGTCCCTTTTCCTTAGAAAAGGCTTAACTTTCACAGCACTCAATACTTAAAGCATGGAGTAATGGAGAAAACAGTTTAATAGGAGAAAAATCTAATTTATGATGTGTCTTTTTTGCATCAATAGTTGATAATTTTTATGGGATTTCAGATTGTGTCTTTTCAATTTAAAACCTTCATGTTCCTTGTTGTTTCCTTAGGAGAAACAAAGGTCTTGAAGACTTTCATCAATCAAAACTACTTACACAAATAAGGTCCTTTATTGTTTATGTGGAAATCATAAGTAGTTTAATATACATGAGAGGAAAGCAACCTCATCAATTCTGAACCCACAGTAATTAAGTACGCAACAACGTATCATTGTTATCATATCAATATCTGTTTATACTGAATCCTGGACCTTAAAAAGAGATTATTTTTCAGACATTATTATTCATTATCTATGATAATATTTCAAATTATTTTGTCTTATCTATGCTTGTAATAGCTATTTTATATTTTTTAATTTCAGCTCTTTGCCTCTGACATTTACTTTGATTTTTTTTAAGTATTTAATTAATCTTTAATTCAGAAGAGAATTGTACAGCACACTGGCAGACCTTTAATTTCCAGTATAGTGCCTGTTTCATTCTGTGCTCCTTCACAAAACAAATTGCTCCCTGTAATCTGTAAAACAATAAACAGAATTATTATATCTTAGCCCATTCATCCTCAAGTGCCCATTTTCTAAGTCAAGCAGTGGAGGAAATTACCAAGGTAATGACAAGGAAATAGAAGGCAATAATTTGAAGAGAAAAAAGGAGAATTTAAATTTAAGTTAAATGCAATGAGTATTGCATTTATGATATCACTTAATTTTAAACTAACTCTCTTTAACCTTAATTTTAAAAAATACACACAAAAAATACTGTTTTAAAATTATATTAATTGCTTAGAAGCAATTATTTTAATGAGCACTATTTTAACAGTTTTACATTATTTTTAGTGAGGCACAAAAAGAAGATGGACTTAGAATGCATTTTAAAAAGCAAGATCTATATGAGAAACCAAAACCAAAATTTTAGGTATATAAATGCCATATAATGAAGGCCATATTTAATTTCTTGGCATTTCTTCTCAGAAGTCTCTCTTAGCTTTATGACAAATTGTGAGAGACCAGTCCAGACCATGGCCAGGACTCTGAAGAAGTAAGTGTGAGATACCTCCCTGTGTAGGCTTATGGAGAACGACAGCTCCAGATATGCCTAGTGACAACTGTCTATGTGCACGCTACTCCTCTCTTTCCTCACATCTCCTCCAAGAACTTCCTGAATGTCTGTGATAAAACCATGGACTCGTAGAAGTAAAACTTCCATGTTCTCTATTTCAAACAAGATTGAACTCAGTGAAGTCTTCTTGTTTGTGCTCTGCAGGTCAGATTAGATGATCACAATAGTGCCTGTAGGCCATGTGATGAATTCAGTAGTACTAAAATGTAGAACATTTCTTCATTTAGTGTTCTGCTGAGGCTGAAGAGTTGTTAGCAGAGGCAGTTCTGAGATGATAACCTTTATTCTTCTTAATAAGCATACTGAATTTTAACCAAACTCGTTTGCCATAGGTTCTGCTGCTAATGTTTGAGTTTCACAAAAGACTATTACATGTGTTGGTTTATTGATATTTCTTCCTAAACCTAATTTTCTTACTTGCTCCTTCAAACCTGGGTTTCTCAGATATTGAGCAGGGTTAAAACAAGTTGCTAAGAAACATGGCGTATGTGGTTTCAATTACACAAAATATTGATCTTCTTCTTTTAACATTCCAAACAATTCTGAAAAGTCCATCTTTCTGTTTGATATCCAGAAACACTCCAGAACCTTCCTGGGGGCCTTGTTATGAATATTATAGCAGATAAAGTCTACTTCAGAGATTTTAGTAACATTATTGAGAGACATTCCAAATAGTAACTATTTTAAACTGCCTGGAAATAACTCAGTTTGAAGGGGCTTTATTTATTTATAAAAGTTCACATCATTGCTCTGTTGAAATCAATGTGATTATTTGTTGGTTTTCTTTTGTTGTTGTAGGCTTAATAGAGATAAACGAGTTAAAAACATTTCTTGATTCTGTGAGAGTATTTCTAGAAATTAAAAAAAGAAAGTATTGTGATAACACATTAGGAATGTCTAGTCTGGTACAAATGTGAGAGTCTGATTTGTGGTTTTGGCTGGATTTGAAGTGCAAATATATTTTGACATGTAAAGAGTTCTTGTAAGCAACATATCCTGAAGAAGACTACCCAATGATTATTACTGCTATATTGGCGAAGTCTGTCAAAACAGATATTTTGGGAAAAATTTTAGAAAGTCTAGTCCTTCCTGTCTCTTCCCCTGACTTTTGAGATGCATTTGCCCTAGGGATTGCTGTGAAAATAATACACACAGGAAATTTCATCAACACACAGGAAATTTGCCATAAAAAAGATTTAGCTGAAAATTATTCAGGCCAACATTGTTTCTGAAACACTGTACAGAAGACAATAAATAGCCCTAAAGAAATAAGGTATAGAACTCCAAGTAAGCTGCTTCACACCTTGGCAAGGAATGGGCACTAGCTGTTTTTTTGAATTTAAAAATTTTAAAAACTTTCCTACTTGTCTCTGAGCAGTGTCTGCTCATGTACTTTCTTGAGCAGTGAAACAAAAGTGTCCTCCATTTCTGCCCTGGTCTGTGCTGATCCAGTAATGACTCTCTCTGCCTTCATGGAATAATACAGGCTCCTCATTGGCAGTCAATATTAGTCATAAAATGCTGGCGACTTCCGTATGAGTAATAAACGTCATCAAGAGTAGAAAGTAGCTGCTTTTAGCACACAGCCAGTTGTCTCCTTGAGTATGACCTCCCTGTACCTTTATCACAACGCTCTCTTGCACTCTGTGACGGCAGCATAAGCAACCACAATCTCTGCCTTGCTGTCTACAGTGATACCTAGCATTCTCCATTTTAGCTGATCTATGGGTACTGTCTTCACCCTTGAATTTTAGCATTTCTCATTTTATTAGTTGCCACGTTTTTCTTGCTTGTTTGCTTGTGATTTTTGGGGTGGAAAGACGGCTCTGTTTTTCCTGCAAACCCTTTTTCTTTTTTCTTTGCAAAGGAACTTCTTGTTTATGCCATTACCTCAACAATACTTCAGCTTAGAGCTCTAACAAACACTTATTCAAGGTGATGTGTTGCTGGGTTTCTTGTGAACAATTCCTTGATAGTTTGCTTTTTCTTGTTAGTATTGAAATGTATTTTGCCTCAGTCTTTCATTTCTCTCCCATGATCAGCAAGTTACTTGGATTAACTCTTGCTAGATTCCATTTGTAATAACAACCATGTCACAAGAACAGTTTGTTTAGGGGAAATAAATTTACAAATAAATGTGTAAATAATTAATTAATACATATTTAAGTGAAATCAATAGTAGGTCTAAAAAGGAGTCCTGATTTTGAAAATGTAATTTAAGTGTTTAGGAAAAAAGTTTTTAAATTTAGTAATTGAATCTTTTGTGTTTGCTTATTTTGATAGAACAAAACACCTGCTAGCTAAACTGCTGTATGCTATCCCATGTATGTTCATAGTATACACTGAGTGCTTCAAATAGAAGGGAAGCACATTCACATGAAACTTCCTTGAAACAGAAAAAGTTGCACACACCTGTTTCTTCCTTGTGCCACTCTGGTGCCAGCTGAAACCTTCTGAGGTAATTTAGTTCAACTGACAAGTATGTCTTAATTTCTTTTTTAACTACTTGTGGCAGGATTAATGAGTTGAACTAGTACAGAAAGATACCTAGTGAGCATGAGATATACTACTTCAAGAAAAGTAAAATCACACAGATGTGGCTCTACAAGACAAGAGCACAAGAATGGCACAGGGTTGTGAGGCTTATTTTTCTTTGTTAAATTGTCTCCGACATCTTTCTTAATTTCAACATCAGGCTTAATCAGGCACCCTTTATCTTATAATGTCATCATATAAAAAACAGGGAAGGGTAATAACTTTACTGAATGGAGAAGATAAACTGGTAGTTCATAAAATATTTAGAGAACATAGTGTGAATTTTGGTTTATGGTGTAGACCGAGCACCCAATATCTTGGATTCTCTAATTTGATCTATTTTCTGCAATTGAGAAAAATAAATCTAATCATCTCCTGTTGAGAAAGAAAAAAACACATAGCATTGTCAGTGTCCACTGTAAAACAATCTCAAATATGTAAATGAAGAAGGAAGACTTTGAAGAAAGTCCAGACTTTCAAGACATTTATTTTAAATCTCCTTCAACAAGAATGGAGTGCACACACAGAGGATCAGCCGAGCTAGCTCATACTTCTAATTGCAATTTACTTTAAATTTGAAAAAAAAAAAATCAGATTTAATTGCTTTGTCATCTGTCCTAAAGAAAATACTTTTTATAGTGTGTTGAAGGAAATGTCGTCCTTGTGAAAGAAAGTTAAGGTATCAGTCTGTCAGATTTCACAAACATGAGTTGTTATTTGAGAAACTCATGAATAAACCGTGCATGTTCCTATGTACAGTTCTACTTCAAAGGGAAATACACACTAGTGTGAATAAGGACTAAATCAATGTGAAACAATTTTAAATTTTCTGATCTCTATTCCCACTTGAGTTTTCTTATGCAGGAAAGCAGATATACCTTATTCAAATGAAGGTCTCTTAAGCTCTTTTTCTGGCAGTTTGTAGTCGTTTCTTGCAATCAGTTTTACATTTTCACAATAATATTACCATTTACTTACATAACACTTACATGTATTATTTTTGTAATACCTGCTAAAATTTTAATGAAACCCAAGAAGATGTTAATTCCAGAATCTAGTTTGGGAGCTTTTAAATACTAACGTGATTAAATAGTGATATGATTACAACAATCACCTTAAGGAAAATAAAGCAATATAGGATTGACTAGAGCATTTCAGAAAATAATCATTTTTCTCATGGAACCATCCAGAATTAAAACCTTGGAATAAAAAATACAGCCCAGAATAACAGGGGAGCAATAGCTGTAAAGGTAATGTGTTCACTGCTTCAAATCACTCCTTGGCCTTAGCTTAGAAACTATTGCTACAACTGAGATGTTCTCCCTATATAGTCACATATAGACAGATCTTGTTACACAGACAGATGCTGTTTTGAATATGGTTTGCTTGTTTATTTATTCATTTGTTCATTTTTATCTGAAGAAACACCAAGCCTCCAGGCATGGACCACCTTATTGCCCCTGTTTTAACAATTTGCAATTGTTCTGCCAACAGGCAGTAACAGAATGAATGACATCTGCCATTAAAGACTGGTTCTTGATGATGTCCACAGGCATGATTTTTTGTAATAATTTTGTAGAGTATTTCCAGATGCTTTACAAATCACATGCAGTCCGCTAACAACAGGGTTAATGACCCTTTGCCTACCAAGCAAACTTGCAATTTTCTTTTATTTATTTTCAACCCTTCTTCAGTCTTAATAACCTTACCCAGGACTCATGTCTTATTAACTACTGATTAAGAGCTGTAAATGACAGACAGTAAAGAGATGTTAATGGGAGCAGAGTGCTTGAATTCTACGCTCTCAATATAAATCTTTTGTAATACCATAATCTGCATGTACTTAGGGTAGAGGATCACTCACACTTAACTATCTAACAATTAAATCTTAGTTCTAAGGAATTTATTTTATTTTCTCTATAGTCAGTTGGGGGGAAACTGGATTCCCAGAGGCATGTCCTTCTCTGCTTGCTTCTTTCATGTAGAAAGAGCCTAAAACTAGACTTGGTATTTGATGGACTGAACATGACACATAAGGCAGCTGGTTTTATGATTGTTCCTCTCAGCAAAACAGCATAAAGGATATTTGCCAAAGTCCAGGAATAGGTTGAATATCTGATGGCAGATTTGCCCATCATTATAACATTACAGAATGTTGTATAGGCCTACAGAATATTTCTGACAAATAAAAAAGGACCTTCCTATGTGAACTTTCCCCATTTATGACTATTTCCCCTTATCTGTCAAATCCTTGCTGTGTAATTCAACCTGCTTAAATCCTACACCTAAACAAAATGTGTTTCTTGGAACCACTGAAGACATTCTGAATGGTAAGAAAGAAATATGAAGATTTTTGTTTGGTATAGATTTTTTTGAGAGCCAGTAACACAAAATGTTGATTTGACACAATAGATGGTTGGTTGATGGGAAGCTCAACATGAGCTGGCAATGTGCCCTTGCAGCCCAGAAAGCCAACCATATCCTGGGGTGCATCAAAAGAAGCATGACCAGCAGGTTGAGGAAGGTGATTTTACTTATCTACTCTGTTCTTCCTGATGTTTGCTGGAAGGTCTACTCGTCCAGCCAGCCACAGTCTAGGAGGTTCCTCCAGTGCCTTGACGATAACTTTCTGATGCAAAGGGTGGAGGAGCTGACTAGAAGCCCCTGCTGGACCTCATCCTCACTAATAAGGAGGGTCTGGTTGAAGTGGTAAAGGTTGAGGGCTGCCTTGGTTGCAGCGACCATGAAATGGTGGAGTTCAGGATGATCTTGTGTGGCAGGAACAAGATAGCAAGCAGAATTGCAACCCTGGACTTCAGCAGGGCAAACTTTGGCCTTTTCAAACAATTGCTAGGGGAAATCCCATGGGCAGGATGTTAATTCTGTGATTCTGTGATTCTTGTGAGACCCCACCTGGAGTACTGTGTCCAGGTCTGGGGCCTCCAACATAAGAAGGACACAAATTTGTTGGAGCAAGTCCAGAGGAGGCCACAAAGATGATCAGACAGCTGGAGTACCTCTCCTGTAAAGACAGGCTGAGAGAGCTGGGCTTGTTCAGCCTGGAGAAGAGAAGGCTCCAGGGACATCTTATAGCAGCCTTACAGTACCTAAAGGGGACCTACAAGAACCAATAGAAACACACGCAGATATAGAATCAATCATAGAATCGTATCATAGAATCATTGTATCATAGAATGGTTTGGGTTGGAAGGGACCTTAAAGATCATCTAGCTCCAACTTCCCCTGCCTCCTGTATGTGGAATGCATGTTTAAGTATATGAACATACACGACAGAAACTCAGGGATTTATCTGTAGCCCTAAAAACTCATCCTTGCACTTTTCTGAGATTTAGCCCAAGAAAATAATCCTTAGCTTTAGGGTTAGCATTGGGGGCTGTAAAGGAGCTGACAAAGGAAGGGATAGGCTACAAAAAATTACCCCATGAAAGATTTTTTTATCTAGGATAGCACTGCCTGAGACCATTTTTTTTTTTTTTTTCAGCCCAGATAAAGATTTAAGTTTAGGATTGGGCTTACAGTAGGATTACAGAATATGAGTCAAAGCCTAGCATACCATTTGTAGTGGAGTTGCAAAAGGTCTGCCAAAGGAGGATAGGTTGCAGAAAATACTTTCTCTGATAACTGTTTGATCTCAGCCAGGACTAGGGGTCCTTGGCTGAGACTCAGAATATATCTAGGCTTAGGGTTAGGCTTAACTTTAGGGATAGCACTAAGGTTAGTGTTAGGATTAGGGAGAAGATAAGACACAAATACCTGAGGGGCACCTGGAGTGGCACTGTGGAGGGTCTGTCAAAGGAAGCTTAGCTTGCAAAAATAATATCTCTTGAGAATATATTCATATGGACCCTTGGTAAAGGCTCATCCCAGGTTTAAGGTTTAAAGTCTGTGACATATATATAAAGGTTCTTGGCAATGGCTAGGACCATATTTGGAGTGCTTATGTTTATTGTCTGCAAAGAGAAAAGGCCCAGACCTCCTTTTGGCTGCAGAGGGGCTGCCAAAGGAAGACTTAGGCTTCTGAAAGAGCTCTTCACTGATAACTGCTTTGCCTTGAATGTGGTTCAGATCCTTACAAAGAATCAGCCTACTCTTAGGGAAGGATATCAGAACAACCAAGTCATCTTCAAAAGTATCATTCTTTTAAGACATGGTCTGACTTTTTTGTTTCAATATGTCTATGAGTTGATCCAGAATATTTACAATTCGAAAAATTTAAGTAAAACATAGGTTTTTTTTTTTTTTTTTTAAACAGTGATTTTTAGACTCACCAGGACATAAATTACTTCCTCTATGGTCTGGGCAACTGGGAGGACTACTTTCTTTTTCTTTTCTATGTCTCTTGTTCTTAGTTTGAGGAGCATGCTGGAATTCAGGTGTAGAATATCTATAAAGTGCTTTGTCCCAATACTACTTCTAGCTTGACTGAGGAACATAAATAACTCACCTCCAACAAATCAATTCATTATATCTGAGGTTTAGAATGATTTGTCTCCTTACTGGTCTGTTTGTGAAAAAAGTCTTTTAATGTCCACAAAAGCAGCAAATTTGTGCCTTCCGTGGTGTAGACTTGAGCACTCAAAAATCATACTGATAGACCAAGACCCTGGAATTATGCCATCCTTTATTCAGAAAAGGAGATTCCAGAAGTGGGTTGAAAATTACATGAGTCTCAAAGAAGGAATAGAAATGAATGACTGTATTGATGAGAAATATCCCCCAAAACTCCAAAGATTCTTTTCCACTACAGTTTCTTCTGAGCACATTTCAGTGCAGCAGGGAGCATTGCTGCAAACCAACAAGCTAGTCTGACTTTTCTAAACGTAGAATGACTGGCATTCTGAAAGCTGTATATGCAGATTATGCCATGTCTTTTATTATCCATAACAACCTAATAGTGTTTCTGGTGGAGAATATAGATTTTTTCTTTGTTACAGTTAAAAAAGCACCTGGTAACTACTGCTACATTTGAGATGTGGGTCCATTGAAAAGTATTAACTGTCCGCTACATAGCAAGAAGGAGAAAAGACAAAACTGAATTTCCACAAGATTCACTCTTATTATATTATCTTCTCCATGTTGTGTCATAATTTAATCTAATTCTTCTTTCTTCTCTGAAAGGTCAAAAAGAAGAAACGTTTACACTTTGGCATTTATTTACTAGTACCATATAGGAGTCTGACCTTGTTTTCTGTGTTTTGTTATGGACTGGGTTTCAGAACTGGCCTTCCAAGCTGAATTGTATCTCACAGGTTGCCATGTGTGACAGATACAGTTCTTACCACAAAGTCGCACGACACTGCATCACAGAAGCTACCATGAAAGTTAGTCCAGATGGGATTCTGATTATTGTTCATTTAAATTATTTGGGGTATTTGGGTAACTTGTTATTTGTGTAAGAACATTAAAAACTATATAATCTTTCTTGTGTAATTATAAGAAAAATGACCTTAATATGACTTGGGTGAGGAATTACGACATTAGAGCTCTTTGCAGCCACTCATCCCAATGTTAACTAAATGGTCCTCATTGGTAGCAAGCAACCTATTCTGTCTTAAGCACTGTGGGAAGAGCAATGTTACAGTAATTAGAATGGAGACAACTTAGACCAAAATCAGATGTTTTTCTGGCATTCTAAATTTCTTCTTAACTCTTTCTAAAGAGTAAAATTGTCTTTATTTTGAACTCTGGAAAAATAACCTTGTAAAAGGTATGATTCTTAGGGGAAATCAGATAAAGTCACTTGTTTTGCCATGTTAACGAGTAGGCTTTCATGTTGTTTATAATTTCAGAAAATCCCTTCTGTAATCAAAACCAACCCCCTATGCCATCAACAACCCATGGCAGATAGTTACTTTTTATTGTCCTGCATTTATATAAAAGGAAAGGCTCCTGGAGATTGAGTCAATTTTCACTGAGATGCCAAACCAGATTGCACTGGCTGATTAAAACTTTGGAGGCAATTTTGTCATCAAGCATTCACAAATAACCTAGTTCTTGCTTAGAAACTCTGCTGAATTAGTGTATATCAATCATACAACTAGAGAATATTTAAACAGTGTAGGGAATTAAATGTAATCAGAGAGAAATTCAGAGAGTTTTTACCCAGAAGATCCTGCGCATCTCAAGTAGGGCGGGAAGATCAAGTGGCTGCCCCCTGAAGCCAGTGAACAAATTCCCTTTGTCTTCATTGGCTGCTGCAGAGACCTGAAGGGTGGGCACCAGAGCTCTGGGTTTTGATGGCTTAATGAACAAATCAGTCATCAAGAAATAAACTTGTAATAGCGTCTGTGATGCTGTTCCTAGTAGCTAGTGATGCTTATTGTCTGATGATCAGTAACAGTTAACGATTTAACCGTTTAATATACTTTAAGTAAAAATGTCCATATTGCACAAATAGATTTTTTAACCAACTCTTTGATATTTATAGCTAGAATACCAATAAACATTATATGTGTTCATTATTTAAAGTAACTGTCATGCAGTCGTAGATGGTTCATGGTATTTGAAATGTGTGTTTACAGGAAATGACACATCATTAATCCAAGCCTCTCTCTAGGCATGACCTCAGTTTCATGCACAGTGACAGTAATTTCTCAAGACTTCTGACTTCTCATCAGGATGTCTCTTCTGGTTGTACACTTGATTGCATCTAATAAACTACATGATGATAACTGGGCCTTGTTAACTTTATCTGCCAGCATGATGTAACAAAAGCTGAAAATGACAATTTCTTTTGAAGTAAATTCTATAAATATGTTGATAAAAAGGAACTTTTTTGTGAATTTCTTTGTTTAAGGGCAATAGGGTCTACAGCTGCTCTTTGTGCATGTTTTGAGTGTTCCATTACTAAGAAACTTGCAATAGACCTGATGAGAATTTCTAATATTCAAAAAAGATCCAGGAAGTTGCAAGATACTATGACCTAGAATTTGCAAAAAATGTAGGGTATCCACCACTTTCACAACAACTAGGATCCCAATTACCTGAAAAATTCACTCAAAAAACCGCAGATATCTTAAATAAAATACTTGTATATTAAAGATAACACTGAGTTTTGTATGGACTTTTGTGGGCCACTCAGTGCAGCTTCAGTGTCTGCAGATGAAAATTTCAAAGATTTCCAGAGGACGTAGCATTACAAATTCCAGTTAACAATCTTGAATACCATATACTAATAAAAATTTTATCGTAGGATTCCTTTGATGAAATGTATATATCTGAATTTACCATCTTTGTGCCCTCTAGGAAGAAAATTGTTTGAACTCGCAAGCCATCTCATCACATCTTCAATTCTAAAACAGGATTTCAGAACTCTGCCCTAGGAGTGTCTATCCATTGACTAATGAACATGTAGTTTAACCTGTCCAGATATCTATCAAATACCTATGTTGCTGATAGATGAATTCAGGAGCAAACCACACTTTCAGATTCTATAAGATTTTATGGTAAAGGCAGATGAAAAACTATTGTGCCAATATAAAATGTGAATTTAGGAAATTAAAAAAAATATTGTATTGTTTGTGTTACTACATGCTAAATGGTCAGATCCAGTTGCTACACTTGCTGCTGATGCCCAGCTGCTCTCCCTCTTCTCCATACAAATGGAAAGCCCACTAGAGTTTCACTGAGTTTCTGGGCAGTTTATAAAGTCTCAAAAGAGACTGTCAAGAACAACTCAGATGCCAACACTGCTGTGCATTTGGTAATAAATAAAAGAAAATACCTTGTTTTATAGAAATGGATATGGTAATATGCTCAAGATCTTCCAGATGTTTTCATAATTTTACTTGCTAAGCCTCAAAAGTGTACAAACTCTCAATTACAAATCCTGCAGTTCCTTCTCTGTCTCTGTCAGAATAATGTAGAAGCTTGCTAACATGTTTGTCTGGTTTTATATGCATGAATTATTTATTAATCCAGCCATGGAATGATTGGATGATTTGGAAAGCATTGCATGACATATGGAAAGCTTGCAGAACTCAGGAACACAGTGTGGCTTAAGGGCATTCAAGTGATATATCTGTTTTTTTCTGAGTCATGATAATATACTTGTTTAGTAGGTGGGAGCCAATGCCTTTGATTTGAAGATATATTCTAAGAAATTCACTGCCTGATGACATGGGATGTTACATTCAGTAATCAAGACCACAAAAGTTTAATGCTTTTGAAAACAACATACTAGCAAATTTTCAACAACTTGTTTGGATTTTCCTCCATGTGCAATTTCAATCACCATGTGCATATACTATTCCTGTTGCTGGTGTGTTCCTTTGTGACCACTTCGCAATACTAATGAATCACTGACCTTCAGAAGCAATACACCATAAATACTTTGATTAATTAATACTGTCTGGGTCTGAAAAATATTTGGCATTCTCACACTTTTTATAAAAAGTGCTTGTGTGCTATTAAATCAGTGAATCCTTATGAACAAGCCAATAGCATTTTCTACTGGAGGGAGAAGCAAGACAGGAGAAGTTTATGAGTGGTCTTGATCTTTATTTATACAAAACTGCATTGTCCACAGACAGGAAAAAGAGATGAGAAACAACTTTTCTCTAAATTCTCATGTACATTCCTTCCAAAGAGGTCATTGCTTTTCAATGTAAATTGATTCAACAGTGGGAACATCATTTTAAAAGAGCAACTGCATGGAGCTATGCATGGAGATCTGTTCAGAATCAGTTGCAAATCAAGTATTTGTGAGTCTCTGCCCTCAAGATGAAACTCATTACTGGCCTAAAGTTAAGCCCATTACCCTCTGCAGTTTCAGCTGAGGTTAGATTTCGGCACTTGGATGCAGGAGAATAACTTTTTGTTATAAACAGCCTACACTTTGCAGAACGAGTTATTTTGCTGCATTTCTGTGCAGTGAAAGACACTTTTGGTTACACTATCTACAAAAGTTGTCTGCTTTTTCTCTCAAATTTCAGCTAATTAACATTTTCATTACATGGTTGTTCATTACTTCATAGTTCAATCCCTGCCACATCTGCATCTATTACAGTATGGGATGGGAACTCTCCGGAAAGCCTCAGAACTTTCACTGTTTTCAGTAATCTGTGAATCCAGAGCCAGGCTGGGAGGCAGAATTATCTTTGGTTTTGACTTGAAAACTAAATTAGACATATCAGATCTTGCCACAGATAAACTATCTTCATTCTGCTTACCTCCAAGGTGACACACAGTTAGTAGGGAAATCTCACTGACTTACACACCGTATCTAAAAGATCATCAAATAATTCATCAGTGCTCATCAACAATGACTTAAGAACTGTAAAATGAAATTTGTTTTTAAAATTTAATCATTTGGTTATACATTTACCTTTTTCGTGATTGATAAATCAGGATTTCTGTGTGTTGGATTATTGCTCCCTTCTCTCTCCTGAATCCCCCACCCGAGTAATCCTACTTATTGTGCCAGCTTTTAATTAGAATGTGTCAATGGAAGAGACACATGTCAGTAGCCATTAGAGTGTTATATTATTATAGTGTATGCATACAATTATAGACCATATTTTTGTTTCAGTCTAAGAAATACATTTATTTTATGGATTTTCTGATTGTTCAGTTGCAAAATGGGTGCAATTTAATTTGTAATACATATTTTTCCCAGTTTATATATTATAAAATTTGTACTTCCTCTTTTGTTGAAAATAAAACTGTTTTCAAAGGAAGGGAAAAGTTTCTCTTGTTCTTTGAAAGAAATGTGTTGAAACGTCATGGTAAATGCACATACTCTTGCTATTCTGTTGCATCGAGAAGAAAAGATTAAGACACTTGAGATCTAACACTGCAAGATTTCACTGAATAATGAAATGTACATACTGATGGTCAACTCAAGTCTTTTAAATAAACTGTGCATTGCAATGTTTCTGTCCTGCAATATGAAAAACAGAAAGTAATTTGACAAAATAAAACACTAGCAGCTTGCATGTCAACAAAACATTTCAACATCTGTTGGGGGCCTTTTTAATACTCACCATACAATCAAATGGGTTTTCTGCAAAGAGAAGAACCTTGATTATTTTCAGATTTATCTTCTTCTTTTTAAAAATCGTATTTTAATAAACGATGTTGTTGCAATTCTATGTTTCAGTGACTCATCTGATTAAAAAACAAAAGCTGTGTTTCAGCCTCATATTTCACTGGCCTGCATTCTGATACCCATAACTATCATGCTGATTAAAAGCATCTGCAAGCAAAAGAGATGCTCCATACTTGCATATGTGATCTCATATAAGATAGAATTCAAAAATTCATCAAGTTTGATGACCTCCTACTTGAAATTAAGCTTCTGACTCCTGCCATTCCAATAGAGCTAGGGATAATAAATGAGTCATCTAACGGATGGAAATAGGAACAAAATATTATTCCTATGTGAACCAGTTACAGGAGGAAATAGCAATGTCATTTGAGATACTTTGATGCAGACAGTAGGTAGAAGAAGGACTGAAAGGTCTATCCACTCTACATAGGGCTTGCAGGACATAAAGACAGACAATGAGGAGTGTTTGTAGTGAGTTGATTATTTTTCCTTTGTATCTTCTATATATATTAAACTAAGGCTATTAATAAAGATGCTTTGTAGGATGTGAATAATTATCTGGGGACCATAAAACTGTTGAATATTGCATGCAATGGTAGTTAGGTGGCTCTCCAAGAGGACTGTGAGGATCAGTGAGAGCTGGTACTGAGCAGATTTGCAGGCAGCTCTTAGCACTGCTTACAGAAACACTCCTGGGGTGTCTGGGAGCACTGCAGAGGACACAGACTGAATGCAGCTAGAGCTAATTAGAATATATTCCACAGAAAACACTGAAATAAGAAAACAAATATTTCTGCTTTGGAGTAAAACCTTTGAATTTTGTGTCTAGTGTGAGTTCTGAAATCTTATTTTGAAAAAAAAAAAAAATTACATTTTCATCAACAATGACAAAAATTGCAGAGGTTTCTGGGCAGATCTGTCTGCACTCAGGCCTAATGGAAATAACTCAATGGGCACAAAAATCAAGGATTTGTGACAGAAAAGTTAAAAGAGTGTAATTAAATTAGCACATTTATGCGTGTTATATCCTTTCTCTCACCCTTTCTTTCCTTCCCTTGCCTTTCCAGAGGTAGTAGCTTTTGCAATCACTGCAGAGCTTTTTTGTTTCAAATTAATGATAAATCCTCAACAAATAGGCTTCAGTGACATGTGCATACATTATATAATCCTACATTTTCAAGGATGGTAAGAGTCATCAGTAGCTTTCTCCCACTCACAGTGCCAAATTTAGAATGTGACTATTATATAGAGAAAGTCACTTTGTCCGCAGCCTTTTCCACCTCTACAGATTTGATACTATACACCGTTTTGACTGTCTACATCTTTTCTCTTGATGCATTTCAGTATTATATGTATGTTGTCCCTCTTCTGCAAGATAATTTGAAATTCTCAAATAAAATATTAATGACTAAAATACATGCTTTTAATATAAGATGTGGGAGAGGTGGGTGAGACCGGGTCATTTCTGTGTGAGACGAACTTGTACCCAACAGGTAGTAGAAGACCTAATTTAATAGTGCTATAAATGAAACATACTACAATGCACAGAAGAAAGAATAACTTACACTTTCCATAGAAACTCAGATTTTGGTAGCAGAAAACTTAGACGATTATAATTCTAAACAGCACATTAAACTTACGAAACTTATGAAAAAATATAGGTGAAAACCCACTTTGAAGAAATGACAGAATATTCTACAATTTATCTCAGCCACCTGTCTGTTGTTTTTGTGGTGTCACACATGAGGACAGCTTGTAAACTTCCTTTAGGTTGAGAGAGGTTCTCCTTCCCCTCTACTCTGCCCTGGTGAAACCACATCTGGAATATTGTGTCCAGTTCTGGGCCCCTCAGTTCAAAAAAAACAGGGAACTGCTGGAGAGAGTCCAGTGCAGGGCAACAAAGATGATTAAGGGAGTGGAGCATCTCCCTTATGAGGAAAGGCTGAGGGAGGTGGGGCTTTTTAGCTTGAACGAGACTGAGGGGTGACCTTGTTAATGTTTATCAATATATAAAGGATGAGTGTCACGAGGATGGAACCAGGCTCTTCTCGGTGACAACCAATGGTAGGACAAGGGGTAATGGATTCAAACTGGAACACAAGAGGTTCCACTTAAATTTGAGAAGAAACTTCTTCAAAGTGAGGGTGACAGAACACTGGAACAGGCTGCCCAGGGAGACACTCTGGAGACATTCAAAACCCACCTGGATGCCTTCCTATGTAACCTCATCTAGGTGTTCCTGCTCTGGCAGGGAGATTGGACTAGATGATCTGTTGAGGTCCCTTCCAATTCCTAAGATTCTGTGATTCTGTAATCAGAACTCATCTGCCATCAAGATCTACTGTGAGGCATTTAGTATCCGATGTCGGTCTGCTTTTTCAAAAATAAAAGAGCCTTTCAGAGAATTCATGTTTTTTACAGCAAAAACCAATATTTGATGAAATCTTCTGGAAGTCTAATAATCACCTGTAATTAAAAAAAAATCTAATTTTAGTTCCAAAAGTGTCTCCTTTATTTTTTATTTTCCAGTAATGGAGAGATGGAAGAACTTTTTTATTGTTTGTTATTATTCAGTCTTCAGCAAAATTTGAATAATATTTTTAAGAAATAGAAGATATTACAATTTCATTTTAAAATTCTTACAAAATACGTATTTTCATTTAGCTTTAGCACTTTTTTCAGGGTTGCACATTCAAAATTGCCAATAAGGAAGCATCCAGAAACAAAGCAACAAGCATCCCTGAAATCCTGACTATTAAAAAGGAACTAGCTAGCAAAAGTCAAGCAGCTTTAAATCAGATTAAATGCCTAACAAATATTTCAGAGGTCTACCAAAGACACCATGTTGAAAGTACTTTTAGACCTAGAGCCCCTGGGAGTTAATGAAAAGGCATATATAGTTTTTATTTAAATCTCTGTTCAAGTAAGAAGAGTCCTAAGATTAGCCAAAGATTAGAAGTTAAAGCAATGTCATATTTATATATTTCTTAATGCAAGTTATTTGAACCTCTAATTTCAGCAGTGGGAGCCCAGTTTTGAGACCTGTATTACCAGCTGGATTAAGACAGTGGCAAGAGCACCCACTTTTAAGCTCTGTAAATTGACAGGGACGCTCCAGAAAAATCTCTCATCCTCATGTGCAGAGTCTATGGCCAAGAACCTTAACTGCTTGGAGCTGCCTTACTCCAGGGGCTCCCTCCTGCTAAAATTCATAATAGACTGGGAAACAGAAAATGGGAGAACTTTTATGGGAACTATATAAAACTTGAAGAATATAAGAGATTAATGCAACTCTTTCTGAACACATTACTTAATGCTTACTGGCTCAGATTCTCTCTGACTGCACACATATGTATTATAGTAGTTCCCATCTGTCCCAGTATAGATAGGACATGGTCTGTCACACCCAGCTAAAAAGGAGTTTAAGCATCAGAGTCTCAGAGGATGATTCATAAATATAATATGATTGTTTAAATGTCTTTTTTAAGTGCTTTGTGATGCAATGACATCAACAATTAAGACTACGGCTATTTAAGCAATTAGTGTTGATCAAAAATTGCTCTATGGGTGTTGAGAAAGGTTTTCTTTTGGATGTGGTCTTTAATTATGTGTCTATTATACCTAGACAGACATACCCAGTTCAGTCTTGGCTGCGCTGTCTAAAATAGTGTCCGATGTGACTGAAAATCACAGCAGCCAGGAAGAAATTCAGGCATCAGTTTTGGGAAACCTTAAGGCAGTAGTCTGTACTGTTGCATTACATTCTTTGGAAACTGTGAAATTAGCATTTGCCTCTATGGGTCATCACTAACTCTCACCATTTAGACCAGAGTAAAACTGCAGTTTAAGATCAGTGCTCTTTGTATTGGAGAATGAAATTTTGACACTAACAAATACTGAGACAAATATAATGGGCCAAAAAAATTTATACATGTAGCTCAGATAAATGTCCATAAGGATAGTGTTTGAGCAGTCATAGCAAATACACATTCTTGACTAAATAAATGCAAGTGGATTTCCTCCCGTTTTCATCAACCTATTTCTCAAATTATTTTTCAGCTTTGTGGGCTCCAGCCAACTAAGTTACCTGTTGTTTTCTGAACCATTTTCTCATGCACATTCATAACTCATATACCATAATTTATACTTAGAAAGAAGTGGGAGGCATTAATGGTTTCCTTGCTTTCATTTTTGCACATTTTATGATGCAGAGGGAATTGGAGGGCTGGTTAATCTTTAAATCAACTACTAAAAATGAATGTTATTAAGATATTTTAAAGTGTTAACCCATTTACCCTTTAATAGCTATAGAGTTCTCTCTCGGTTGTTTTTTACTCATTTTCTGAGTCCACCCTGTGGGAATTTTTTCTTCTAGTCTGGTGTTAATTTCTTCTGGAAAATGATGAAACCTATATATTTTATAATTTCCCCAGTAATGATGGAAAATGCCTAAAAACTTTGAAGACTACAACTGCATTTTGCAAGTCAGCAGACAAATTGTTTTTACTTTGTATTAAGTTAGTTCCATCTTTTTATCTCTTATAACCTTAAATCAACTTCTGAAACAGTTCAATCTGATTAGTTTATTTATAGTGGTGGAGAATATATATATATATATTTTTTTTCTGTTTGGAAATAGGAATTGCAACACACATGAGAGGTAATTTTTCTGTTTCAGTAAAAAAATTATTTCCCTGCCACACCAGATAATACATACTCATCTTTGCTTTTGGAAATGTAACAGACAATTAACTTTGAATCCATGCTGCATGTAGAAATGAAGATAATTTATATAATTCAAAGAGTATGGAAGCCACAGTGTGTTTGCAGACAGAACTGGCTCAATAATGATGTCTCCTGATGCTGTGGCTAATAATTTGTATGATTCACATTTTTGTTTTCTTTGTGCTATAAGTTTGGAAGTACCAATATTTTTGGGGGGGCACTTTGTTAACTTGGTGTGATGAATACACTTCCATTTTCACATTCCTTTGTCTATGTTGTATCTTAGCAGTAATTTTGATTTTTAATCAAGGAAAGCTAAGTACAAGTCAAGTTTCAGTATACTGTAATTGAATTATCCTGATGTCATTTAGATGGCTGAGTCTGTATTCAGTAAGGCAGCAAGATATGGGGGAAGTACATTAGGAAGATGAACACCAATAAAAGGGAAGAAGGATAATAAGGAAAGTTACAGGAATTGGAATTAAGATATGCAGTGTTATCACTGCAGATCCTGAAGTTGCACACAAAAAAATTAAAACAAACTGTCTTTGTGCCTTTTCCACTTCCTGAGTCTTGAGGAGTAGTGGGGAACAGTTATGTCCTCCTGGCAAGGATTTATTTGCAAGGCAGTACATCTAGGATGTGTGGAAATGGTACGTAGACAAATTCTAAAGGATATAATATGGAAACACCTTCTGCCACTGTTCCAGGTCTTTGCCACATAAAGGTTCTATGTCTCAGGGAAAACAGCTGGTGAAAAACTTTTGCATTTCTAGCCCCTTGACATAACCATGGCAGCCTATTGGACCATTATGGAAAGAAAAAAAAAAGCACAGGGTGCTTTAGGATTTTTGTTTTCTGTAGAAAGTTTGCAATACATTTTAAACAGTCTTAATGTTCTACACTTCTGTTTTTTTTCCTCTCTTTTAAAATAATAAGCAATCTAGGTGATTTATCAGAGTGTCAGGAAGATGAGCTCAGGTCTGGTTTTTTTCCAAGGAACAATAAAAGAATTTAGGACTGTGCTAAAAGCTCCTTGCTGCCAATATAAGTTTTTCCATGGAGTATACAGGGCTTTGAGTCAAGGAACAGCTCTCCCTTAGGTGAAATCCAGAAATGAAAGACAATGAAAAGACAAACCAAAACAATAGGATTACTAAGAATACTTCAGTTTAATTTGTTATTGTATTCACAAGTATAATTTATGTTAATATTTTTCACCTTATCTACATTTGAAGGTTTTTGAGAAAGAAATTGCCTTGGACTGCTACAGGATAGTCTACTAAATACATGAAATGCAGAGATGTTTCTATATTGTGTACTTACCTTCCACTCAGGTAAGTAGCATTCCAAACAATCACGGTGGTAACATTGATCTAATCACAGATCACACCTGTGCATACACATCAAGGAATAAATTGAAATGTATTTGCAAACTGTGCAGGGACATTGCTAGCTACCAGAGACATCCATTAAGGCCTCTTTTTCTTTTTGGAGACAACGTTTTTTTGTCTAGAGTAGGCAAAAAATTCGTTTCTCACACATACTACTCAATTATTTATACCCAAAGACAGCGGTTATCCTTGTCACTGTGGGCTGTTTACTGGTGGTTTTGTGTTATAAAAAATTCAGTGATGATAACTGCTTTACTAGTAAAAATTAAAACCCAGTTATAACAGATGAAGTAGTCATGGAAACAAACAAAACAACTAATTTAGATTAATTTAGTACTTGTTTCTTTAAAGCAATGAAACATATACTAGTGGGATTTAATTTGTTTTTCATGGAAGATTTGCTTCATCTAAAACTTCAACATTTTATTAACTCTATTATTATTTTAAGATCTGAGGGAAACACAGGAGCTGCTGAAGTAAAAAGCAAAGTTCACATTGGCTTGGCCACAAGCTGTTAAAAGAAACCCATGGTTAGCTGTAATACATTTTGGAAATATTAGAGCAATATAGAAAAAGTACTTCCTATATGTGATTTAATGCCAGAACTTTTTAATGTTTGTATCACAGCTAACAGACCAGTATAAAGCATTCAGTCTTTTACAAAAGAAAAAAGGTCGAGGCCTTTTGCTTTTGGTAGTGCTGACAGTAGTGTTTAAAATAGTTCTCTTTCTGCGTATAAGTCCAAATTAAACTACTGCTCTTTAAGTTGCAAATAACACAAAACAGGATAGTTCATCCCAAAAGAGAAACATTGGTTAAAAGTATTGATATACAAAATGATCCAATGTTAGGAGAATAATCCTATAAACCTGTGGCTGCTTTTCTTTCTTGATGCAAGGAGACAATTTTCTGCCGGATTTGTGAATGAAAGTCTTTTCCTCAGTCAGGGTATCCTGAAATAACTTTAGCATGTGTCTATGTCTATCATTGGAAATATTAAAAGAAGTGGAAGGTACTTTATGTGTGAACTATTTTTGGTTAATGCTGTCATACATAAAATTGTTTTAAATAGAATGTATTTTACTATTAAATAAAACTTCCTTTTTCATAAAAATATTATTTTCTAATAACTGACAGTGGTAGGTAGGACCATCCCATACTTCCTGTGATTTTGGAACCAGTTCTGATTTAAAAATTTGCATTCTATCAATTAAAAAAAAAATAAAAGTAGGTTAATCAATTACTCACTGACAGATTTTAAAAAATAATGGACAGTTAGGAGTCATTATCAAATGAACATTTAGGTTTAGACAGGTTCTTCAGGAAAAAAAAAATCAAAGTAGTCAACTTTGAAAAAGGAAGACTGGGTATTGAGTAAGAAAGAATACAGGTAAACTTACAGAGTGTGATGAATTTTAGAAGACGGTGGGACTACTTATAAAAATTACATAAAAAAACTAAATGGTTGAATAAAACATATAATATTTCCAATATCTAATATCTTTGTTAAGTAAAGACTTACAAGAAGCTTAAAAACGACTCTACTGAGTTTAAGAAGAAAGTTTTATAAGGACTTCTTACAGCAGGGATGTAGATTCATATGGAGTAAACATATTGTACTGCAGTGCAATGTGCAATTACTGAAAGTGTTGATGAAATGTTATAACTTGAGATACAGCCAATAGTAATGTTCACAATCCGTAATTGCCACTAGTATTAAGAACTTTATAGGTTCCAGAAACCTGTGAAATACATGAGCATAAGGGCCCCAAATTGTGTGTAATAGTTGCAGAGAAAGGATATAACTGTATGCTGATTCATGACAAATGGTAATTTTTCCTTAGCATACAAGAACTTCACCACATAAATTTATACAACCTGTTTAATACCTCCAAAAGGAAAATGGTACATGACAGTCTTCTAGTTAATGGAAAATCTTTAATTCAAGTTGAAAACCTCTCAACTCATTGCTGAACATGTTGCTTTATGACTTCCTTAACAAAGAGGTTATAGGCTATGCTAATCTAATTGTCTTCTTTACTCCTCTGGTACTCCTGGAGTAAGAATCTGAAACTTCTTTCTTGTTTCACTACAGATTTCCATGTTCATCTCACTGCTCTGAACTGAGTTGAAATGTGGTTCGCTTCCTGACATAAGTCACTGTTACTTGCCTTTACGTTTCCTTCTTGCCGCCTTTGTATATTTCTGTGCTTTTCTTCCTCACACTTGGTCTTTTCCAGTAATTTCCTATAGGTAAAGCTCTCACCATGACTAATACATTTCTGTGAAATTTTAAGTAAGAGATAAGCAACTCATGTGCCTATAAATGTTTTCTAACATTTCAAATTTTTTGCAATAAACTAAAGTGTAAATTAAAATGATAAAAAGTTGTGTTTGCTCAGTTACCCACCTGCACTTTTTTCCTAAAATAAATGAGGAGATAGATAGACAGACAGATAGATAGATAGATAGATATGAAAATGTCTTGCACAATGGATGAAATTATAGTATTTATTTTGAAGCATCTTGAATATCAATAACTAGGGCTTGGGAAGTACTCAGCAATAAGCTTATTATACTTTTTTACTGAGGATCAGATCTTGGATGGTATAATTCCTGCAGGTACCTACATAAAGCATCTTCACTTTGATTATAGGACTATACAGAGATTTCAAACAGTGAACACTGAATGAATGTATGAATTTTTAACTGAACAGCAATTTTAGCTTCCCTCTACTGTTTACTGATCTGAGCTGTCTCAGGCTTTTAATCCTCAAAGAGCTAAGAAGTTCAATCGAAGCCTAAATTACAAGTCTTGGCTAAAAGTCCATACTGACTCCACTCCAGAAAACAAGTTCTCATTTCCAGCAGTGACACATGACAAAAAATAGAAAACTAAAAAGAAGAAAAAAAAAAGAATCCTGAGAAAATATGGAGAAGGAAACTGTGATGGTATGAAAAAGCTTATTCATCACACATCATTCCTCAATCGTCACCTATGAAAAGATGAGGTCTTGAATGTATTCAAGGTGCAAGACTGAATATAAAGTGTAGTTTAGACTCAACTGGCTAAGAAAATAATGCTGCCTTAGATGCCTTAGAGCGTTCTGCCTGGCTTTCAGCTGCCTCTCCAGAAGGGTGAGGGTCTCTTGGAAGTCTTGTGTGAAATCTCAAAGTCACTGGGGCTCTCTTAGCTAATGCTGAGCATAACAAGCAGCACTGATTACCTATTACCCTATACCTATATCCTAGTGTCATTTTGAGTGCTGCAGTGTCCAGACTGGCCTGCCACTGCAGCTTCCAGAAGTCTTCAGATCTCATTGTACCCAACTGAATCAGCTCAAGATTAGACAGCTGTGTGTAGGTGTCCATATGCATGCTAGTAGCAGACATTTCTCTCTCATTATTGGTAATGGGCATCTAAAGAGGGGGACGATGGTCTGAACCTAGGTATCAAGTGTCATTTCAGATGTGGTGTGTAGCTTCCAGGTGTTGCCTCAGTGTCAGGCAGGAAACCCATGTCTGATAGCCCCATGCAGATGTCTTGAAAGCCCTGTGGTGTCTCACATGAAATTAGGTACCCATATTTGGATAACAAAGTATGATCTTCATCAATAAAATAATCAAAACTAGAGAGAAATTTATCTCAATCTAAAATAGTCATTTTGTTTAAACTGTTTGTTTAAGCTGTTTAAACACTGATGTTTTGTGATATTTCAGGTTATTCAGGATGTGCATGGGGCTGTAGGTACAACATATGATTTACAGGAGATCCGTGCTGTTCTACAACATCAAGTGGAGCTCAGGAGAAAATATTCCACTAATTGAATGAACCAGATAACACACCACATGCTTTTGTTTAGCTTACTGAGTCCTGGATGAGAACTAATATACATGATGTACCTGTAGATACATATACTTAGAAATCTAAGTACAGGCATCTTAATTACTGAATCTTTTCATGCTGCTCTTTTCCATCACACCAGGCATATATTCTCTTCTGCTCATGCTGAAAATTCTCACAGTTAGAGACCATCTTTTTAATCTGTACAATGTCAGGACCAAGGAAGCTGGTCAGAAGCATATCAGATCATAAAGGCTGTCATGCAGAGACTAATCTGACTACTACATGATGCTGCAGGCTACATACTCAGTAATACAGACCGTGATCACATTGGCAATTTCCTCCCTGTAATGGCTTCCCACCAAATTTTAAATCAAATTTTAACCTACTGTTTCTGTGGTCCCCTAGTATCATAATTCTAACATTGATAAAAGATTCCATGAGTTCTATCCACTGCCTTGCAGAGCAGCCTCATAAACTGCTCACTGTTCGTTTCTTAGTACATAATAAGTGGAAAGACCAAGAAAATTAATCCCTGCATTGATTTTCATAGAGTACCATCAAACAGAGATGATGATCAGTATCATATTTTAACTTATTTGTGGATATAATGTATTTTGCAGTCTAGACACAAATCCAACAGATCTTCCAGTGGGAGTTGTGAGAACAGAAAGTTAAACTGAAACCAAACCAAAACCAAAACAGTTGTGGGACAGACTGGAACTATTATGAGATATCATCCAATGGATTGCTTAAAAAACCAGGAGATTGGACTCACTGACCCTGGCAACCCTTTCTATTTGGTAGTTGTTAATATTAATTGATGTTATTAAATACAAAATAGCTGTATATATTTTCTTTCAGAATTTCTCCTGCTGCTGTATTTAGAAAACAAGAACTATATTTCCTCCCACAATCCTCTTTTCAGCTTAAAATTCTCTACCATTTCACACCATAAGGAAGCCTTGTAAAAATTAACACACAATCTTTTGTTTGCTTGTTTGTTTTTTTTTTTTTTTTACAACTGTGCAGATATCATGATATGTGGCCATGCAAATTTTCCTTCTCTGAATGAAAACATCAGTTATTTCTAGATACTTGTTTACACAGTTACATATAACAAGAGGAAATACACCTGTACAAATAGTAATACAAAAAATGAACATAGAAAGTTTGGTTGTTCTACTGAAAGAGAAATATAAATATTTTTAACTAATTAACACAACTTCTTGGCTTGTTAAAACTGAATTGTAGTGTCCCGGTTGGAAAGAAAGTTGAAAAATACAGCTGGGAGGGATTCTGCAGATCATTTCAAAGGAAGGCTAACTTAAAACTAGATCAGTTTGCCATGGGGCTCATCTAGTTGAGTTTTGGAAGCACCCAGATGGATATCCCAAAGCTTCTCTGAGCAACTTGCTCCAGGGCTTCACCCTTCTCATGGTGAAGAACTGCTTCCTCATGCCCCTCTGTAATTTCCCGTGCTGCAAGTTGTGACCCTTTTTTACAACTTTTGATCAGCACACCATGTTCTTTCACCTCTCCCTGCAACCCTGAGAAGGGTCTGGCTCTATCTGCAGTATAATCTCCCTCCACGCAGTGGAAAATGTTAGAGATATATTTGTTTGCAGCAGGAGGTGCTGGTCTATGACCGACCTGGTAAGAGAGGCACTCCAGACTTCATGAAGCATCATTTAAACAGCTATTTCTTAGAGTTGACACTATAAAGAAAGAGAAAATAGCACAGATAATCTGACATTCCTTTAGATACTGGGAACTCTGAGTTCATCTACTTCTATAATTGCTCCATGTACCAACCCATTGGTAATATATGGTTTCGGTCTTCCAGAAAAATTGTGCATCAAAAAAAAAAAAAAGAGGGTTTTACTATCATTTTGTCCATTCTGAGGCTTTGGCACTTGTTTTGGTTTTTTACTTCAGTAAATCAGTATTTTTTACAAACAAGAAATATGTACTGGGATTATTTTTTTAATTTATTTTTTTATTTTTATTTTTTCAGGCAATAAAATATTACAGTCTGAAGGGAATAAATGTAAACTGACATTTCTTATACATATCATAGCATTAATATGAGACAAAATCCAGTGCTTTTGTCATTAAAGCGTATGCTCTACTAAGAAAGAAATATGAACTATTGCAGGGACTTCCTAATTTGTCATTATATCTGCCTAATATCTACTGTCTTTATCTTTAAAATACCGAACATTAAAAACAGTATTAAAACAGCTTATAAACACTGTTACATAGCCTGTACAGCAATGTTTACTTTAAAATAAGTTAAATTTATTATGACACATTAAACGGATCCATAACGTTTATTACAACACAACGTCCTAGCTTCTCACCAGCTGTAAAATAAATTGAAATATTTATATAAGGCTATGTGAAGGAAAGAACCAGATGATTTGTTCCAGGAAGTAAAATCTTTTATTAAGGTGGACATATTCATATTTTTAAGATTAAGTTTCTCTTTAAATGTTTGATATATGGCAGGAGAAAAAAAAAAAAAAGGCAAGCAGGTTGCAAAGGTCTGAAGAACAGTTGAAGAGCAAGTGAAGTTAAAAAGCTGGACAAGGAATGTGACTTAAAGAGAATGAGACTGTAAGGTACTGAGTCAAGGTAGAGCATGAAAGCTACTGTAGTTAACAGATTGTAGTCCTATAGCCTAATGAATATAAATAATACTGAATCTTAATCTAGACACAAGAAGTTGGGAGGCTGAATATGAGTGAAATTGGAAGGTGAACCTGCCTGCCTTGTCACTTAATGCTTTTGACTGAATTGTTTCCCTAGTGTAGTCCATTGCACTCCCTAGAGATGTAAAGTTATCAAACACACGTATCTGTGAAGTATCAAATTGGCAACTATTATGCATTGTTTTACCACCTAATTTTCTGACCCTTTTACTCATTTTATATATCATCAAGAAACTGGCCACCAGAGATCAAAAGATGAGCTTGCAGCCAGGAGACCTATGAGATTAATCTTGGCTCTACATTTCCTTAACTTCCTATCAAATCACTTTAGAGGAAAATATTTTTCAAGGGTTATTAAAGATTACAAAGAGGAACCTAATGAGATTTTTGAAGTTCCTAGACACCTAAATCCAATTAACCTTTATCTTAAGTGCCTTTAGGCCTTTCTGAAAATTCTAACCTAAGAAAATACTCAGACTGGGAATATTACAGCACACATACAAACTTTGACAGAGAAAAATAAAAGTAAAGTTGAAAACCGTTTTTTTAACATGCAAAATATAATGGTCTTAAGGTTAACATTTTTGGATTTAGTTTTTGAGTAGAAAAATATCTGTCAGTCTTACATCTACTGTAATCCCTGACTTTCATCCTTCCTCCGTGTTGCAGTTATTGTGGATCAGGAAGATTATTTCCCAATGTTAAAATACTAGTACAGTTTTTACATATTGATTATATTAAATTAAACCCCTCTGTGTTTTCTGGTATGGACTTTCTATTGCTGTGAATCACAGAATAGCCACCAATGACTTCAGACTGTAAACTAATGTTTCTGCAAATCCTTTATAAAAAGGATTCTCACTAACATGACTCCTGACTGAGATTGAAAAGAAATGCAGGAGTATAAAATCAAGCTTGAATCTAATTCATTAATCTCTTCTGCAGGCTGAACAGTCCCAGCCCTCTCAGCCTTCACTGGACTCTCTCCAGTGTGTTCATGTCTCTTTTGCACTGGGGAACGCAGGATTAGACATAACGCTCCAAGTGTGGCCTCGCCAGTGCTGAAGAGAGGGGCAGGATCACCTCCCTTGACCTGCTGGCAACTTTATTCAGTCAGTGACAATTTTTCACAAAATGAAATGCAAAAAGAATTGTGTAATTTGATAAGAAAAACATGTGTTTGTCAGTCACTGGAGGAGGTTTTATTCATGGTTACTTTTTCGATTGATAGCTACTAAGGTTTCTGGAGACTTAGGAAGATTAAGATCTAGAAGGTCTTTTTGATCAGGTCTCTTGATGTTTTTTTGTTTTAAGAGGAAGATCCAAAATGTACCATTTGTTTTTTTCTGCAGGTTTCCTTACAGCGTTTTTTGCTGGAGCAATTCAGTATAGAATTTGTTTTCTGTTATCATGTTTTCATGTTATGTATTTTTGTTTTATTTCCTAAAATAATATGTATGTCCATTTTAGACCGTACCATACAAAAAAACCCTTCCTGCCCATGAGCATTGAAGAACTCAAAGTATTGAGGCTGTGAATATAATTGAATCAATGATAAATTGGAATAAAACCCAATAAAGCTATGGATGTTATTAAAAGGATCATGAACTAATTTACCAAGTTCTCCCTCTATAAAGCTGGAGTAGCTCTAATGCTGTCTAATAGTTCCAAGAATGCTGTATAAACTGCAATTGTGTATGTATTAGTGTCTGTCTACGTACACAGACATACACATATGTACACTTTTTTTTTCCTTCCTGTGCCTAAAACAGTCATAGACAATGATGGTAAAGTGAATTTGTTTGGATGAATTCTGTTTACCAAAAGGTTCAAATTTCCAAGGTACTTATACGGGTGTAACAGCATTGTATTCATCCTTTTTTATCATTATATGAATCTTTACTGTCTGCACATCAGCAGCAATTTTTATATTAGCTTCCATGTCACTGATGACAATATTGGATAGAATTAAGACTAAAACACTCCTCTTGAAAATCTCCCTTTCGATATTGATGTGACTGTGTCATTCACAGTTATACTGGAGATCATATAATCTATTATTAAATATAGCATACAGTGCCAATTCTGGACCATAATGCCATGTTCTACTAAGTCAATGTTTTTCAGATGTCCGACTATTTTCATTTTCTTTTTCAGACAAGCTAATAATTGCCAACCACAGTCAGATTTATTTGTCAGGGTTTATTTTCCATAAAATATCTTCCATCCTTTAGTTATTTATTAATTTCCTGTTCTATCTAGGACTGATACTACACAGTGAGCCTTTGTGCAATTTGAGTGTGTTGTTGGATATTGACAGTAGTACAATACAGTGCCAATCTTTTCATATGTCTGGTGTTGAAAATTGACGTCAGCAGAAATCAACCTAGTCAACTCTTTACTATACTTATAGTATACACCTGCTTACAAATTGCCTCCCAGGTGCAGATGTGGCATTCATGTGGTAGATTCTGCATGGTTCTGTTTCTGAAAAGTAGTATAGAATATGAATGAGGTACGTCTGTGCATAATAATTCTATTCTATTGTAACAATATCATATTTCAAATGTTAAAATCAAATTATATATTCAAAATCAAACTCATATGATGTATCTGTGCAATACTGTTCTAGTGCAATCTGTAAAATGTATGGAAATGACTAATTTCATAGTGTTCTGAACTCAGAATATTTCAGGTATCTTGTACAGAAGGGATGACTTTTGCAGGACCTTACAGATATTCACAGGAATTAATTTTGTAGTAAGAAATTTCCTACAGGATTGCTAGTATTATGGAGTATTCACCATAAGAGATAAATTAGAGAGCAGGTAAATTTAACCTTTATGAGGAGGTGACTTTTTTGACCTCTTTCTTCATACCCTCTCAGCTAATGAAGATAAATTCTGCTATGTCTGGTAACTTTATGAATAAGTTTAGTGGCTGGAGATCCATGCCCTTTTATTCAATTCAGTCTCTCTTGGAAACAAAGATACAGCACGTAAACCTGGAATTTTGTTCTTTTGTGCTGACATAATGCATCTCCTTAATCTTTCATCATCTTCATTCTTCTGACTGAAGAATAATCTAGCCACACTTGAGAAAAGGTTGTTATCTACCAATGTATTGATATACTACTATTACTAAGTAAAAAACTATGGCAAATAGACAATATATACAGGTGGCTTTATATAATATGTAAACTCAAGTCATATTTTTCAGGTGTTGCTACAGAAACTATTATCTCCCTCTAACTGCAGTAAAAATGGATAACAAAAAATATATTTTTTCAGTTGCCAGTAACTTTTCCATTTATAGAAAAACAATCTGGTGTCATTCAAAGCATGTTTATTTTTGGTCTATGTCTTTCAATATAATTAGATAAGAGTTTTAGTATCAGAATTTATCTTATTCATGTTCTTCATTTGAATGCCTGCTATAGTAAGAGATACCTTAACATGAGATAGTGCTTTGTATGTGTGTAGTATTATTTATGGATAGATTTTTAATGCTCCTTATTAATTTTTGTCTATTAGTGCCTGATTTTATCAAATTTTTTCAGTGTAGGCGTTGAAGTTACTTAAATAGCTAAATGAAATATTCTTTGAGCCATTGGACATGAAGGGCATGGATGAATATATAAATTAATACTTTATAATATAATTTAATCTAGAGAGATATTACAAAAATGCTTATATTCTAAAGAGCCCTTCAAAGAAAATGGGGCTTGTTACCTCATTCATAAATAAGGTTATTCTGTGCTGAATATTCTGAGGGTTTCATATTAAATCACCTCTTTGTAAGGGTCATATTAATTGCTGGAGCAATTTTGGTGATCTCAGCAGTGCCTGCAATCAGATGCATCTTATGGTGTCTCAGGACAAATCACCTCCTGCTCAATATAGACAGAGGACAGTGACACTAGCATTATGTTCCTGAGTTGTGTCTAGCTTTGGTCTTTTTTGGTCTGTTCCACCCTGTCAGTTGATTTTTATCTCCTTGCAATTCATGCGACAATCACTGAATGCCCTCCCTGTGGCCATTAGTGACAGAAGAGCAGAGGAGCCTCTTCAGGTTTCCTCTGACTTCCCTTCTCTGATGGGAAGATGAGGTGTGAAGAATAAAGAGATTCAGGACCCTTCCACATTCCCACTGAGAGCACATTATAGTCCAATAGGGCTTCCCATAGAGGAATGTTTATGGGACCATGCAATCACAAACTACCCTGCTCTGGTCTTGTGTTAGCAGTCATTTCAGGTACTGATGTTCAGTTAACAGAAAGCTCGTGAAATACAGGGTGTACCAGACTAATCACACAGAATCACAGAATCACAGAATGTTAGGCATTAAAAGGGACCTCAAAAGATCATCTAGTCCAATCCCCCTGCCAGAGCAGGAACACCTAGATGAGGTTACACAGGAATGTGTCCAGAGGGGTTTTGAATGTCTCCAGAGCAGGAGACTCTGCAACCCCCTTGGGCAGCCTGTTCCAGTGCTCTGTCATCCTCACTTTGAAGAAGTTTCTTCTCAAATTTAAGTGGAACCTCTTGTGTTCCAGTTTGAACCCATTACCCCTTGTCCTGCTGTTGGTTACCACCAAGAAGAGCCTGGCTCCATCTTCGTGACACTCACCCTTTATATATCTGTAAACATTATGAGGTCACTTCTCAGTCTCCTCCAAGTTAAAGAGACCCAGCTCCCTCAGCCTTTCCTCATAAGAGAGATGCTCCACTCCCTTAATCATCTTTGTTGCCCTACACTGGACTCTCTCCAGCAGTTCCCTGTCATTCTTGAAATGAGGAGCCCAGAACTGGACAAAATAGTCCAGATGTGGTCTCACCAGGGCAGAGTAGAGGGGAAGGAGAACCTCTTTAGACCTACTAACCACCTCCCTCCTAATACACCTCAGAATGCCATTTGCCCTCCTGGCCACAAGGGCACAGTGCTGGCTCATGGTCATCCTGTTGTCCACCAGGACCCCCAGGTCCCTTTCCCCTACACTGCTCCCTAATAGGTCATTCCCCAACTTAATCATGTCTAGAAAATAGTAATTTCTGCTATCATCATGCAAAGCACAATGTGAAAGCAAAGGAGCATACACGTACTTGTTTCAATAGTAGTTTGAAATAAATAGCCCTGTAACTATAATGCTTTTTCAAATATAATATATTTACTGCTTTTTCCACTTAATACATCTAAAATTGGGCCTGCATAAATGTAGAACATTTTACAGTGGAGAAATGAAGTCTAGTACCACTTATTCCATCTTCCTCAGAAATGCCCCTAATCAGGACAAGGTAAGTAGTGTTCTCATACTGAGAACAATGAGGTCTTCCATACAATAATGAGAAGCAAGCCAATCCAAACCTGAAAAATTTGGATCTGAAATGTTCAGAAAACATCCTAAAAATACAACAATTTACCTGACAGACCAGAGGACAGTTCCAAACTGAAGGAAAAGCCTATGTAGTGACAAAACAGATGCAATCTGATGGGAAGAAAGAAATATTTTGGACCAGAGTCCTCTGGTGATAAGGTAATGTTGGCTGAATTTACAGAGATGATTCTCATAACTGTAAAAGGATTTTGACCTCCTACCTCAGACAGCAGTGAAGAAGGGCGTTAATAGGTAGGGAAAGTCTTCCAGGAGGAAGTCACATATTACATATATGTATATATGCCAAGATGTAATTGCATAGATAAATAATTGAATTAAAGTGTCAATGAGCTGAAGTACCAATTTAATTTGACCCGCTGGAACAGAAGAATGAAGCTAAATCTAGACATCTCCTTAATGGAAATGAACAGAACCTTAACATTTTGCAGCCATGTGACACTGAGTGTGGCTGCATCAGGCAGTATTGACTAGTTGTATGTCTCATCTCACCTCACACCTCTCCTGTTGCTCTGAAGTTTGGCCTGGGTATTCTATTACAAATGAGTATTTGCTGAATAAATCTTGAGACAAGAAACCTGTTGAAAAATAAATGGATTAAAATATTAGTTTTACTTAATGTAAGTCTAATAGTTCTAGTCATGACCTTCACTGTTAATTACTATTCATTATCTTTCAGTCAGCAAATACAACCAAATAAGTGGCCCAAATTATGTGAAGTAAGGCACCACTGGTTTTGAAATATAATTTGCAGGGTGCATGGCTGATGACAGTTGACACTAGTTTTACTTCGGCTTCAGTGCAAATGTTCCCCATTTGTGCAGGCGGATCTGAAATCAGAAGCAGGCCCTCAGGAGCTATTTTCTCATTGAATAATTTCTTTGTTTCAAAACCTGCAGAGTTGCCCACCAAATAAGGGGGGAAAATCATATGAAGGTAAAGTCTGATATGAAAAACTATTTGAAATGCAAAGCCATCAAAACATGTATTTGTGTATATACACAAATAATCTTTCAATATACTTTCTGGAGAAGATGCCTTTATCTTTACAGCCAATGATAGGACCAAAGCCTTGAAGTAGCCTTGAAATCTTCAGCTAATGCTTCAATAAATACTTTGATTAAACTAGGTTTCTTATGTCTTTCAGCTACAGACAGACAATAACTGTGAAAGAAATGGCTAACAAATATAGATTGTTTGCTGTAAAATCTAGGCAGATTCAAGAATCCTTATTTAAACTTTTTTCTTTTTTTACTTCATTGGCTTGTCAGAAGTACAAAATAATAAGGCAGGATAAAAAAATCAATTCAGCTATAGACTTCTCACAGAAGTGTGACAGAGTAGACAGACATGTACCTGTTAGATAGCTATTATGTGACTGGTAGCTACTTATGGCATAAAAGTGGCATTCCTGCTGCTACCTGGATTTCTTTGTCACAGCATGACCCTTCACAAATTCAAGCTTTATATTTTCCTAAAAATAACTGTAAAGTGCTTAAATGATACAATTACATAGTCATTAGTGGCACACTTTTTCTATTTGTTGCCATGAAAACATCATACATGTCCTGGATACTGTAACTGGCCCTTTCTCATTCTCATTTCAGAAACTGTAACTCATGTAAGTTAGACACCACAACACCTCTGATGTTACGTTTTTATTACTCTCTCCCTGAATTTACTGGTGACGTTGTGGTTCTATTTATTTTGGGGATGATGTATCCTGCCTTTTCCAAGCACAGCATGTCTATTTTTTCAGAATGGTAATGGTTCCATAGTAAATTTTTAAGACAAAATATTAGATTTTTCCTGAACTTTCATTCCTACCTTTGTGATTTTCTCTTTTTTTTTTCTTTTCTTGTATTTTAGCCTACTTAGCCACATGTTGCCTCTTTCTCAGCCCAAACCTAACCAAGGCGCTCCAGATCAGACCCCATTAAAGCTGTGGCAGTTTGTCTCCACCCCTTTCTTTTATGTAACCTGTCCTGCATGGAGACCTCATCTCTGCAGGGAAGCACACTGTCATTGAGACAAGTACAGGAGCTCCTCTCTCCCTATGTCTCACACTTCTGCTGGTAACATAGCCCTTCTTGCCCCTCCTGTGTTACCACACAGACATGTTGTCTGTCACCTTGGCACAACCAATGATAAGACAAGGGGTAATGGGTTCAAACTGGAACACAAAAGGTTCCACTTAAATTTTAGAAGAAACTTCTCAGTGAGGGTGACAGAGCACTGGAACAGGCTGCCCAGGGGGGTTGTGGAGTCTCCTACTCTGGAGACATTCAAATCCTATCTGGACAGATTCCTGTGTAACCTCATCTAGGTGTTCCTGCTCCGGCAGGGCGATTGGACTAGGTGATCTTCTGAGGTCCTTTCCAATTCCTAACATTCTGTGATTCTGTGTGGCACTGCTTGTTTCTAACCAGATTCCTTCCCTCCTGTATGTGTTCTACTCCTACAACTGTCTTCAGTCCAGCTTCCTGGCTTATGACATGCCACCTCAAACATTTTATATTCTCCCCTGGGGCTTACATTAAAGTTGCGCCTGCCTACATCTCTACTTTCATTCTCTATGCACATGCTCTGTGCTCTGATTGATGTTATCTCAGTGCTATTGTCATAATTTTCTGTTAATTTCTACCATAGATGTCTTACACACTTGATGACCTCCTCAGAAGTCCTTTAATCCAACCTGGACAGTTTTTCTATAGTTGCTTACCTGGCTAGCTCCTCTCTAATCACTTTTCTCTTGGTCCTTCAGTCTCAGAGCCCACTTGACTCCACTTTCTTGTTTCTTTGATATTATCTAACAGCACTGCAAAGTAAGCCCCTCTTGGTGGTGTTCTTCCTTACAGAGAATGTTTCAGTCATATGCATGCTATTATATACAAATAACAATAAATACAGGTGGGTTTAGTGCTTCAGTATAATGAGAGACAATGAAAATGCTACACCTCCCAACATGCAAATGGAATTTGAGAGGTGATGGGTCTGTTTCTTAACTAAGATGACTTGAAAGATTTTTAGTATTCTCCATAACATTTTTTGATATTTCACAGAATCACAGAATGTTAGGGATTGGAAAGGACCTGGAGAGATCGTCTAGTCCAATCCCCCTGCTGGAGCAGGATTTTAAAGATTTTAAAGAGGGTGTAAGTGTTTATTTTTATTTTTCTTAGCTAAACTATGATCTTTACAGTCAATATTAAAAAATGACAACAAATGTGATTTGGTTTTTGCTTATACAGAATCTCCATGAGTGTCAGGGGACACTTGTAGAGGAAGACTGTCTATGCACCAAAGGAAGGGTGACAATATGCATTTAGAGTTTCCTGGTAAAGTCTGAATCTACTTGTGGTGATGTTGGAGTGTATTTTCCTAGAGAAATTAAATGAGATGGGAATTTATTATGAGGATTATGTAAGCTTTCAGGATTCCTTTATTTCTGGTATAAATGGGATGGATGTTTGCTAAAACCAAGATAGCTACATGACAACATCAAAGAGCCAATGGGATTGAAATATTCATCAGGCAAGAGCACAATAAGGTTATTAATTTCATTGTTACTAGCCTCTTTGTTTAATAAACGAAGAATATCTTTATCAAAATCAAATTCAGTTTAGGTATTTCAATCTAGAAAAATAACAAGGCAAAATAAGATTTTATCAAGCATCAATATGAATAATCAAAGTCACTTTTATTCTATTAATCTGTTGGTATCCTCTTCTAATCCATTATACCAGAAGTGAATATTGAAAGAATTATATTTCATTTTTTATAACTAAACAATATATGCAATTTTAGAGGAGAAAATTTACGGTACATTAGCAAAGCATACGGATCCATAGCAGCAAATATATTAGATAATTGAAGATAAATTAGTATTTATATGGAAAATTCTTTCTGAACTAATACATTAATTTCAACAGGAACTGCATTAAGATTAAGAAAGAGTTAAATTTTTAGTTAAAGGCTGTGATGTGAAGTAAATATGGAATGCAAGTTTTTCCTTCAAGCTCATAAATGCTGATTCATTTAAGTATATCTGTATTATTAATTTGTACACATCCAGGGAAATTTATTTCTGGAACTTCTGCATCTAAACTGACGAAGTTTTAAATGGTGCCTGGTACAATCTGGCCAAGGACAGGTGGCAATCTCTCGGGCTTTCTCTGAGAATGGTATGGGAGTTGGCAGAGCCTGAGCAATGATGTAGGGTCATCAGAAGTGTCCTGCTGGTTCAGGATGATCCATGTCACCCAATATTCTCTTTCCAAAAAAGGCAAAATAAGATGGAACAAGCAGACAAACCTGGACGTTGTCTTTAGAAAACGTATTTCACAATATCTGTTTAGAGACCTAGTAGTCATGAAATTTCTGATCCTTTTTTGAATCTCCAGATGCTCTCTTCCTTCACAAACTCCTGCAATAATGAATTCCAGAAGTTCAATATCCAATGAGTGAAAAAATAAATTTTAGATCTGATTTAACCTATTATACTGCAAGCTTCAATGAATTCCCCTTAGTGACAATATTTAAGGATTGTGAACAAGTTATACCTTCATACTCACTCTTCATGTTTTTAAAAATCTAAATTACACCTCCCCCAGATGTCTCCTTTCCAAACTGAACAAATACAGCATTCAGGTCTCTCCTCATAAGACAGTAACTCCATCCCCTCTAACATTTTAGTTGCCCTTTCATGTTCCTTTTCTTATGAACTTGTTGATCCTTAACAACCCACAGTTGGGATTTGGTCATCCAAATCTGAAAGGTAAGAGAATTTAACAGACTATGTTTTCCAGGAATGGTTCTGAGGACAAAGAAAGGAATCCAAATATTGTATTAAAAATAAATAAATAAATAAATAAATAAATTATAGCATCAAGCATATGGGTCAGGAAGCAGCCACAGCACAAAGTGACAGATCTACTAGTTTTACCAGGACTGAGACTGAAGGGCACACAGCAAAAAGCACAACCTTGACCTGGTCATCAGCTTTCAGAACACACAGTTCGAAAGATATCACTTTGATTCTGCCATAAGCACAAGATATTTTCAGAAGCTCAGAGCACCATCTGCATAGACAAGTGGACATCCCACCAAGATGATTTGAGTCACCATGGGAGAATCATCCCCTAGAGACTGCACATTGAGTGATTTTCACAATCTCATTAATTAATGGACAAGTGAGATGGGAAACTGATCCCTACAATGGTGTTCCTTTATGCATTTTTCCTGCAACAAATTCCCTTTTTGGCTGGATTCCACTCAGCACACATGTACAGAGAATTTCCAGGGAGCTCTTTCCACATATATAGCTAGAATTGCCTTCTGCTCTTTTATATATATAGCCTTTTTTTCCTAACCAATATGATATTGCTGGCTGTGGATTAATAAGCAGTATCTGATCTATCACTGGAGACTCCTACAGAAGACACCTAATTGGATTCCATTTCTTTTTCTCACCAGTGTTGGAACAAGACATTCTGTCTTTTTAGGTTTCACAAGATTTCACTTTTCAGCAGTCTACTGGGATCTTTTGTTTTTAAAACATTAACTGCAGTTAATAGTAACCTAATATTTATGTTGGTTCTTAAATACAGTCCTCTCCATACAGTTAAAAAGTATCAGCAAGAGAGTAACTTTGAGACATTTTCTGAATTATTAATTGTTTTGATATTATCCTGTATTAAATTTCTTCCAGAAAAATGCATGTCTCTTGAGATATGATCTACTTAATTTTTAAGAAAAACATTGTTGCAAAATATATGCTATTCACTCACTGTTGCCTGAATTAGAACACCTGCTACTAACTCTTTCATCTAGATTTTCCTTTTGCTGTAATCACACTTTCTTTCTCTTTCCAGTTTTTTTTCAACACAAGATTTGACTGGTAAAATTTAAATGTACAGCAAAGACAGGGTTCTTGAAGGCAATGAGATGTGATTAAAATGCCTTTGTTGGAGCTTTGGAGGGTATTGTAACTGAACCCAGGTTAGAACAGCTTTTATTATTACACTAAGAACTGTCCAGTTTTTGTCTGGCATAAAGAGCAGGTCATTTGCCAGTATATCTAAAGTTACACTTTTCTGCTGATTTTTTTTTCCTTGCACTGAGCACTCCAGACTTGAGGCTTAGATGATGCCATAAGAATTACTTAAAGAAGCCACAACAGTTATAACAGAAAAGAGTGAGAGAATCTGATGTTAGTAAAAGTCTTAGAACATCTTTCCATTAATTTGTTTTTATCTTTGTGTGTCTTTTATTTTGAGCCTTATATTCTGATTTACTTGAGTGGTCTCCATAGGGCAGAATCAACAAGGATTCATCTCTATTAAGAGTTCCTCTTCTGTGTACCTTTGGTCTTTGTACTTGACCTCATTATTCCAAAACTTGAATCACTTTGTGTGGCAGATAGTGTATATTAGCCATTTAACATATTCTACTACATGCATCTTTTTGGGATTGATGAAATAATTTTGTGATGTTTCAACAATAATTACAATAATTTCATTTCATAACAAAAAACAATTTCATTGTGGGGATTCTTAGTCATTTGCAAAACTGTGGTTATGCAAGTTTTGAATATTGGGAAGGTACCACACTGTCAGCATTGCCAGGACATCCAGCACATCATAACACCACCTTTAGGTGCAATACTTCCATACATGTCTTGGTAATTGAAGTTTTTAACAGACAAATGCACTGATTACCACCTCTCAGGACACTATCAACTGCAGTAAAAAATGCCTTATTTCTCTCTCATTGAATTAAATTACAAAAATGTCGGAGGGCAATGAAACAGGCCTTGGTGACAATCTTTCTTCACCAAAATTGTAGGGCTCTGAAGGCTGCAAAAACTTCGATCACTGGTTTTGAGGACAAAGAAACACATTTCATAAGCAAACCACAGATGTATTAGTAGTTGAATTAAAATTAAACAAATTAGTTATTATTTCAGTTACAGGGATACTAAGTCGTAGCACAAATTGTCCAATTATTAGCAAAAAAATCTCAGTAACAATGCAGTTAAGTCTTTAAGATTTATTTACATGATTTTTGATCACTGTTCTGATATGTCTCTGTACCTTAACATCAGTTGTGTTTGTCTTCCTCAAGGAGAAGTGAGCACATAGGAGTTTGCAACAGTTATCATCTGCCTAGGTTTTTCATCACGAGGGGTGTGATCTTGACATCGGGGGATCTAGAGCCTTACTAAGGTTTTTTTCTCTGTGTTCTTGCATGGTCTTTCAGTCACTGTTTGTTTCCTACAGGCCCACAGCTCAGTCACATGTGTTTTGGTACCTACAGCACATAACATTGTGTGCCATGGCACTGCAGCCTCAGCATTAAACTATAGAAAAATAAAACATTAAGAAGCATTTTTATAGAAAATAGCTCTCCTGGATCCTCCCCATCCCTTATAGTTTTTTGCACTTACTGCTAAAAAAATTGTTGAGCACTTCAGAAAATTTCAGGTAAGTCCTGAGACCTGAATATTAAGTTACTACAAAGCCAGTGACCTGCTTCTTGCAATAGCAAAACTGTATTTACTAGCTGACACACTTGTTATTTCAGAAAACAACCACTAAAACCTTAGTCTCTGAAGACAAAATTTGGAAGCTATTTAAGAAATGTTTTATGATCAGATTCCAAGTTTTTTAAAAGAATGTCACATAGAAAATATAATGCTGGGTATATTACAAAATTATGTTTTTCTTGAAATAAGTGTGAATTTTTAAATGAAATACTAAAGTCTATTTAACTTCTGCCCACTCATTAATAAACTTTAATAAACTTTTTTTTTTTTTCCAAATTATAAATACTCTTCATTTAGCAAACCTATAGTCTATGTGCACAATTTTATGTATGTGTATATATATCCCTGTATTTATAGATTTCTAGTGGTTTTCTCTTCAGAAATATTTTTACTGAGACCAGCTTGCGCTTATTGTGTATGGTGCTTGGCAACAGCTGTTCTCATTTGGATAGCCATTCTGTTGTAAGTATCATACTGAAAAAGAAAACACTAACAGAATGTGTTGTAAATGAATGCATTACACTTTCAAAATTATAATTGCATGGGTTTGAAACAGACTCCAGAGAACCATATTTTCACATTACACAATATAACAATTAAGGGAAACATATTAAAAGGGGACAATGGGTTCATGTTTTTCTGTTATGTATAACAAAGGACCAATAGATTATTTTTAAAAATTTATTTTATCTCCTTCCATGCTTAAGCCACGAGTGGGGTCCAGAGCTGCAATTCACTGGCTTGGGTTGCAGCTAAAGTGAGGATAATGGCTTTACAGTGTCTGCCATGACAGACCGCTCTTCTTCCAACTCTTAAGACTCTCACAGCTCTGCAGCAGTTTCCAGCAGCTTCTGGGAAGGCCCTCAGTTGTTGCCAGCATTTGGAAAAACTTTGCAAGAGATGGTGCTGAAGGCAGCTGGAGCCCTTGGAGTTTCTGAGCCTCCAGATACTGAAGACTCTATAGAAATTGTAGTGAATTTTTGCACCTACATAGCACTGTAGTTACATTCATTTCTTAATTGTCAGAAATTTTCTGTGAGTGTTACCCTCATAGGATGGGCACACAGAATAAAACTCAGAAATGAAGCCAATATTTTGACAACTGCATGTGCCCACCTGCACTTCTGAATAATGATCTGCTGCTCAGAGCCACTCGGCTTGTGCAGCCCTCCCGGTCCCTGGGGTTTGATACTGACGTTAGGTGTTCAGGTTTCCCACTGCATCCTGTCAGTCCTGACAAATGAAACCTGTGTCAGGACTGGGATATATTTTTTTTGTTCTTCATTCTTTGTTCAGTGTGCTTGAACTGCTGCCTCTTAACTGCGAAACTTCATTCTCTTGTGCCTGGAGAGCCCCAGGCCAAGGCGAAGTGACTGAGCCCACTGCAAGTGCCTGGAGGCTGCACACCAAGTGGGTCCACCTCTCAGGGAAGGGGCAGCACTACCTTCTGCAGCTGCACCCTCCATGGCAGCTTTCTAAAAGTTTCAAAGGCATCATGGGTAAGATTTTCCCCTGGCTTAGAAGTTCATCATGATTGTGAACAAACTCTAGCCTTAAGGCTTGGATTTTTTTTTTTTCCTCTCTTTTAACACACTGGCTGAAATAGCAAATTTGGTATGCATCGACTTACACTTTTTAAGAATTATTCTTGCAAGAAAATTATTAGACCATTTTTGTTTCATATTTCTGTCTTCTTAAGGATGTGCTGACCCAAAGAATTCTGAAGTTTTACTTTTAAAGGCACATTTTAAAATAGTAGTTTTAACATTTCTGAAATTTAGATTTCAAACTGGGGGGGAGGAGATAGCAAGCAAAATTCAGAAGGCTAAGACAAAGGATACTACAGACAGAGAACACACCAAAGAAGGACAACTTGGAAATTAACATTATTTTCAAGTAAACTGGTACAAAACTCTGAATAGTATCCTAAGGGATTATATTAGTACTCCTGAGACTGCTGATAGTCTCCAAGAAATTAACTCATATCAACATTGGGAGGTAGAAATTATATTATTCAGGATTACTCTAGTTATAAAAATAATATTCTAACTCAAATTCTTTATGTTTATTGATCACACAAAACCTAAAATTAATAATGTACGCCTCGCAGACAGCGTTACGCATAGTTACCCCACGACTATCACCACTCCCTAAAGAGCTTTTTCACTGCTGTGTTCGTTCTCAGACAAGATCTGATGAACTGCATGCAATATTTCCTTACACAGGAGTCTACAAAGTGTGACTGTCAAGGTATTTTAGTGTGAATTGTATGTTTACATAAATAAAAGTTTGTTTACTGAAAGCTGAGCCTTGTCAGGAAGAAGTATCTAGCTCAGAAGGAGGCAATGAATTCCTTAAACTTAGATATTGGGACCAATGTTAGCAATTTCTATCTACCGTCTAGACAGAGACATTAGCACTTCTTAGGCTGAGGAAGAGAAGTTAATAATCCAACAGGCACAATGTTACAAACTGATATTCTGACTAAGTGATGAACTAACAGAGTTGTGGAGCAGCAAGGACAAATGTCTGAGCCTGAAAGTAACCTGCAAAAAGAGACTGAGCGTACAGAGACAGATGCACCCAAAATCCAGATCCCTCTCAAAAAAAGCAATATCCAACCTGTGCATCTTGTCATACAAAGGGATTTCAGGCAGGAAATCGTACCAGTATGGTTACAATTTGTTAGCTAAGTGAAACAGAGAGAAAATCTAAAGTGTACTTGTTGCTTTTAGGTATATATTTATAAATATGCATCTAAATACTGCCATGTTTTCTCTTGGTTAATCCTTGGATTTCTAAAGAGCCTTTATGTGTCTGGCATGCACCTCCAAAGAAAAAGAAAGATTGAATCATGTAATAAAAGTGCAGTCACCATGAATCAGTCACCTATGGTACTTTGCATTAGTTGTGGAGTTTTATACCAAAATTTGTTAGCTAGTGAGTGGATGGAAGACAAAAAGGGTATCGAAAGCAAATATTTTATAATTGTCCTCCCACTGAGACATTGTGATGCCTGCCATTTACATTTCTGGCAAGCTGAGTTTTTGAGTGAAATTGCATGTGTATTTTGTTACTATTACTGACTTGGATTTTAATCTTTTTTAGTTTTTGGCTGTGAAAATGTACAACTCAACAAGAAGCTTTTTATGTTTGAAATAATAGATACAGCAAATGAATTTGGAATTGAATTCACTTTACTTTTACCTCAGCAGTCTTACAACAATGGCAAAGGATATTTTAAGGTAGAGCATCAGATGAGAATTTCGATAAAAAACACAAATGAAAAAATGTAGAGAGGAAAAATTTTGTAATAAAAGGATTTTGGAACAAAGTGAGCCAAAGTATTCTGGTTTTCAGCTGAACTTCTGGGTTTTTTTGTACCTGTTATTTGTGCAGGTGTGTGTTTTTGTTTGCTTGTTTGTTTTCGTATCTTGCTCTAGCATCGATTTCCATATGAAACAACTTCTGCTTATAGTCTAAATGATGGAGGCAATATATATTGGAAAATAGTCTGATGAATCAACTCTGCTTTATGTGTGCATGTGTGTATGGGTTTGTGAATGTTTGCATCTTCCTCACACATTATTTGTGTTTGTGTGCATACAAACAAATATTTTTGTAAATATTTGTATCCCAAACACAGTCCTTGATCCAAGTATTTTCTTAATGGGCATAAAGATCTTACTGATTTTTAAGTACATATAGAAAAATAATCTTAATAGGAAAGGTATTATAACTTTAAAACACCATACAACACAGCAATTAATGAGAAACAGTGTCTTAGGAACATTTCACATTTGGAAACCTGTACTGTCCTTATTTCATTTTGTTTTCAACAGAAAAATAGTATCACTTAAAGTAAAACTGCAGAGCTTATCTGTTTTTTCCTTAAAGATTTTATATACAGATATCATTACTGCAACTTTGAAATAATGGCAAAGTTTACAAGATATTTTATCAATTAAGTTCAATAACTGCATGTTTTTTCCTACAATACTGAGTAATAATGAAAGTGTTCAAACATCACTAACTTTTTAGCTTCATATATCATAGGTATCAAAAGCAGCTAAAAATGGCTTAGGAGTTTCTGGAGAAAAGAAAAAAATCTGAAACACTCACTTGGTGATATGCAGTTCCATGACTTACAATATTCCAATATATCCAAATTTTTCCAAAATTAAATCCTTGTGAAGTGTATATTCTTTGAAGAACAAACACCTCACCATGAAAAGGGTAAGAGAAAAAGCCATTTCTGTCAAGAAGTCAATTTTCTTATCTTTTTTTTCTGGTTAGAAGCAGAGAGGAAACAGGGCTTATTCACAGGACAAAATGGTGTTGAATATTAAGTCATATTACCAAAATTTAGTCAAGTTTTAATTTGTGATGATGTCAAAGCTGTATTTACCAATTGAAATTATTGGTGATTTTTTTTTACAAATTTGTTTTCTGTGTGACTAGCACAAGATAAGTAGTTTATGAGAAGTTTGCTGTTTTATTTATTCATTCTTATGAAATTATTATCGTGCTTTATATTGTACTGAGTTTTTAAGCCGTTGAATTTAATTCTTGCTTTTGTACTTATTCATGCCAATAAGGCTCAATTACTTGAAAGAATACTGAGAGCAAACATGAAATAGCAAAGTTATAGTTCCACTGAAATTTACTTTTTAATTCAAATGGATAGTCAAGGGAATTTAAGAAGATGGGCTTTGCCTTTTTGAGCCCCCTTTACACTTCGAAGCAATGTCAAAGGGGTTTAGATCAAGTTAGAATCCAGCTCTGTTTTTTTCTTTTCAGCTCACAGACATCAAGCTACACCGTTATGAACACTTCCCTTTCAATATAAATGACTGATTCTGAGTACATGACTTTCATAAACTTAAAGACAAAGCTTCATAAATGCTGGGTGGTATAATTACTCAACTTTTACTTTCATAAAGCGACAATATTCTCCCACTATTTTTCAAGAATTCTCTAATGACATGGCACAGTCCTAGAGTGCAACTCAATTAATTGCATTCTATCTAAAGAAAAATAATTTTAAAAATCTTTCAGTTTTCTGTCTGGTCTTTTTTGCTTGTTGCAAAGCTTATTGAATCTTTCTTTGAGGTCCTAATGTAAACCTCAAAATGCCAATGGGAAATGTTCAACTAATACAAATTGTCTCTGGATTAAGCTCTTTTCAGAATCCTAATTGCAGTTACCCTTCTGCCCAAACTAGTGATTACAACTGATTGAAAAAAAGACTGGAAACCTCAAATTTGAAAAGTTTGAAATTTGATTTGAAAAGAATACAATTTTTTTCAGATATTACAATTATTCAATATCTCTGGGGATCCTGCACTGGAGACAGAGCTAACTGTTCTGTCTGTTATCTGCTAAGTATGCTCAGAATTTACTGTATTTATTACTGAATGGCTATATGAAGATTTACCAGCTCATCACAGCACTGAATTCCTTACAGCTTTCATGCTTTTACACCCACAGCAAATCACCAGAAAAACCCAAGACACATTTATCAGACACCTGCCTCAACTTGTGAAAAGCTCAGGAACTCTGAAAATACTACATATTATTTTATTTTCATTTTAAAATGAAGTTTCAGTCTTGTAGTACAACTAAACTTTACTTAAGTTCAAAAAATAGGCATCACATGCACCCAAGTGCTATGGCTCATTTTGATAGTCTCTCAGAGCAAGGTTTGTAAAATAGCCTCTATGACATTGGAGAGCTGAAACTAAGTCTTGTTTCTACTTGAGAGAATTTTGGCTTAAACTGTTCCTTAGGAGTCTGCCAGAACTATGCCCGTAACATAAATCAATTCCTGATTTTCTTTGGAGAACCAGTCCATTTAACACCATTAAATATTTAAAACCTTATATAATCAAAGTAAAGAAGAGAACCTGACTCTTAGCTGGGTGGTTATGACATATCTTTAGCAGAAGTAACTGATGGATTTGTCATTATTCTAATAAATTTTTAAGGTAAATGGAAAAATATGGAGTGACTTGTTCACTGACACAGTTCAAGGCTACATCTCTGAAGTGGCCCAAATATAAGGTGCTTGTGATGTAGAAATACATTAAGACGTCTCTGTTTTGTTTTGCTTTGTTTTGGTTTCTGTAAGCTTGGTCAACACTTTAAGTCAGCAGATTCTTGTGAGCCTCAACTTTCTTCATGTGTGTTGCAAAGCAGTACTTGGCATCATTACATCTCTGAATCAGCACCTCAGACAACCATATGCTTGAACGTGATATCAGATATTCTAAGGTCACATATCTTGGGATGAAGGTTCATTTTTTCTCACTCTCAGGCATATTTGATTATTACATACTCCAAGCTATTTCTTGTCTCATACACTTACATAAACAGGTAAAATACCTTGATGCTTTTCTGCTAGTAAAAGGCAACATTAGGGATGCACATCAGGCAAAATAATATCTACTCCCATTACCAGAAGTTTTGTCTACATTACGGGTTCCTGTGCAATAGTCACGGAATAGATAGTTGTTGCTCCTTTGCATGAGATAATTTGTAATAAACACTAAACCATTCTGAATAAAGCCACAGCTTTATCTTAAAAAACAAACAAACAAACAAAACAAAAAAACCCACAACAAAATATCAAACAAAACCACAAACAAACAATAACAAAAAACCCCAAACAAACAAACAAACAAACAAGAACCAACCAAAACAAAAATAATTGAATGAATGGAAATGCAGGTATGCAGCTGTTATGATCTCAACCACATTGTTCCAATTAAAAATACTAAAAGAAACATTAAGCAAATTTGATGCAGAATTATCAATCAAAATAATTTGTATCCATTAGCATTTCAATTTTCTTTGAATTTATTTCCAAAAACATATTAATCCTGAAGTACTAAATTTCTCATCATCTTGAATTAGCATATTTCAGTCTTGAAACGCGAATCATCTCACAGTTCACAACAGTGTTAGGTTGCCTTTCCAGTGTTTAAATGCTGGTGAATCTCAGGGTGCCTAGAAGACTATACTTTTCATCAGATGTTACCTGATGGAAGTCATTATTGCTAAACCAGAAGAATTAATATAATCTTGTCAGAGTCAAAATTGGTAATGAGTCCTGACTTGCAGTGTTAAAAACAATTTAATGATTCCACAGTCTAAAATGAAGTCTTCTGGACAAATTCAACAAAGCAAAATTAAATGAAATAAAATTAAAAATGTTAATGTTATGTGTATCTAGCAAGTGTGATATAACTAAATAATCACCTTACTATTATCAGTGCTGACTGTTCATCCTATGAAAAATGCCCTATTATGGCATGAAGATTAATGTTTAGATGTTGAATTTCCTTTGTATTATGGAATTTACAAATACTGATCTGTTCTAATTTTAACACTGTTTTCATTAAAAGAAAAAGTGTGAAAATATATGTCCTGGTTTTGTTAAAAACAAGTTTCTCTTTTAGTGAATTTGCCTGTCAGCTAAAGCCTTCATGTTAGCTGCATTTTCCTGGAGAACCCAACACATGTTTTGGTTAAACCTAGCAATGGAATGCAAACTTATTGATAAGCACGGATGGACATCTCGCGAGAGGGGCAACGAGAAAACTGATGACCGAGAGACTGACCAATGGTGTATAACATTCCATTCACGTGAATACTTCATATAAAAGTGGGAGATCACGAGGATCTCGTCCCTTTTTTTTTCCCTTTTTCCCTTTTTTCCTCATGGCTGACATTAGGAGAGGACCTTGCTGGTCGTCCCTGCGAACTGAGGCCTAGTGAGAGTCTGAATCCAGCTCCGGTTGGCTACAGAGTCTAATCCAGGACTTTGGGTGCTGGCTCTGCAGTTGCTGAGACTTACAAGATTGGTTTTGTATATTTTGTATTATTTTCTCTATTCTTATTAGTAGCATTAGTAAAACATCTTTAACTTTTCCAACTCTCTTCTGTCTGTCCTTCTTTCCCTCCCGATCGCCTGTCCTGAGTGGGAAGGGGGGAGAGGGAGGGGCAAAAGGGGGAAGTGGTGGGGAGAGGAGGTTAACAATACATCTGCCAGGGTTTGATTGTCACCCCGCAATCTAAACCCTCGACAATATACGCAAGCATGATATCAGCTGAACTGGACTGACATTCAGTATAGGCATTCAGTATAGTTCCGATGTGGGGAAGGAAAGTGTTTAACTTTCTCAGGGTTTTATAATAGCATTATGCATAAGAATGCGTAAATGCCTTTATAATAATGCACCAGACTAAAGACTTTATGGAGTGGACCGAGGGAAAGTTTCAAATCCTGCTTGCTGTTCTTGGTCTGCCATCCCTATGAACTTTGCTTGTTGTAAAGGTAGATAGGAGCTTCAGACAATGAAAAATTTGCTTTACAAATATATTACAAACTCACAACCTGTCTGTAAATAGTCCAATATGACTATAGTCATCAATCATTGTGCTTGAGGAAAGCTTCATGTGAGAAAAGATGGTCTTGCATTCCATACCAAAGTCTTCTTGCAAGACCCTGGGAATTCATCTTATTCTTTTCTGGTTAACAGTGCTAAAATATGTAGAGACAATAGTACCATTTTTCTTTCAGTTTTGTCTCTTTAGATATTCAACTCTGATAGTAAAAAAATAAGAATGGATAAGTTTGGAACACTAATTCAATTTCTACCCTATAGCTTTCCCTGTAGCACATGATAGGAACTTGTGGAAAGATGTTTACATTAAGCGCTATTTTTATTAAGGAAAATAAGTGATCAGAGAATGAATAATGAATAGCTAGGTGCTTAACTTTAAGTGATTAAGATTTCTGCTGGAAGACTGTACACAATCTAAATAAGCAAAATGTATTAGATTTCTAAAGTATTTTAAAATAGTAATTGCTGAAGAGCTAAAAAAGTTTACAAATGAATCTGAAGTGAGAAAAACTAAATAATAAAAATAACACCTCTGAGAAATGCTTAAAACATGGGTGTCAAACTCATTTTCACCGGGGGCCACATCAGCCTCCTGGTTCCCTTCAAAGGGCCAAATGTAATTTTAGGACTGTATAAATGTAACTACTCCTACATTTATTACATTTGGTCCTTTGAAAGCAACCACGAGGCTGATGTGGCCCCCGGTGAAAATGAGTTGGACACCCCTGGCGTAAAAGACAAGTGCAACCAAATCCTTGACGTGGACTGAAATCCAGGATGAAGCCACGCTCCATCCAGAGCGATCTGAAAGCGGCCATCATGCAAATTTGCATACCATTAACACAGTTATGTTAAAAGAACTGCCTCAGGCACAGTGGCTCTGAGAACCTGAGTGTTCTCTGGTGCCCACGTGGGCAATCCACAGTGGGGCATGTTGTGAATATAGATCTCCTCATCTCTTCGATGCTCTTTTAGGTAACTGTACCCAACAATTTATGAAAAAGCTAGTGACAAGAAGTCATTTGAGCTGTAATCTGCCTGTGTTCCTGACTCAAAGCACTCAGGGACATGAAGGACCTGGTTCCCAAAATCAGCATCTTTTTCAAAAGCTGCACTTACCTCAGGTACACAGACTGTATCTAACAGTTGTAGACAAAAGAAGGAGTTTAAAGAACAAAGACCACATTTCTTACCAGTTGCAATATTGCTCTTTCCTTTTCTTCAGCTTCAAAACTAGAAAAGTTCAAGTAAGTGGAGTACCTAGCTTGAAAGGAGTAGAAGACCAAAGTCTATTTCATTAAAATCACAAGCCACAGTACAGCTTAAGAGTTTGCTTAATGGATACTGACTTGGGAATCACAAATAATCTCAGTTAGTATTCAGTTATACTGACAACATGCAGAAGTCCCTTACTTACAAAGGACTCTGGTTCATGACAGTTTATTATTTTCTTATCTATAAATACACTGAATTTCCTATTTATGCAATTTGACCATTAGTTTCCTGGACACTTACTGTACGTGAATGAACCATATGGCTCTTTTTTTCTTTTTTTTTTTCCCTCCTCTTGACTACATGTAATTGGCACTGCCTCTGTGAACCTGCTTGATTCTTCCAGAAAATTAGATGGCTTGTGAGGACAAGATAGGTCAGTGTCACTGATGATATCAGCATGACAAGGTCAGACCTGGAGCTGGAATATCACTATAGCTAAGGTAAGTGATTAGAAGAGATCAAAGACATGACCATAGCATAAATTCTGAATTAAACAGAAATAGACAGGTGAACTCTTCTGGCAGAGGAAGTTTTTTTTTTCATGAAGTTATGGGTAACCTGAGTTTGCAGGCACCTCTGTTTAAAGATAAAATTGCTTCTGCTATTTTGTGTCCTAAAGTAAATTACCTACCATGGTGCCTTGGGCAAATTTCCTATTCATTTGAGTCATTAGGTTGTATATTGGTGTAGTGGGTTGACCCTGGCTGCATGCCAGGTACCCAGCAAAACTGTTCTATCACTTCCCCTCCTCAGCTGGACAGGGAAGACAAAAAGTAATAAAAGGTTCATGGGTTGAGTTAAAGACAGGGAGAGATCACTCACAATTATTGTCAAGGGCAAAACAGACTCAAATTTGGGAAAATTAATTCATTACCAATCAAATCAGAGTAGGGTAATGAGAAATAAGAACTAAATCTTAAAACCACCTTCACCTCATATATGCCTTCTTCCTGGGCTCTACTCCCAATTTCCTCTACCTCCTCCCCACCAGCAGCACAGTGGAAAGGGAATGGGGGTTGTTGTCTGCTCATCACATGTTGTCTTTGCTGCTTCTTCCTCCCCAACAGGAGGACTCCTCACACTCTTTCCCTGCTCCAGCATGGGGTCCCTCCCACAAGAGAAAGTCCTCCATAAACTTCAATGAGAGTCCTTGCCATGGGCTGCAGTCCTCCATGAACTGCTCCAGCATGGGTCACTTCCATGGGCTGCAGTTCTTCAGGAACATACTGCTCCAGCATAGGTCTCCCAGGGGTTCCCAAGTCCTGCCAACAAACCTGCTCCAGCGTGAGCTGCTCTCTCCATGGGGCCACAGGTCCTGCCAAGAGCCTGCTCCAGCATGGGCTTCCCATAGGGTCACAGACTTCTTCAAGTGCATCCTCCTGCTCTGGTGTGGGGTCCTCCATAGGCTGCAGGTGGATCTCTGCTCCACCATGGATCTCCATGTGCTGCAGGGGAACAGCCTGCCTCACCATGGGCTGCACCATGGGCTGCAGGGGAAACCCTGCTCCAGCTCCTTGAGCAGCTCCTGGCCTCCTTCTCTGCTGACCTTTGTATCTGCAGAGTTGTTTTTCTCATATATTCTCACTCCTTTCTCTGGCTGAAGTTGCCATTGTGCAAGTTTTTTCCCGTGTCTTACCTATGTTAACCCAGAGGTATTACAATCTTTGCTGATGGGCTTGGCCTTAGCCAGCGGTGGGTTTGTTTTGAAGCCATCTGACATTGGGTTGACTGGACAAGGGAAAAGCTTCTAGCAACTTCTCACAGAAGACACCCCTGTATTGCCCCTGCTACCAAAACCTTACCATGGAAACCCAATGGAACAAGATATGTTTATGGAGCACAACTACAGAGACTTGGTTGATGCCAGGAACAAAAATATCAAAACTGGATTGAGTTCCTGAATTACCATTAGAATCTGATTAATGTACATTGGAGTGCAACCTGACCTATGCAGTTTGTAACCGCAGTATTAATAATTTCAGTAAATGCAGTCTCTGGTTTGGTTGGTTTGTGTAGTTTGTATAACTCTGGGGTAAGAGGAGACTGACTGTTCCTGTCTGTATCCTGTGACTTGAGTGTAGAGGTGATCAAAGATCAGCATTCAGACTGAATTATTCTCCCTTCTCCATCAATCACACGCATCACCTGCATCATGCTTCAAAATACCCATTTAATGTCTGTGACAATCTAGAATCAAAAGTGAAGATTAATGATAAACCATAATGTATGGGAATAAATTCATCAGTAAAAAGAGGAGATTGGGAGATTTTGATGCTCTCCCCATCATTGGGATTGGTCAATAGAAGAACATGCTCCAATGTTGTATGAGACTGTTTGTGATTGTGCAGGTCTCCCATTTATTCCTGGTTGTATCTGTTTCTTTTTTATATTACAGAAACTCTACAGGTAAACATACCCCCTGAAATTCAATTTTATTTGTTGAAAGGTAAGTGTATGAATAAGACTTGATTACTTCCACACTATTTCCCCTGCATAACTTCAACCTTTAATGGACGCCTTTCTGGTATTGGTCATGTCAGGTGGAAAATGAGAGTGGAAAAGTTAGAACTAATTGCTCCTTGTATACTCCAGGGCTTAACTGCTTGTGAAGTTTCCAGGAAGAATCTAATTGCAGATTCTTTCAGACTATGATGAACCTGAGCATCCCTATCTAGCTTCTTTGCTCACAAAACACTGTGTTCAATAATTAGACAAAATGACACATCAAAACCTGTATTGCTAAGAGATCTCCAACTTTAATCCCTCCTCCATTTCCAACAAAACCCACTTTTTTAATGGTTTTATAACTTTTCAAAACTGAAGTGCTGGCTACAGTTTGGATAAATTAATGAATGATCTGTATTTAGTTCCTGAATGTCAGTCTTTTGGTTTTATTTCTGCACTATGCTTTCAGCAACCAGGTTTTCTGAACCATTTTTCATACATACAAGTTTATGTCTCATCCTATTCCAAATAAAGTCATGTTCATGGCTCCTCAGCTGTTTCAATGAAGAAAAACTGATCAGATTTAAATGATCTGCATGGAAACAACACGGTAAGGTGCTTTACCACCGTTAATGGTACTGGTCTTCAGCTGAGAGCTGTGCATTTAATAGTTCTTCCATCTAGATGCTCAGGGAAAAACTTCAGGAAATATAAAGAGCCAGAGGTGGCTTAAATTCAGCTCTGTGAAAGAAGATAAATATGCTGCTTTAGACAGCAGAAAGCCTAGCTGATTTGAACTCAGACTCCCTCTTGCTCCAGTTCCTGTTGAACCATAAATGTCTGCCCAGAGCAGAGAAATAAGGGAATATGAGGAGGCTGCATTTCAAAGTCATTCTACCTTTACAGTGAAAGAATAGCCTCTGATTCAGACACTGATTATACGTGGCAGTTTTGTACTCTGAAAAATAAATAAGAAAATCCCTACAGATTAGTTATAGCTACATGTATTTTTCATTTTCAATAGCCAGGAAACTAGGTTGTCCTAGATCATCTGTCTTCTACTTTTTTCCATTCATATCCAGAGCCTGTAAAAAAGAAGCAAACAAACAAACTAATAGTCATGGGAATGTCAGCCTTGCAATAATTAAAGAAATATCATTTTAAATGTCAGCTAGCCAAATGTATCATGAACATTTTAATCTATCTAAATACTGCCTTATAATTTGTAGCCCTAGGAATGAAATTGCCTTGCATTTAAGACAGCTAATATGCCACTGTGTATTGCAGCAGACCCATCAGCACAAGAGAGGCATTCTGGAGTCTGTTTTATTTTAGTGTGTGTTAGAAAAAACCCTAAAGGCAAGTGTTCACTTCAGGGATTTATTTTCAAAAAGGTAATAGTTTTGTAAACTTCTCTTTCAAACTTAAAACAATGAACGCATTGATTATAGTCACTTGTTCTCTGCACTGTTTCTTTGAGTAACAGCTTTCATCTACAAATAACAGATACATTGGAAACAAAATGATGTTATCAAGTTGTGAGTAGTTCTTCATGTTCATAGCTACAAAAGTGAAGTCCAGCCCTCCCAACGTTATATACATACTTATCTTTAGTAGTATGTGCAGTTCAATTGAAACTGCCACATTCTGCACCACTCAGTGTGTATTTGGAACTGCTCAGGCAGGATGCAATGTTTTTTCCAGGTGATTTCCTGCCCGAAGAAACAAGGGGTTGTAAGAAGTAGCCGTATCCCTCGTCTGCTTACCTTCTATGTCAGTTTTCTAAGTTGTCGTATGGAAAGTAGAAGGCAGAGAAGTAAAACAGTACAGGACATGAATTTGTCCAGGAAATTGGATTTTGCTTTATTTCCTTCCTGCACTAACTTTGCAAATTGTGTCTTACGTTCTAAATACTAACAAGGACACCTACATAAACCAGATCTTTAATTTTCATGTCTAGTAACAGTACACATTTTGTATTTTTTATTACAAAAAAAATTAAATTCTGTTTCCATATCGATGAAAAATTTTAATTTATCCAGTTCCTGAAGGTCTGTTTAAAGAGGATGAAAATTGGTAGAACATCAGATAGTCCTCTGCACATACTAACTAAATCCTGCTTGGAGCAGAATTGTTATTCAGTATAACCTATTTCTAAAACAGTCCACACATAAAGTTTGTATAAAACTAGAGATTCTGGACCTCAGTATAATATTATTCAACTTAGGTCTGATTGAACCATGACTGATGACAGGGCAAATCTTTCCTCTCACTGAGTCAGGCTATGTTAAAGGCACAAGTAACTGCAGTAGACATAAGCCTAAACATTTTAATAGATTTTGTGTTTTTTCTTGAGGGAATTTCCTTTTTTAAAAACGTGCAAACTTATATGAAAGTTTTATACTAAAAATAATGTTTAGTTTCCTTTCACTCTTCCTCCCTGAACAGAAAGTATTCCACTGTATTAAAAAAACTGTCATTGTTCTTCTTTTGTTATACTATAGTCAAAGAATCTGGACCTAAAATATCTAAGAAACTAAACTTTATAAGTTAAGACCATTTAAAAAATGAAGACTAAAAATTGAAAAGAGCAATCACCTTTCGCATTACTTCTCTTCAAAGGAAGTAAAGCATTCAGCCTACTTATATCCCTTAGGCAGGAAATGTAATAATGTTAGAAATTACATAAAGACTGTCAAACAATACAAATTTTAGAAAATTGAAGTCATATACAGAATAGGTCAAATTCATCCCAGATGGAACTCTATTGACTTGACTGGGCTTACAGCATCTATTATAATTTTGTGCTATACAATAATTCATATGGAATTGTTTCCACATCAGTTATTTCTAAGAGCATCTGTACTTGAAACCTCAAGAATGCTGAGGATCACAATTTCATTATTCCCAGCTCCTTTGCTTTCTGTATGTTTGATGAGAAAGTAACTTGACTTACATTTCAATGCTGTTATTCATTAATTTCATCGTTAAAGTGTATTTCCACCAGGGACAACAACAAAACCTATGATAAGAGAGTCCAGCTGTGTTTCCTTAAAAACACAGAAGTATTTTGTACAGTGGTTAGTAAAGAGTCAAGCTGAAACATATATATATATAAAATCACTGAAAGTGGTATATGAGTCTACGATTTTTTTTTTTTCCTAAGGAAAGGATCAATGTTCTTATTTGCTGTAAGCTGGAACTGGACTTTAACCTAAAGTCCAGATATCTAAAGCTACTGAAGTTTAATTATTTTCATGGGAGTTAAGATCTTAGACAGCTTTAAAATTTTTCACATAAGAACCAAGGAATCAGTGTGAAGCTGAGAGAGTTCAGTTCCCTCTGGAGAGAGTAAGAAAAAATCAAGCATAAAGTAATCAAAAGTAAAACGGAGAGTAAAAGAGTAAAAATCAAGAGTAAAATAAAAATCAAGCAGTCCTTAGACAACAGTCTGTGCTTTGCAGGTTTGAACTGTAGGACAAAATCTGTATTTTTAAAGTTGCCTACTTCAAATAAACTAAATAATAGGAATTATTGAAAAAAAAAATAATACGTGAGTCTATGTAAAGGGTTCTTTAATCTTCCATCATGCCAGAATGGGGATATGCAGTGCATTCAGAGCAAGATATTTTATTTCTGTCTAGCTACTGTTTCCCACATCACCCTCATTTACGTAGTATCTCAATTGCTTTTTGTAACAGGGAAAACCAGGTGAAGTCATAAATTAAGGTAATTTCTACAAAGGTAACAGTGTTAAATGTTTCAGTAGTAAACATTTAGACACTCTTGTCACCAAATTTTGCCTTAAATTCCATGGTCAGGTTCCTAAAAAACCAGGAAAATAAAGGTAAACCAAAACCTCAGTATCAAAGAAAAACATTCACAGAATCTAATAGACTGAAAAATCACGTACCTAAACTAGTCAATAGAAAATACTGAGAAGATGCATCTATTCTGGACCAGAACACAGTTCAGCCACATATTTTTTCTCTTGTTTTTGGAGACTTAAGACAAGCAAGTGCTGTCTTTTACAAAGGCTATGATTCACCATACACACAGACTGAGTGAGTGTATCACTAGTGTGTTCACCAGGCTGAGGAAAAAGTGAGCATCATTACAGATTGTTGGTTGGAGTGCAAATTTGTGGAAGCCAATAACCTATCTCAATATATATATTTTATATGTCTGCATTTTCCAGATCCCTCTCATTTCTCCATTTCAAACAGAATTTTTTTCCCACCTTACCTAGCCCTATTGTAGTGTTCAGTCTGGAAGGCTAGAGAGGGCATTTGTTCTTCCCACTCAAAACATTTACTGCTAACTGAAACTGGTATTTCTGGCTTGAGAAATGAATTTCCTCTCCCACTACCTAGGGACAAACCCAACACTTTAAAAACCACTGCCAAAGGTATTATAGGCAACTGAAAGCTTAACTTTTTAAGTTTCTGGGGCTTCAGGCTAAATAATGCATACATATCAGGGCTTGGGTAGCCTTTTTGTTCAGTACCAGAAAAGTAAATGCCCACACCTACTGAAGGTAGTATAAATTCATCTAAGTGGAACTTAGATTGTTTGGGTGCCTGAAATCTTTGTAGCCCTGAAGATACTGGATACGGGCAGTTTAGGAACAGAGAGTTTCAAGGATCTCAGTGATGTCTAAATCTTGGTTTGGGAATCTGCACTGGAACCCACGCATTTAAATGATTTTGTGAATTTGGCCAAGAATCATGAAGGAAGTCTAAAGTTAACAGGAGATCAAACACAGGTCAGTGATCTCAGGATCAGAGCACTCAGTTTAGAGACAATTATTCATTATTTTTGAGGATAACCCCAGTTACATACATCAGTTCATTTCTAGTGGTGGTTAAATCTGTTGAGCAGTATGTATCTGTAAGCAGTCTATATCTGTATCTCACTCCTCCTCTATATACCCTCCATTTGAGTTTACTGTATGATTCCTAGTTAACCTCACAACTAAGACATTTTATAAAATGAAAAAAAAAAAAAAAATCAGCTTCTTATGGCCAAAAATACCAAACCAGTTTCCACACAAGCACTGTAGAAACCTTAGCTGACACTTTAGATGGAAATGTCAACACACAGTATGTGCAGAATGGATCATATAGCAGCTTTACATGATTTAACTGATTCATGTGTTGACTTAAACGGAGCTACTGCTTCATCCTGAAAACATTAGGTTTGAAAATTAGGAGGGTGTATGTGTTATCATCAGATCACTCTCAGGTATAGAAATCAAAATTATCCTAAGCAACTCAGCAGATGTCCCAGCCCTGCAAGGAGCATTGATGTTCAGAACCAAACGAAAATACAAAGAAGGAACAAGAAAAACATTGTTAGTTTTACTTAAATAATTAACAACAATAAACATGAATACATATTTGAAAATCATTGGTCTGACTAATGATCTTTAAAATTAATTAGAAATAGTCTTAAGGGGAAATGCAAAAGGGGGCTGTATATCACCAGTATATTGCAAATAATGTTAATAGATTTTGTTGCTGGACATTTTTTGAGTGAAGGTGGGATGAATACTAGAATCTTAGTTCCTCTGTCTCATCTCATGAAACCAGCTATAATTAATTTCCTCATTGAGCCTTAATTACAACAATTAAGGGGTATGGGAATATTTTGCACCTCAAGATGTTTCTGGGCTACTCTTTTGTGATTACTCTTCACTTCCATTAACAATAAAAATTCTGTGGCTCTACTCTAATAATACATGCAAGACACTTGAATTGGAATGAACTCTCAATTAGAGACACACATTAAAAGTCCTGCCTATAATTTTTGAAGACAATACAACAGAATATAAACACTTCATTACTTCTTCCCACCTCCTCAGTATGTTGTCAGTCAAACTCACAGCACTTAGTAACAAAATCAAAGGGTGCCTTTTCAGCCTAAAATTTCAATATGCTTTTATTGGTGAACAGTTCGGGCTTATAATTAAAGAGTGACAGTACACCAGAACATAATAAGTTTATATTTCATCCCTTTAAGCTGATTATAGAAAGTATTTATTGAATAGGATCATATATTTATGGTCCAGCAAGAAGTCATTTTGTTTTGCACTCAGGACTGAAGGGATTATGTCAGAGATGCAGCATCATTAGCACACTTTTCTGTCTTTCAAGGACATGAACTCTCCAGTTAAAGTTAAAATTTTGTTATAGATTTTGCCACTAGCTAGATTTAAGAAAAGGAAGACTTATTCTTGTTGCATCTAAATACCTAAAATCATAACTACTCACAAGCAAAATGATAGGGAAAACGAAGCCAATAGCTCTATAGTCTATTCCTGTGTTTGCCAGAAGACCAAAAATCATCTTTAACTCTCAAGTTTACTGAAATCAACACTCCCTTTTCCAAGTTCAACCTTCCAGCTCTTTCAGTCAACCTTTCTGCTAACATTTCTTATGTCTAATTGCTCATATTTTTCCTTCTTTCAACACAATTTATTGAATTATTATTGCATTGTATGTATATTATATTGTATTGTATGTATATATTACTGTATTTGAAATATGTAATTATAAATGCATAAACCTTGAAGTAATGAAGGGTAGGGAGCACTCTATTCCTTTTTGTTAGGACACAGGAGGAAGAATGACCGTGGAACTTTTTTGTCTGTCAGGTATATTCAGAAGTCCAAGCAGCCCAAGAAAGGAGAAAGGAGTTTGGTCCCATTTGTTATCAAGCAAAGGAAAACAGAGGTACAGTTAAAGCTGGCATATTCGTTTTCTTCAAAGACATTTCTGAAGTTACTGGAATGTGATGAGTATGTGCAGAATAGAACTGAAAGAGAAAAGGATAGGAACTTTCATACAATGGCAAGGATGCTCTTCTGCATGTTAGTTACTAGGCTGCCCTGCTACTAGGAGGACTCTATCATGCAAGGTGATGCAGAGGAGCTTTTTCATATTATTCAATATCAAACTTCGGTGAAGATGCAGAGAACACACAGAGGCAAGGGACTGAGTATTTGTCTGCCTAAAAGTCTTTTGGGATTCTGAGATTGCCCTGTTCACAAACCCTGAACTGTGAGTTGAGTTTACTGGATTGGTAAGGCAAAATATATCGATAATTAATATTTCACATCAGAATATGAGAATTTTGGTGATGAAATATTATTGCCAGAAATGAGTTAAAGTAAATTATTTTTCATTTATGTATGTAGATATATTGCTCCTTTGTTTTCCCATCTCAGTGCTATTATTTTTCACTTTATCTTATTAGTATTCCTTCTGATATACTCTGTATGGGTTTATGAGTAGCAAATTAATACTGTTTTAATAGTCCCAGGGAAATAATTTTGGATGAGGCCTGGAACTAATGTTATTTGACTAGGTGGTTATGACTGTATATGGGTCCACTTCAACTTTTGAATAGATGGCTAGATAGAGAAATCCCGTAATGATCAGCACTAGCTAATAAAGAAAGGAACCCTCTGCTGCCTTTCTCACACCACCTTTTCCCATTTGTTCTTGTTGCCTGTTGCATTCTATCAAAGCTACTGCAAGATAATAATGTTAATTATCTCCTTCATATTTAAAAGTTCAGAATCCATGACATCTTTGAAGTAATAACAACAAACACTTTCTAAAAGGTCATCAGTTGAAAAACTTGTGACTTGCAGACAGAAAAATGCTGCAGTTTAATCTCAACCAGCATATTCGAAGAATCATAGAAACACAGAATCATAGAATCATTTCAGTTGGCAGACACCTTCAACGTCATTAAGTCCAACCACAACATTACTCTAGCATTAAACCATGTCTGTAAGAACCTTGTCTATGTGCCTTTTAGACACCTCCAGGAATGGTGATTCCACCACTTCCCTGGGCAACCTTTCTCCTATACATACTATTTTTCTCTTGGAATTTCCTCTCCTGCTATTCATAGGTGAGACAGAGCCCTTTCTCCACACTGACCCTTTGGCTCCACTAAGTACAGTGAGTGGAAGTAGAAACTAGATTAATCTGAACAAATGCGTGCATTTGAAACAGACCTTTGCATCTCATCTAATTATCCATACCACTTTTACAGTAAATAGAAAAGAACAGACATTTCCACCACTTATTCCAAACCAGAAGCCTTACATACATCAAAATAATCATCCTTCTTAGGTTTCTATTCCTCCATTACTTGTAGTGGGACAAAACTTTGACATCATTTCCCAAAGCATTCTCATGGATAAACTGGCTGCTCATGGCTTGGATGGGCACGCTCTTTATAGAGTAGAAACTGGCTGGATGGTCAAGCCAAAGAGCTGTGATGAAAGGAGTTAAATCCATTTGGTGGCCAGTCGCAAGTGGTCTTCTCCAGGGCTCAGTATTTGGGGCAGTTCTGTTTAATAAATTTATCAATGATCTGGACACAGAGATCGAGTTCACCCTCAGTAAATTTTCAGATGACACCAAGATGCATGGGAGTGTTGATCTGCTTGAGGGGAGGAAGGATCTACAGAAGGATCTGGACAGGCTGGGTTGATGGACCAAGACCAATTGTATGAGATTCAACACAGCCAAGTGCTGGGTCCTGCACTTGGATTACATCAACCCCAGGCAGCGCTACAGGCTCGGGGAAGAGAGGCTGGAAAGCTGCCTGGTGGAAAAGGATCTGGGGATGTAGGTCAACATCTGGCTGAATACGAGCCAGCAGTGTGCCCAGGTGGCCAAGAAGGCCAAGACCATCCTGGTTTGTATCAGAAATAGTGTGGCCAGCAGCATTAGGGAAGTGATTGTCCCCTGGTACTCAAAACTGATGAGACCCCATCTTGAATAATATGTTCAGTTTTGGGCCCCTCACTACAATAAAGACATTGAGGTGTTGGAGAGGGTCCAAAACTGAGCAACAAAGCTGGTGAGAGGTCTAGAGCAAAAATCTTGTGAGAATTGGCTAAGGGAACTGGGGTTGTTTAGCCTGGAGGGAAGGGAGCTGAGGGGAGACCTTATTGCTGCCTGCAACTACCTGAAAGGAGTTTGTAGTGAGGTGGGTGTTAGTCTTTTTTCCCAAGTAACATGTGATAGGATGAGAGGAAATGGCCTCAAGTTGCACTGGATATTAGGAAAACTTTCTTCACCAAAAGGGTTATCAATCATTGGAACAGGCTGCCCAGGGAAGTGGTTGAGTCATCATGCCTGGAAGTATTTGGAAAACATGTAGATGCAGCACTTAGGGATATGGTTTAGTGTTGGACTTGGCAGTGTTAGGTTAACGGTTGGACTCTATTATCTTAAATGTCTTTTCCAACCTAGATAACTATGTTTCTTCGATTATATTATAACAGCGCTCACTGCAGATGTTTATATAGTGGATGTTGGAAACTGGGTAGTTGAATCCCTTTCTGAATATATATAATTTTTTCTGTTGAAGTCAGTGGTAAAACACACACTCATGTCAGAAAAGAAGGTCATTTTGATGACGGTTTTTGAATAATCTGTAGCTCTTAGATATTTCACTGATAAAATGGCAATGATTACAATATGGCAGTTGAGGAATCCCTTTGCTGAGAGACTTCCTTTTTTCAGCCCTTCATGCAATGGGCAGCCTTCTTTGCAAAGCCTGCTCATTAGGAACAAAGAGACTATTAATTGAGTTTTCTGCAAAATGAAAAATTAAGCAAACTGTAAAGGATTCTGTAAGAAAGAGATGTAGCTATTTTTGTTCTGTAAATTTTGAAAGGGAGATAAAGAAGAGGTCTGGACAGGCAAGCTTGCTCTTTAATGTAGATTTACTTTTAATGTCTAGGTATTGACAAAACTTATTTCATTTTAAATAGAGCATATGTGATAAAATCTTCTGTTGTCCATAGAATTACATATGCTAGTTGGGATATATTTATTGTGAAAATTCTCTTCACAGTCTTCATCAAAATATCTTCAAAGAAAACTTGATCCTTCATTTTCATGGCACTTTTAGCTTAAAGTTCAATGGCAGCATTATCAATTTTATGATTCAGGAAAACTGAGAACCACTGATTGCATGTGTCTCTCTCTCAAAATATTCCCAAAAGAAACAAAAACAAAAAAATCAGTCTAAAGCAATTGCCTACTGGAAGCCTAGAAATCATCTAATGTCCAAAACTAGCTCAGATCTGTCACACTATATCTACAAGCTCGGGTGTCAGATTAACTACGTGAAAAAGGAAGTAACTTTTCTTTGGTATTGAGCAGCTATTCTTGCCACAAAAGTCATATGAAGCTGCTCACAGTCAAGGTGAATGACATTGTATGAAGAACCTTCATGACATCTGCTGAATGCTGCTGTTTGATATTGTCTAGTATAGAAAAGACCCATGCATGTCTGAATTTGACATTTTGTTCCAAGTTTTAATTTTCCTGAGACAAGAACTCTCTCATTCCAAATATTAACAGTGACAGAACTAAGACAAGAGAAGAAAAACTTATTATTAATGAAGGATGAATGATATAAACACATTTTTTCAATAAAAGAGAGCACTTGCTATGACGTGGATGTTATAAGTAGATATACAGTGTAGTGCATTACCAATTGCATTAGTTTGTGTTAATTTCTTCTATAACTAGAAATCTCTTCTCTTTCAGAACACCTAGAAAGAAATGCAACTATGAAGGTAGATGCACCTTCAAAACCACTTGGCTATATGAACTGATTGCCTTCTCTAGATTTATGTAAGAGGAAAATGTGCTGGCAGTTTTGTTACTAGTGTGATAAAGCAGCTAATTTATGGAATTCTATACATGTATCTGTTACACAAAATACTGTATCATCTTAATTATTGAGTCAATTGAATATCTAAGATGAAAATTTAAACTATTGTACTCTTACGAAGTTGTAAAACTATAACCAGCATATTGATTTTATGACTATAAATTGTTCTAACATACCAGGCAGTCTTACAGCATTGTTTGCAAGGGGATAATATTTAGTCTTCTCAAGATACTAACTGCCAAAGAATCTTCTGATTTTGTAACACAGTTTATTACTATGGTGACTCAATGGAAATATTTTGCAAAATCTATCACTACAGTGGTACTCCTTACTTCAAAAAAGCAAAACCAAGCAAAAGCAACCTGAACACCCCCCACCAATATGTTTTAATTTATGTATGAAAGCACCAGGTATGTCCACACTGGGAAGTAATTGGGTGAAACAGGAGTGTACCAGTATGCTGTCACGTGCAGGGACAGGAGCTGGACTCAATGATCCTTAGGAGTCCCTTCCAACTCAAGATATTCTATGATTCTATGATTGAAGCTGTTGCAGCTCAGGCCCTATGCTCTTCATGGGTTTTACTTCAGACTAAATATATCATGGTCTTGTGGGAGTAATGTCCACACCATGCATGTGGTTTGAGACTCCTTTGTGTGCATCAGTTGATGTGTAAACCAAACCAACAAACAGGGAATGGAGGCACCTCTCCTTTCCCTTCAAAAAATAGAATCATGCTTAGAATAAAAAGGCTAAACTAAGTGCAAAGTATTGAGAAGCCCTTTATATTATTAAAGAACACTCCTTATGTCAGGGAAAAGGTTGCAGGTTTTTCTTGCAATAAGCAATACCAGTCTGCTACATTCAGAGAAAAAAATATTTACTTGTTCTTATATGTCAACAATCTGATTTTTTTTAAAAAAAAAAAAAAAGGAATATTACAATTTAAAAGTAAAAAGTGAAAACGAAAAGTAGGTTTTGCTACTTTGAGACTTCTCATTTGAATATGACTTTTTTTATTATTTCTAGTTTCCATGCTACTAAATGAGATTGGGCCATTCCTTAATGGTCCTATAAAACATTAATAGATAGAGTTAATATTATATTATCTGTTGCTTTCATGGGAAATATATTTGAAGACATGAAAACAGACAATTTGAATTATGTCAGAAAGAGAGAAAATGGATTTTGTTCTGGGAATCAGTGACAGGCAGACAGTCATCAGATAGACATCTCCATTTGAGTTAGTGATCTAGGTGCCTTTATAGCAGGCATAGGAAAATTTTTATTATGAAATTCCCTTTGTTTTAATCTAGATGTCAAATACATCCACTCCAGAACAAAAAAGGTGACTCACACCCCAGCAGTCCTGCAAGTTCATCTCAGATCACAGCTTCAGTTGTAGATGTCTTCAAGATAGACACCTAACATTTTTGGGTTTTGTGTTCTATGTCTTTGTAAGTCTGTATATAAAAGTGATATGATATACATTTTTTTATAATTAAAGGGTTTTTTTTACTCAGACATCTTTATTCTGCCATAGCACTTTCTGGCATAGAGTTTTTTGCATCATCTGTGTGTAAATCAGTACTGGGAGGCAGAACTGAACATGTAACAGTGGTGACATATTTAACCACTAAAAGTTAATCTCTCTGATGTTAAGGGGGAAGGAAGAGTGAGTTTCTTGATTAAGGTCCTCTGGCCAGCTCAGAAATTTCAAGTATTTTTTAAATAATCTTTCTCCTCCTCTCCCAGAAGTGGAAGAACATGAATAGAAAATCACAGTAAAAAGTTTTTACTTGGAGTTATTTGTACATTAAGAAAAATAAAAGTTGACACTTTAATCCCAAAGATAGCATAATCATATTCATAAACCATTTTTTATGCTGCCCAAACAAATTTGTTCATTTACTTTCTTAGTTTTTCTCCTGGTAGTACTCTGCTTCGGCCCTTAGCACAACTAAAATTTGTGGAGAAAGCCATTCCTTATCTATGGCTCTTCAATTTAGAAATGGATGTGTTTTTGAAGCTTGCTATACTTATTTAAAGAAACAAAAAAGTAATGATAAATGTTCAAACAAAAAAGAAGAAGCAGTGTAAGTAGGCATTTGCTTCTCCATTCAGCAACAAAGATTTCTTGAGTAACCTGAAAGGAAACTGGCCCCTGACCTGTGATATGCCTTTTCATATATTCACGAAGGGGAGTCCTGGTCTGGGAGCTCATGACTTATCTGAAGACAAAACCAGAAAAATGGAAATTATAATAAGCACCAGATATAAACAAATTTTTCATTGTTTCCAAGGTAAATTTGGAAGTACAACAGAAAGAGTCAGTCATTGATACTCAAGTCCAGTAATACATTAGTACCAGGCTGCACAGTCTAAAGTGATCATCCATACAGCACTAACCCAGCCCTCAGGATGTCCTCTTCTATTTTCATGATGGCCGAGCCTCGTCCGAAGCTCCATATCACTTTCAAGCAGCCAAGAGGAGGCAACAGAGCCTGGAATGTTAGCTGACTTGAAAGACACACCTCTACTCCTATGCTCAACATTAGAGAACAAGCACTAGCATGAAATCATCCATCTTATTAAATAGTTAGTTATGTCTGGTTTGGCTTTACATGGCAGCAAACAGTTCCCCAAGTTGTTTAGGAGTTAGATCCAGGAAACTTCCAAACAGATAGTTGGAACATGGTCATTTCACCTTGGAAGTTAAGAACAGATGCACACCATTCTGTCCCAGGCTTAAATCCAGACGATAGATCTCAGTACATTTAATCTCCTGTTACAAGTGCAGCCAATGAATCCAAACTCTGATAGTATAATGAGATATGGACTTGTGTGAGGGAAAAATCTACAGGGTGTTCTCTTTAAAATCTTCAGCATTTAAAGTAGTCAATGTCAGATTAGTAGACCGGAGAGCCAAAGTGCTTGCTAAGCAGGAGAAAGGACAAACATAAGAATTCCCATTCATGTGTTTTATTGAACCATCTTTAAAAAAAAACAATACTTTGTGGTCATTTCTTCTGCTTATAGGAAAACAACCCATTGTAGCAGACTTGAAGGATGCTAAGGATTAGTGATCTGCATTTTTGTTTTTTTATTTCTCTGGACACATAATGATGCTATAAGGATACTTTGCTTAAGTTTAGGATCCAAAGAACATGACCTGTATTTAGCTTTCTTGACTTCTGAGTAGTTCTGCCTCAGGGTATAATCCAGAGTACTTTGTATGCAGTCAGTATTAATGGACCTCTGACTACATCTACAGAGTCTATGCTCTTAAACTCCAGAAAGTGTTCTAAAGGTTTTCCATCCACCAAAAAAAGAAAAAAAAAATTCTCTAGTTCACTTAGACCTTAGATTAATGCTTGAACTCTGGCCTTCTGGGAATATTTGGTCAGCATGAAAGACTGCATGGATACTAAAATTATCTACAGTTTTGGACCTGAATAAGAATATTTCCATGTTATGTTGTGCTCACACGAGTCATTTTATAGTGCATTAAAATGCTTGCAAATAGCGATCTACTGTGTATCTTTCACCTTTTCTGCCCTTTCTTACTTCTTAGCTCTCCTGGTGCTAAGTGCTTGCAAATAATTTCAGTCCCCCTTCTCATACCCAAAGCCTTGAGCTCTACAGGTAAAGAGAGAAAACTCTAACATATAACAGTGTCACCAGAAGGATTCACATGTTTCCTGGGTAAAATACACTGAAAAACTTATTTCTGCGTATTTCTGTTCCTGCAGAACTCACTCTGGCTTTGGGAAAGGGCTGTGGAGGTGACGTTTAGCCCCCCAAAACTGTCTTCCCAACTGTGCAGACACACACAATCCCTCACACATCACACACTCCCAGACACACACACACACACGCGCACACACACACACACACACACACATACACGCAGGTAATCTTTGCAGGTTTCCATTTCAGTGCCCTGCAGTGATCACTATTGTGTATGTACATGTGTGTGGATAATTTCAGGGTGACTTCAGACATCCTACTCTCAGGTATACTCAGATCCATCAAAGCATGACAGGCGTAACCTGTAACACTTCTACAGTACTTTTCTCCTCCCCTTGAAACAGTGAAATGCTCTGGCTTGTGACTCTAACCATCCCAGTGGGCAGTTTCTAGAGATGAGCCTGAAGCTTGTTAGCTTCTACCCGTCTCCCCTTCAGGCTCTCATCAGAGATTCTGTAGTCCCTGTGTGGAGCAGGCGAGTTGGGAGGGGGTGAGCAACAGAAGAGCATTTCATAAGAAATCCTGAAAAGCCACAGGCTCTGTACACCTGGGCTCCAGGCTTGAACTAGGAGGTCTGGTGTGCAGCACACACCGGGCTACAAGCACAGGGGCAGGACAATCCCCAAGCCAACCTTGACAGTGGACAAACACAGCAATGGAGACAGGATGGTGAGTGACACACATTGTTTTGTGCAGTGCATCACTGTGTGCAGTTCTCGGTGCCACAGCATGAAAAAGATATTAAGCTGCTGGAGAGTGTCCAGAAGAGGGTTACAAAGTTGGTGAAGGGTTTGGAAGGGAAGCCGTATAAGGAGAAGCTGAAGCCACTTGGTTTGTTCAGCCTGGAGAAGAGGAGACTAAGAGGACACCTCATCACGGTCTACAGCTTCCTCACAAAGGGAGGAGGAGGGGCAGGCACCAAACCCTTTTCTTTAGTGACCAACGAGAGAACCCGAGGGAATGGTAGGAAGATGTGCCAGGGGAGGTTTAGGTTGGACATTAGGAAAAGGTTCTTCATTCAGGGGATGGTGGAGCACTGGAACAGGCTCCCCAGGGAGGTGTCACGGCCCCAAGCCTGAGAGTGTTCAAGGAGAGACTGGACAACACCCTCAGACACATGGTGTGAACTGTGGGGTTGTCGTATGCAGGGACAGGAGTTGGACTCAGTGATCCTTGTGGGTCCCTTCCAGCTCAGGACATTCTATTATTCTATGATTTTATTGCCAGGCAATAGAAATGAAAGATCCAGGCAACATGATCCTGCACAGGTTCCTGACCACTGCTGAGAAGGACAGGATGTAGACCTTTCCATGGGTTGTTGGTTCCCTTACCTGACCCAGTGATGGTTCACCATGGCTGGGAAGAGTCATGTACCTTCCCTGCTCCAGTGTGCAGACACCTCTGCTTGTTCAGACCTTATGTTTAATTTATCAACAGCACAAAATGATCACCACCAACAAAGACTTAAAATCAAAAGTGCTTTATCTTCAGTAAGTCAGTGTCTCTATGCTGTGAGTGTAATGTCCCAAATATTTAATTTTAATGAAGTTGCTTTATTTGATAAAGGTCAATGCTGTCAACATAGAAAAATGTTCAAAGTAGCTTGTTTGCTCAAAAGATTGAATTTTTGAATTTATTATATATATTAACAGCACTTAGTATTCACAGTAAATAAACACTAAGATGAAATTCACCAATCTTCCATGTTTATTAGGATTCTGAAACAAATCATGGAAGCTTTCAGAAAAATGTCTGAGGGTTAGTGGATTGGGAGTATGTATTGCCAATGGTTTATTTCATCATAAATATTGCAGCTTAAGTTTCTGTATTATTCTAAATTGCTAGGAACTAGGAATGAATTTTATAATTTATATATTTGTAGCTTTCTGAGTAAGAGGTTTTATAAAGTAGTTGCTATGGAAGATGACAAAGCAATTTTTCCTAGCTTAAATTTTATAGAAATAGAGGTAGCAGACACCTTATCCTCATCCTGTGATTTCTGGATCCTTCATCCACATGGTCAGATGGCTGGCTGTAACACTGTCTTCATCTCACAAAATTTCTGCTCTTACTATCTTAACAAGGATGTTCCTCATGAAAGGTGGGACTATAACAATCTCTGTATATCTACATCTGTGCTAGCAGGAGTTCTCAGTGAGGACTGAAATCCAGAGCACAGAGTAAATTTCAAAAGGTTAAAATAACGAAAAAATCTCACAGGAGATTTTAGTAAACTACTTCCACAATAGATGAACACACACACACACACACACACACAAATCACTCAAGCAACAGAAAGAAACTACAATGAGGGTAAAATTGAATTAACTTTCTGTATAGAAAATAGGCATCTATTATGCTAGTTACTTACAGAGGTCATGATAGAAAGAGATCATTAGTTGCTACAAGTGCATCAGAAACTATTAAATTTCATGTATTTCCTCTTTAAGGAATCCAGTAACTTGTTTTTCATCAAACAATTACTTATTTTGTGTTAAATAAATGAATATATGCTCAACACCGATTCAAGGTATTGAGAACAAAATTAGTTGAGGGGCACCAAAGGACACAAAATTACCAAAAATAAAAAATCAAAATTCCATGCTTACGCACTGTAAACCATGATCCTGGGTAAAAGACAAGATACATTGGCTTGTCTCACTTAGGAGTACAGATATAAGCTATTGAGTAGTATTAGAACTTGGAGACATGATCTGTGTGACTTGATGTTAAAAATCTTTAGGTCTGAACACTTTAAAAATAATTCATTGGGAGAGTCATTCTGTCTCAAATATGGCGTTACCTGTTTCCAAATCACTGATGGCTCAGAAGGAATCATCTTGAATATTTGTGTACTCTAACATATGAGGTATAAGATATTAGGTATTAAATGGCATCTGCTACAAACCACCAAATCACACTAGACAACAGAATGTTGGTTTCTCAAACCTTTATCTACAATGTATATGAGGAAAATAACTGCTTATATTTTGTGACTTCAACTTGAATGACATAAACTTAAATTCACATTCTGGAGGTAGTCAAACGGCTTTACAATAGCTAAATATCATAGCAGTCACTTTTGGAGTGCAGAAAAGTTACAGCCAACAGGCGAAGAGTTTGTAGCAAACCCTGTCCTACAGACAAGGAAAATTTGATCAGAGCACTAAAATTAGTGATAGTGGAGGAACATCAAAGGATAATCTCCTTAGGTTTATGATACTAGGAAAGAAAACAGGGCATGTTTTAGGTGTGCTAAATGTGAACACTTTGACATAGTTGGAATCAGTCTTGGATAAAATCACTGAAAAGGGTATGAAGACTGTAAATTGTCATTGTCAAAACATTTAAGAATATTTTGGCAGCTGTTGCAAAAATACGAGAATAAGAAAGCCTGCAGTAGACAAAACACTTAAAATTAAATAAAAACTCATGTTAAAATACCTTCAAAACATTAACTATATTTAAAACAGATTAGGAAATATTTGATTCTTGAGACAAGGTTCACAGCTATTTTTTACCTTAAATCGCTCTCATGAACATTCCCTCCAAGTAACCATTCTAACCGGCAGTTATTCAGAATAGATCTTGTTCTGAGCCATTTAGCAGATTTTGAACATAGAATTACTGAAAATTTGAGTTGCAGCATCAGCCTGTAAGGAATCTTCTGTTCCCCTTCGTATTTTTTTCTAGTGGTTCATTACCACTAAAATGAACATCTTAGTTTTTATTTGAATATGTCTGTCTTCCATATTCCTATAAAAGTTTTTATCAATAAATTATTGCCCTAATAGTATTTGATATTTCTGCTTTGTGAAATAACTTTCATTCTTAAATCAAGTCACTTTTTCATCCTGAGAATCTGAACGAATTGAAGCCTTTTGATTTCCCTTTTGAGCTGTCTCTGCTTTGACTGTTTTGGTTTGGGGTTGTTTGTTCGGTTGGGTTTGTGAGTCTTTTAAAAGCACAAATTCTGGGAACACCTGTGGTGATTCAACACAAGGACTGATCAACCCTTACACCATTTGTTTCAAAACTTAATGGCAAAGGCCCATAAAAATCTGTTGCTCAGGATCACTAGACTATTCTATTTCCATTGTTGTTTTTTTCATGCTCATGTGGTAAAAAGAAAAAAATCATGAGGTGGTGCCTGGTGTTCAGTGCCAGAGGAAAAAAATTGATAAGATTAACAGGAACATCAAATGTACTAGCAAAGCAAAGTGAGTTTTCTGGTTTGCAGCCTAAATATGTAGTTTTGGCATGCATCACACAGGAATTCCTTCTAGAACTGCACCTGATATGCAGCAGCCATGAGAAATATTTTTTACCCTTCCTGAGACTTATAGGTAGGAGATGAGACATTACTTCCTTAAAAGTAACATGACTCATTATAATGCTACTCCAGGCTATACTGTAATCTTTTAAGAAAAAAAGGAGGAAAAGCTGAGTCAAGCTCTTTTTTCTTATCATCAGTAGCTCTTCTACTCTTCTACAACTAAGAACAGATGACAAATTTGTCTGTGTGAAAAAGAAAAAATAAATGGAATAAAACTGATCTGGTGCTTTTATTGTAAATCTCCTTTGATGTTACCTGTACAGTGCTGCATCATTGATCCTGTTTAAAGGTGCACCAAAGAATTTCACCTCTGCGCTGAGGACATTTGCTGAATTTCTTTTTACATGGCTGTTCAGTTACCACTTTAATAAAATAAACAAGTGAAAGAATCTAGGAGCATTGGATTTGCCGTTCTGGATCAGCATACTCATCTATCAAATCCAGTGCCCTGTGCTACAGGATATGTAATGAAAATAGTGGTTACCTTGTAGAATTTACCATTATATGTGTTCTAGAGAGTTCTAGAATATACTAGGAATCCTGTCACAATTTACTCTTTTGAAAGCGTTTTTTAAAGACACTTAGATGTGTGTGCCTTAAGCCTCCAACAAATTATAATAATAATGATTATCAGATATTTGTACCTTCATCATTTTTATAGTTTCCCAGATAATAAAGACAGCAAGTGCAGTTGTGATCTATCTAGACTGATTTGTTCTGTAAAATATGTTATGGTTAATTTCTTGGATTATTTCTCATTTTAAGTACAACATACACATCAGAAAAATTTCCAAAGGTTAAAAATTGTCAGTGAAGGTGATCTGACTAATGCTCCTGATAGTTTTTTCAATGGCTAATTATCATAATTGCTATGAAAAGTAAAAAAGTAGTTATTCCTTATTGCTCATCTTAATTTTTCTAATTTCTTTTTCCAGTGATTGGATCTTTATAAGTTTCTTTCTTCCATTTCTTATCAACATGTATTTTTATACAATTCTCTGATAAATTTAATGAAGAGAGATCCTGAAATATTACACTGTAGACACTCTTTTTCTATATTTTCAGCAGGTACGTAGCTCTTCTCCATAGTCTTTCCAGGCAGTCAAAATATTTCTGCATTCATGAATCCCAAAAAAAGACACAGTGTTCCAGAATCAACATTCATATTATTGTTTGCACTTTTATTTCTTGTGATCATAATTGTTTTCAAGTTTTCATAACTGCCTCTCTTACATCATAATTAAATATATGCATTTCATATGTTGCATAGATAGCTAGATAGGTGTGTGTGTGTGCACATATTACTCTGTTGGTTTGTAACAGGGCAAAGAGAATTTTACTTAAATTAGGTTTCTCTTCTGTAATCCAGATGATCTTCAGTGCAGACCTCTCAGTCAGCAGGTCAGCATGAAGCTCTCTGTGATAATTCAGGTATTTTTCACCCTTAGGCATTATATATACATACATAATGAAACTGTCATTACATTCTCTCCTATAATTTGAAAATTTAAAGTAACAATTTTTTTTTTTTAACAACAACATGATCTAAAACCACCTCACAATTAACTGTGTGGTGGGAAGAAGCAAGATCAAATTGGCAAATATAGAAATGTTAAGATCTCTGTTGAAAGGTCTCTGTAGCATTATCATTAGCATAAACCAAAAAATCCACATGGATTCAAATCCTCAATATTTGTAAAACTGTTAACACATATATTTTTTTTCTATTTAATCAGTAACTCCAATGGCAGCATCACCATTATTCTTCCTGATGTCTCAACCTTCAAACACAAGGGAACAATAAAGCTGTCCTTGAAGGACTGATGATAATTTTCCTGTCCAGAAAACCTCATATCGCCTAATTTTGTCTTTCTTGCATTGAATTTGGCAGCAGGGAAAATTTATGACAACCTCTGGCTCCTTTAATTTTCAGTCTCAAAACTGAAAGTTAAAAATCTTACAATTTCAACACCTAGTCTTGGGATCTATATAGCCACTGATCACCCTCAGAGTTATACCTATAGAAAATTTTCCACTCATGAGAAAATATAATTTCACTGGGACTCTGTGTTTTTCCACAGCAGTGTGAAATCTGGACAGTGAGGACTGATAAAATACATTGCCATGGCAGAGAAGGACACACTTCTAAACAACAATACTTTTGTCTTTCATTCAAAATGTCTCTATTTCCTTACCCTTTTCATGCTGAAGAAAGCTGTAACAAGAAATGCCCAAGAATGTATATAAACCATTAAGACACACTGCAATTCTACTTGTTCACGTAACATGTTAAAGAACACTTTTTTTTTCTTTTTTTTTTTTTTTTATCCTGCTGTCAGTGGTCGTTTCCTTCATAATTTAGGGAGCCTTAGCATCGATAAAGACAGTAATTCCCTATTAATATTCTCTGTTTTACTTTACTACTGTTATTCTTGCATCAAAAGAAAACTACAGAAAATGAATTCTTAAGATCATTTTTACTTCAAGTATTTCTATGTAGGTGAGGTACCAAAGGTCATTTCTAGGATTAGAGTGTTTATGACTTAGGGTGGAACACAGTCTGTTGTTGTGATTATGATGTCTTCAAGTAAGCATAGTATTTGTAACACCCCATAAAACAGGAAATATGCAAGTATGAAACACAAGTTTGTTTTGTAACTAATTTAAACACATATCATAGCCGTGAGTTAATAAACTCTCTTCCACACACAATTTAATAGTATTTAATCAATAATTCAGTGGAGTTTTTACGTCTGTTCCAAATTTACATGGAAGCAGTTTTGATAAAATAGGTTATTTGCAATTGACAGCTGTCTGATTAAGCTTAAAATTAAAATAATACAGGAATTATTTAAACTGTTTTCATTTGGAGCTTTGTGTGTCATAAGATGCTTCACTGAATCATTATGGATGGAACAGATAAGGGTTTTTTTCCTGTTTTCAGTAGAGCTACTGGGATTAATGTATTTGAACATATTGAAAGGAAAAGAGGAAAGGCTAATTTCCAGTCTTAGCATGAATCTGCAGCTCTTTTGATATGTTGAAATAAATTGAATTCTTACAGAATATGCCAGGTGAATAGCTTTATATTTTATGTTCCTTTATGAAGTACATTCAAAAATCACTAAATATAAAAAGAACAAGAAAAATGTGCTGGTTTGTTCTTTTGTTGTCCTAAATCATATTTCAGAAGAAAATCTGAAGGCTGTAGATCCAGTTTTGCTACACAAAATAAAAGAAATAACTTCATAGATAAAGCACGTTTCAGCTATGAGCATTTCCTTATCTTGAAGGCATGATTTAGCACAATTTTATTTGTTTTAACATATAATTAATTTACTTCTGTCAAGAGTTTTCAATTAAAACCCACTGTTTATGGTTCCCTCAATATCTCAAGCTGTTTATTGTAGAAAAATAATGGATAGATTTAGTGTTTGATCAGCACAGGACAAAATGTTGTAACCAAATATGTATTAGGACAGCTGATTCTGCAATACCTCAGTATCTTCAACATACATTGTTCAGCTTTTTTAGTCTGTCCAGGCCATGAATGCCCACTGAGATGACATAGTTTAATTTAGCTAAAAGAGCATGCCTCAGGTAATTTCCTTCAAGGGAGATAAGACTTTGATGGTAAACTTGAAGTAATGAATCCCAGAAGTCTCATGGGTGGTGTTCTCTTTATATTTCCTTTCCTAAAGCTGAGGTAACCCAACCTTTTTTGTCTTACTTGCAAGTGTTTCAAACTAAATAGTACCTAGGCAGAGCATGCAGTCTCTTTAGTTACTGCCTATCTAGAGTTTCTGCCATAGCATCATGACTGCAGGTGAGTGGGCAAGGTGAGCAACCCCCACCTCCCCCTCAAGTCCAAAGCTGGATCGTTAAAAAAAAGATAGACAAAGTAATTATTCTTTTTTTTTTTTTTTTTAAGTACAGAACATTGTGACTGTGCAACAGGACCAAACAAATTTCAAGCTTTGACATTTCTTATTGCTAAAATCATGTAAGCATTCTAGCACTGCAGAACCTTTGACTTCTGTCTCCCACTGCTAATTCCTTTGGTTCATCAGGGAAATGGTGAATAGCAGTCATTTTTTCCAGGAACAACAGCCAATTAAAAAAAAAAAATCATTTTTCTTGAAGCAGACAGTTTTATATTGTTTTGTGACATATCTATATAGTTATGTAGCATGCCTAGTATGCAGGAATACCTTACTCAGCTGGTCAGGCATTACATTTATACTTTCGTCAGCACTAGCAGATATATAGCAGTAACCAAATACATAGTTTACAGAAACTATTCTGGCAATCATCTTAAAATGTTTTTTGATAGTTTCATAAGCATCATCTTACTGATGAGATTCATCTCATGTAATTTTCAGTTACTGACTGTATCTCAATCAGTATTCTAGTTATCTTCTGTTGTCAGCAGGAAGATGCCATTTCCAGAGGCTTGCATCTCATTCTTTGTGAGTTATGAATGTCTGTATTTCTCTCAATTAAAGGAGCCTATCCTGTGTCTATATCTATTATACAAGTAACGGAACCCCTAGTTCATTATGTCTTCCAAGAGCTTGTTTACTTCCTGCTTTAATGAAAATTGTAATATGTAAAGCCATCTAAAATAAAGTGTTTTCCCCTGTCAGATTCCACAAATTCTCCTGCAACGCACACAGTAAAACACATAGTCATCAGCCCTTTCCTGTTTGTTGCCAGTGATCCAAGATGCCCATTTTATCTACTCTTTATTCAGGTTTTTATTTGGGTTAGGACTGTACAAGTTAATCTAGAAAAGCAGTGATTTTAACTGGCTTATTGCAGGTTCTTCCAACAGTACTACATCCCACATATCAGATTTCTTCACTGTTTCAGTCTCTGAGTCTTCTTCTCCCAGTCTCTTCTGACTATTGATCCTAACCAGACCCAGCTTATCTCACATATTTACAAGGACTTTCCCAACTTGTTTCTGCCTTTCACTTCTGTTTCCTTCAAGATGAAACCTAAGATCATTCTTTCCCAAACCCATTAGATCCTCATATTTTTCTCAGGCTTCCACAGAGGAAGATCCCTACAGGAATTGCTTTCCTAGCAACTCTTTGTCAGTGGGAAGCAGAAAATCTATTCCAGGCCTATTGGCCAACTAATAGTCTGTTTGTCCTGGGTTCCTAAATGCGTTTTTCAAAATACCGTAAGTCAAAGCTGTGACAAACTGTCTGACCTAGAACAGTCTTCCACTAGAGAAGACTATCAGTTTCTAGATATCTTAACAGTATGATTGGTTGGTAAAAATGCTATCCTTTGTTTGTGGCATTTTTTATATTACCTAAGAAGAAGGAAAGATACTATTGTCTGTGAGTGAAAATGAGGTACATTTGTTTCAGCAAAACCTGCAGAGGAAAAAAAGGATACAGGGAAAACATTGAGTTGAGAAGTTGCAATGACTGTAATATTTAGAATGGCAGTCATTCAAGTAACTTGGATTTATAGGTAAGGTTTGACATGAAAATATTGATTTGAAAATGTTGAAGTATCCCATTTTTCCAGTAATTCTTATCTTATTATTACTTTATTTTTTTTTCCCACCCTTCTGTTCATATTCCTGATCTTCCTATTTGATTTTTCTGTTTTTACTGTCCTCCCACCTCAGCATTACCTGGTTGCTTCTCTAGACAGAATCATTAGCTCAGCTAAAAGTTGCCAAATAGTAAATTATTGGTTATGTTCTGTAGCCTGAGTTGGACAGGAGGTTGCCACCAAAAAAATGCAAGATGAAGATTTCAAATTTGTGTTAATGGCCATAGAGACACAACCTGCAATGAAGCTATGCTATATGTATGTGCATGAGAATCTAGCCCTGTGAAACCAAAAATATTTTCTCCACATATAATTTACCCTGTTTTATAATAGCAAGTAGAGATGCTAAATGAACTCATATCTAACATAATCTTTCCCACACATCAAGTACTACATCTCAGTCTGGCACACAGTAGATTTTCTAATATTCTTTCAATAATCAATGCAGCAACAGTATTCCTATCTTTCTGAATGAATTTAAGTTCAGTTTTTTAAGATACAGCATGAAAATACCATATGAAAATCTGCATAGATACTACATATTCTATATTCTCCACATCTACCATATTTTTGTTATATATAAACAGACTCACACTTGACTTTTTCTTTTTAGTAACTCATGGGTTGTTTCAATTTCTGTAATGTAACAATTCAGGTTGTTTCACTTTCTGTAGTTATTTTTTTATCATAGTCAATGTCCAAATACTATGATTAGGTGCAAGACTTAAGGAATGAAGGTGCTGAGTTTTCGTTTACAAGTCATTTTTTCAGGTATGCCTTGTAGGCATGCAATCAATAGTAGAGTGACTTTTTATCTTCACAAAAATTCCTAGTGGAATACTAGACAACAGATATAGAGAATATAATCTTCCTGTGTCCTGTAACCAATCCAAAACAGTAGAAATATTAAAAGCAGACAGACAGAGAAGGAAAAGAGTAGAGATTAATGAGATACCACATGAGAATTTTAAAGAGTTCCCTTGCACCATACAATTTTGATTTCATCTTCCAATCTTACAGGTGCCTATTTTGTGTATAGAATAAAACCAATTATATGCTCATTCAAATTAGTGTAAATAACATAGAAAGCACATTTCTTGTCAAAATTATGTTATTTTATTAACTTATATTTCTATTTAGAAGAATTTTATTACCAGTCTTTCATGCTAGATTTAATAGGTTCATTGATTTTCTTTTTTTATACATCTGAATGTTATCAGATCCCAATGTACCTATGCTCATATAGTTTCTCATGGGTAGTAAACACCTGTGTGGTAGGATACATTCTTTAACTTAAGAACAGCTGAATGCTGTCTTTGGAGTCCACACTTTCGCTTGACATATGCCATTAAAAAAAAATCTGTAAATAAATAAAAAAATTATTTCTCTATATATTACTTGAGATATTGGAAATTATTTCTAACAAAAAGAATACAACAGAATACTTTAAAAGTAAATTTTAACCTTACTTATCCTAGTACTTCTACAAAGATGGTTATTTATCTGAAGGTGGTCCATAATGAATGGCAACATCAACTTTTTCAAATGTAGTTGCTCATTCCATATCACAAGCAAATTTATGTTTTCTGTACCATGAATCTTTTCTGTATAGATTATACAGTTAAAAGGAAAACTACTGAACAGCAGGAAATAGCTGGTGTACGTCATTTTAATGCTTATTTTCACAGAAACAAGTTAGAAACTTAAACAGGAGGAAAAACGCAAGCCAAGATAAAGGAACATGTGACCACACCTGTAAACCCATACTAACAGTTTAAAACACCTCTGTGTAGTACAAAATGTGGTTTGATGTCCTGGTTTGCATGGAAATATATTAGATTCTGTTGGTTGGATATGATCAACTTCTCAAATTAAAACAAAACAAAACAGAACACCAAACACAAACAATGATAAAAAACCTCACACAAAATAAAACAAAACAAGACACACAAACAAACCCACATTTTTTTTTAGCCAAAGAATCTTAGGCTGTTTTGCCCCAAACAAGACAATGACAACAGAGGGGAACAGACTGATGAAAACAAAATTAATTATTCAAGCTTTACAGGATGACCCATCACAAATAGTAATATCTCTTTTGAACAGATTAAATACTGGTCTCCAGCACTGTGCCTTGATTTTTAGATACATAAGCATATAACAGATATGGCCCCTTTAAAAAAAAAAAAAAAAATGAAATAAAAGAGAAAGAGAAAGAAAAAATGGTCTGACAAATTCCAGTATATGTAGGAGCTTCAAGCACTTGTAACTACTTTACCATATTTCAAAGCCAGAGAGTTTTATCAGTTGTTCTTAATCATTCTAGTTGAGCTGATGACCACAGATCACTACATGACATTGCTTTGTGTTTGTGTATTCAAATGACAGAAAGCATACAAGCTGAATCCCAGAGAGTGTGTCCTAGAAACCTTTTTTGTAATAGAAGGCTACATAGATTTAATATTTTGAGTGTACACTTACGTTGATATTTCAAACATACCTGACCCAAAGTCTTTCACATAATGACGAGTTGTAGAATTCTTCTAAATTTACATAGCGGGATTAGAATTTGATGTAAAAAACTGTTTTCATCCAGCTGAATCTCAGAATCAGTTATCAGCTCTGTACTTAAATATAGTTAATTCACAGTAAGAGATTGTTTGTTGGCATATATTGGAAAGTAATGATTTCTCTTGGTATACCTTTTATTCTTGAGGTAATAAAATACATACGAAGTTATTACATTTACTGATAGGGAAGCTAGTCCATTATACAGTTGATTTTAATGAAAAATATGTTCCTTTCTGATTGATAGTGTTCTCAGAGAGAAGGCTCTGTTTCAAACCATTGATTTGATCAATGTGAATTACCGAGTTATATTGCCTGTCTCTCTTCACTGAATACAGAAGGGGACTACCTAATGATGTTCCTTTGACTGAGGTGTCTCAGATAGGTGGCTTAATTAGAGGAGTAAATCCACGTGAAATTGTTTTCCACAGCAGCTCTCTGAAGATGATTAATGCTTGTTTTGAGAAGCACTTCCATGTTGACACAAGGTTTGATCTTGGTTTTGTTAAATGAACACACCACAGGATGACTATATTCCAAGTCTTACTAGTGAGGAACACAAAGAGGTTAAGAAACATAAACTGGAGGTTAATAGACACAAAGAGAGTCAATGGAATTCAAGTAAAGTACCCAAAGCTGCAGTTTTATTGCTTCCATTCCACCATCATTATCTCTGGAGACTCCTATAAACTCTGAGTTTCCCCACTATTTCAAAATAAATGGACATGTTACCGTTTTGCTCCTAGACACACATAGAAGCATGTCAAACTTGTCACAGTTAAGTAATGCAGTGCTTATCTTTGCCCATCTGATTTAAGGACTTCAGCCTGGTAGCTGAACAGAGATTTGCTATGAAACTCAGCTCACAAGGCAACAGCAATCATTACACAATTCCTTTTACAACTAAGTTTTGTAAAAACCTAAAGTGGTAGGTGGTCCCAACTGTAAACTACATACTGTCTACACAAACCAGATGGAACATGGAAGAAGAAAGTGAAGTTTGTTACACAGTAGAATCATGAATTAAATGTTTTTATCAGTATTCCCTGAAAAATAGCTGGAAGAGCCAGGATAATGTCCAGTCAGCTTATAAAATATGTTTGTTTGGTTTTTTTTCTTTCTGAATAACAAACTAACAAGCTAAAAACCTTCTTCTGTTTTACTTGTCTCTTCTTTGTATTGTGTCTAATGCAATATTTCTTATGAAAAAGGCACTCTTGGGAAGAGTTTTGTTCTGTTTATTTTAATATTTGGGTGATACAGACAGCACACTGCAATACTCCCTTTGGGAATTCTCATGTAGTTTTACAGAATGCTACTAGCACAGCCTGTATCTATTTTAATAGCAGATGAGGAAAAATAAGAGAAGAATAGGTAACTACTCCTTTAATTTTTATAGATCTAGACAAAGATGGTACTAAACTGGCTGATGTGATTTCCATTTCCTGATCATTTTACAGCATTAAAACAAGATGCCCATTAGAACTTTTGAAGCAATGGCTATCTCTTTCCTATTGTACTGGACATAAAAAACAATACATGGAGATTCACTACTAGACAATGAGTTGCAGTCAGGTTATAAAAGAACTAAGTGAGATTTTGTAGTTAAAAGAGAGTAGGTGTAAGTATTGGCTGAGGTTTATCACACATTACCATAGAATGGTTTGGGTTGGAAAGGTCCTTCAAATATCATTTTGTCCAACACTCCTACCATGAGCCATTTAGTCCAGCTCCCCTGCCATGGGCAAGAATATCTTTCACTAGAACATGTTGCTCAAAGCCCCATTCAGTCTGACCTTGGACACTCCCAGAAATGGGGCATTGACAAATTCTCAGGGCAACCTGTTTCGATGGCTTACCACTCTCACCATGAAGAATTACTTCCTTATATACAATCTAAAAAATCCAGTTTAAAACCTATGCCTCCTGTCCTATCACTACAGGCCTTAGTAAAAAGTCCATCTCTGGCTTTCTCTTTATATATTGAAAGGCTGCTATATGATTTCCTTAGATTTCCCTTCTCAAGGCTGAGCAATCCCAATTCCCTCAAGACTTCCTCCACAGGAAAGATGTTCTAGCCCTCTGATTATTTTCCTGGCTCTCCTCTCGAGCCACTCTAACAGATCCTTGTCTTTCATATACTGAGAAACACAGAGTTGGATGCAAACCTGCAGGTCAGGTCCCATAAAAGCGGAGTAGGAGGGGAGTGGAATAGAAATACCTCCTTCAAACTTTTGGCCATACTTATTTTTCTGCTGCTCAGTATACAATTGGCTTTCTGGGCTGCAAGTGCACATTGCTGGCTCGTACTCCATTTTTCACCCACTGGTATCACGAAGACCTTCTCTGCAGGGTTGCTCTCAACCCATTCATCAGCCAGGGTGAGAACAGTGTGGAAAAGGTCTGGCTCAAAATCCATCAAAATAAACACAAACCTTTTTTATTAATTTAAACTTAGATTTGGGATAGATCCCATCTCTGGACTGTCTAAGCCTCAATTTCTTGACTGGTAAATTCACTGTCATAATAAGGTTTAATAATTTTTACATCAGTGCTGTTCAGAGGTGATCAAATTAAACCTGTATACAGAAACTTCCTACAAAGTCTCTACAGCTGAAAATCTTAGTGAAAGACTTGAAACCTAAATTACAATAAAGGATAGTTTTGGTCTGATATCTTGACTAAAAATCTTAGTAAACAATGCATTTTCATTTGACAGATTAACATAAAACTACAGCAAATCTCAATTCAGAGGATTTACAGAATAATCAAAGGCTATGAGAACCTCTGAAATTAAAAAGGAATTCAAGAGCTGTTTTTCTCTTTCCTCCACATGCTCTCAATGAGCATAGATGTCAATTACAAAGGTAATGCTGTGACGTTTGAGGTTGAAAGGCTTTTTCTAATACATACTGCTCAAAGCATTATTCTCTAGAAAACAAATTCCTATGTAGCCACTGTGTATAACTCAATCAAGCACTTCCTGATAAGGCGCAAAGAGACAGTGTTTTGATGTTTCCTCCCCAGAAATATGTTTTTAAATGTTGGTGTGGTTTTTTCTTCACTATTTCTTGTTTCTGGCTTTCTTAGGTTTGATGCTTTATCCTTTTTGAAATGTTCTTGCCTTACCGACTTCTTTTAAATCCTGGAGTTATTCCATAGTTTTGAGATATTTTCTTTCAATCCTTCTTTTACTGTCAATCACACCATGTGGCTTTGATGTGGAAAATACTCGTAAGTCACTTAAAAGGTGGTCCAATTAGTATCTGCACTGACCATGTTTTTGTTTATATATAAGCCACTTTTTGTTCCATTAGATGTGTTCAGCTTTACTTTCCAAATTCTTACCTTTGCTAACAATGTTACAAATTCTCCAAACAATGCTTGGCCTTTTCATTGCTCTGAAGCCTTTGTGACTGAAACATAATTTGTGAAATACATGTTTTCCAAAATAACAGCAGACACCTAAATTTATAAAGGGATATATAACAGCATACATGGAACTTTCAACATCGTGACACTGCTTCAGTCACCCTAGGTCAGCACTGAACAATTTTCTGCCATTTATCCATGTTCTAAACCGATGGTCTTTGTTCATTTCTTAGACCACATGTGAGACAGCATTGTGGTACACTTAGTGGTAGGTTCAGCTGAAAAGGATTGTGTCACCAATCATAGAAATAAGAACAGGTTGTTCACCAGTATTGTAGAAAGCCACAAAGGATTTACATCCTGAATACCATGTCTGGTTTTGGACTTTGCACCTCTACACAAGTATCTACTTCTGTAAAAGCTTAGTGTAGTAAAAATTTCTCTTGCAACTGAGTGAAAACATGATGTGTACAGACAAACTCTAAAAAAATAGCCACTAAAAGTTATACATAAATCATGAGTATGAGTTTAAATACATACATTAGCCTACACTTGACAAGTTGTTATTAGATTGTTTTTGTTTTGTGGAAGTGAAAGGAGGATTATTCCCAGGAGATTTCATGGTTCATTTGGGTCTCAGTGTAAAGTACCCTAGAACATACAGTGTAATTTTAACAAGATAACAAGTAAGAAAATGATTACCTTATGCACTGAAGACATACATTATGCAGGGTCAACATGAAAATTCTATTGTCCCAACATCCTGTCATAAGAATGCCTGGTACTTTATTTATTGCTCTTTTTGTCTTTCAAAAATGGTTTACTTATCTGGCTATACACTATTTTGTTGTATGACAGTCTGTTCCGTACTGAATCTGTAAACAGATAGAAATAACTTCAGCACTCCTTAGGTATTTAAAAGTGGAACATCTGAATCTCAGCTAGGCACCCTTGGATTCCTTTGTGCTCTGAAGCACAATTCATGCTGCATGATCCAGACACATGTTAGGATGAGATTAATCACCCTAGGAAGATAGTCATTTTTCTCTACTGGCTATAGAGTCTTCATTGTCTTACTTCTAGATGTATAAATTAGAAAAAATGCATCCACTCAACTCATTAGTGTGTGTTGTTTGTTGCTATGTTGGTAGCTCATTAGCAGACTTTGCTTTGTTGCTTATTCTGTTGACAAATAAATCAAAACAAATGGTGATATAATTGCACAGAATTGTATAAGGTATCTGGTATTTACTGTTTTCTATATCTCTGTAAATTTCATCTTTTTCTGTCCTCAGGTTCCTTCTTTGTCTTCAGAGGGAAAAAAAAGCAAACATTGTTTGATTGCAGCATTTAGGTGTGCAACAATTTAGCAGGTCATGAGAACAATTGTGTTAAAAAGGGAATATAATGTAAAGCAGTGATCAGACATTCCTCCTTTTCCTTTCCCCCATTCTCCTTTCAGGTTTTTCATTCTTAGTGCCCCTTCATAAATACTTCTCAAATATTTCCTTATTCAAAGGAAAAATAATGTATTTTTAAGTTTCTAAAAACAACACACATTTTTTTCTCATTGTTCCTTCTGCTCTATATTTGTTCCCACTACAATGCTCTCTGAAATTATTGTCTAAAGAATAAACATTAAGGCTGAAATGAAAATTTTATGCTTCAGCTATATTTCAGTCCAAGATATAATGAGATAAACCTGCATCATTGTCATTGTCATCTTTGAGAGAGTGGGATTTACATTGTGAGAGACAAAGGAGGCATGATGTTTTTTGAAATAAGTAGGTAGATTTGTCCTTTTATGTGATGTTATGATTATATTTTTACCTTTTATTTCTTACAGGAAAAGCAACTGACTGCCTGAACTAGTGAATGTGGGCAAACCCAGTAAAGTGCTTTTGCTTGCAGAAACAGTGTACCCTACTCTCAAAATTCAAATTCTTCAGTGTGTCTTTTGCATAGAAGAATCATCACCTAACTCAAAATTTGAGTTGTGGAGCCTGAGTTCTTACTCCCCAAAAATATTGAAGCAGCAAGGTCTCGTGCTTCGAGTAGGAATGCCTACAAATCCTGCTGAGATAGACTATCCTGGAAGTTAAATGTATGTAAACAGTCCCTCTTACATACTCTCCCCTACCTGCTTCAGGAAACATTCAAAGTGTCAAATCTCCCAGCTTTATTTCCAGAGCTCTGCAGATTTTCTTTAAATTTCTCTCTATACTTCTTTAACATCTGCCCATTCTACAGCTATGCATAAAATCTTCCCCAAACTTTAGACAAACCACAAAGATTTTAAAACAAGCAGAAGTTGCTGTTTAGTTCGTTATCACCAGCATAAATCTGGTGAAGATAAAACAGGTAAACATGAATTATATCTTCGTAAATTTCCTAGCAAGCTTGAAGGAAAAAGAAGTATGCTTTCCCATACTTGCTCATTATTAGTGTTTGTTGAGTTCTGCACACAAAAATATCTACCTTACAACACAATCATATAATATTTTGAGAATGCAAACCACCATCTAGTTGAATCCTTAACATTATCTTTCTGATAAAAAGAATCAGAAAAATGCTGTTGTTTAAGCAAATGTCTTCCAGTTGGGGAAGTATAATCGACCTCTTAAGGTAGTATTAAAGCCATATTTTGAAAATATACTTCAATGGCTTGCTAAGCCCAAACTGCAATTGTTTACTTTGTTGTTTATGTCCTAACATTTATTGTCCTTAGGTAGTAAGTATATAGTGTAAGGTTATACAGATGTTATTGTACAGAGCAGGCCAAAAAAGATGATTAAGGGAGTGGAGCATCTCCCTTATGAGGAAAGGCTGAGGGAGTTGGGGCTCTTTAGCTTGGAGAAGAGGAGACTGAGGGGTGACCTCATTAATGTTTATAAATATATAAAAGGTGAGTGTCACAAGGATGGAGTCAGACTCTTCTCGGTGACAACCAAGAGTAGGACAAGGGGTAATGGGTACAAACTGGAACACAGGATGTTCCACTTAAATTTGAGAAGAAACTTCTTCTCAGTGAGGGTGACAGAACACTGGAACAGGCTGCCCAGGGAGGCTGTGGAGTCTCCGTCTCTGGAGACATTCAAAACCCGCCTGGACACCTTCCTGTGTAACCTCATCTAGGTGTTCCTGCTCTGGCAGGGGGATTAGACTAGCTGATCTTTCGAGGTCCCTTCCAATCCCTAACATTCTGTGATTCTGTGAATCTGTGAGTGCTGAAATGCTATCATTTCTAAGATACATCTTTCATAAAACTGCAAGTGACAGATTTTCATTAGTTTTTAAAAATTTTTATGTATAAACCTCTACTGAGATTTATATGATTACCTGACAACTTCACATATTCCCTTTCTATCCTCCTCTAATATATACTTTCCTGCCATTCCCTATGTGTATTGGGTGACAGGTTATTTGTAAATATCATATTTATATTACAACCTCTTTCAGTACTGATAATTTTCACCCAGAAATATTGTCTGTCATGCAGCTCCCAAAGTAGATATGTTTACATGTCAGCTAATTCTAAAACACTTGAGGAATCTCTCAATTACTGTTCTATGAAGACACGTTTTATCCTTTTCAAAGATGTTGAAAACCAAAAATAACACAATAAAACAAAACAGAGAATCCTATATTAATCCAAGTTGTCACTGTTTATACATTGTAGTATGCAGTGGCTCAAGGAACAATTATAATGAATCGGGTAAATATATGTATAAAAAAATCCCAAACAACCTAAAGATCGTAAAATCTTAATAGTTTCATCTAGTGGTTCCTTCAGAAACTACTGTTATTTTACTTGTTCAGAAATATGAGATAGGCACTAGATTTAAAATATTTTGATAACTGAGTCTTTTATTCTAGGCATCTACTGCAACCTGGGTATGACTGTACAATTTCATATTTATTTTAACTCTTAAAAAAATTACAAATATAAATTTTTAGGAAGAAAAAATTGCTTTAAAAGGTTCTGACTAATTTACTTCTTGGTATTATCCTTGTCCCTTAAGTGCCTCCAAAGTATCTCAGAAAAAGATGCATTCTCTTGAGAGGTAATGGTTAGAAGAGCTTAATAATACAGAAGATAACATCTGCAACCCTGATAGCTCTCATTCACAAAACAATAGTAAAAACAAGCAAACAAATATAATTACTTTTAAATACTTCACAGAGACTCAAAGACTTCACATATTCCAAAATAATGAATCTTTCTATCAGGGAATTAGTGACAATTCCTGAAAAAAAAACCTGCTTCATAACTTGAGTCTGCAAACTGGACAATCTAAGTCCTTGAGTGCTCTTTTGGAAGTAGAGGTTGCATTATTCAAGTTTTCAAAGTTTCTTTTGATTTAAATGTGGCTGGTAGTAATCATAGCTCACCTGATTTTCACGCAGCTATACACAATATTTTTTTTGCTGGAAGATAAAAATATCTCTGTGGGAACTTCTACATTTACTTTCTATGTAAATTACAATCATTTTATCTAACAAATCGGAGGCATATGTATATTTCCAGTTTTGGGTGCCTATTCCCAATGTGGAAAGTTCAGAAAGCGGATAGTCAGCCCTGGGTTTATATTGTTCACATCAGTGTGATTATTTTTGTGGCTTTCTGAAGAAAAGGAGTTCCGTGTTATCACCATCGGTTGGCTCATAATATTACTGAAAATAATTGCATAGTAAACAATAATATATGTTACATTTCTTCATATTCCATTTTATTTCTTCTTGCTATTCTGTGCCATGTGTTATGCAGAAGATGCAAATCAGCACTGAGAAAATGAGAACAGCAATTTCACTTGCCATTAGACAACATATATTTACAGTAATATGTTTGAATATGACTATAATAGAATTTCAGGTATAGTTAATTTCATATCAAAAGAATAGCATGTGTTAAGAATTCTTTTTTTCTTGCTCAAGTTAAAATCCTAATTATACTGTGAAGTTTGGGAGCTGTCTTATAGTGTTATAAAAGGAAAACAATGAATATGTACTCTATCGCGAGTTACGCTTCATGCATCCTTGATAGTGAAATCTGCAGAATATGGGCAGGGTTATTTTCCAGCAACAAATGAGTGTTCTAGAATATGAAACAGAGACTAATAAATGGAAGCTGTAAAACTCAGTAAGATTTTGAATTTGCATTTCCCTGAAAATATCTACCCATTACATACACATGCAGAAAGATATTTTATTTGTTTTCAGAGGACTAACAGTCCACCTCTGTCAGACATTGTGATAAATCATCTCCATTTGAGCTTTTACACAACATTCTCTTAAAATATTTAAAAATGGACTCAGAGACTTAGATTCAATTCAGCGAATTCATACAGTGAAGTCTTTTCAGAAGGAAATGCTAAGAAACATTTATCATATATTCTGCTATACCTTCCTTATGTAGATAAATAAATGGAGGCTTTCTTAGTTGTTCAGTCATTTACACAGTAATTAAGACATTAATTTTCTATTTCACTCTTTACATTCTTATTTTAAGCCAGTTTAACATGCTTCAGCTGAAACAGAAATACTATTGAAAATATTAAATGTTATCTTCCATACATAATTTTATCCCTTCCTTCTGTCTTAGGCAAACAATATGCAAACATGCTGTGTTGTACCCAAGCAGAATGGATAAAACATCAATAAACTCATATTAACAAAGAGGCAAGATGAGTGTGCTGGCCAAAGAGTCAATATTTCAACAAAGAAAGTATCTGATGTGATAGGAACACAACATAGGTAAAATAATGCATTAAGCTTGTCCATCTGTCTGGCCATCACTGCCTAAATGCTGTATAAAATTTCTCTGGTGCTGTATTGCCTGGAGAAAAGACAGTTTTTACACTGCATCAGTGTAATGCTATTTACTTGATGCCTACATGCAGTAACACATAGATGTTGCCTTTCACAGTTATCACTCTAATTCACCTTGCAGCAACAGCACCAGGGAAAAAAAAAACAACAATACACACACACACACACACAAACACACACAAACAACACACATGCATCTAATCTTCTCCTTTACATGAGCAGCAAGTGCAACAGAAGCAGCTCTTATTAAACTATTGGCTCTGAGGCTCTGACTCTTCCGGCCTTTAAGCTGCTGCAAAGCAAAAGGGTGAGAAATGCACAAGCTCCCTTCCACCTCCCGCAGTAGCTTATGCAAAGACCAGGCACAGGGAATGTAGCGTTACAGCCAGCTAATGAGACAATGTGCCTTCTGAACATCGCCCTTCTCTGCTCTTCCTTTTGGAACAGAATCTTCAACATCTGTAATTTACCACTAGCATCTAGCAATCCACTTGCCTTTCAGGATACTAAAATGGCTAATGAAGATCTTTTGTAGGAATTATTTTTCCTGTGCCTCTTACTGGGCGGATGTTTGGGGCACAAATTTGGGCCAAAGGAGTTTTTTGTGCAATCTCTGAGCAATTTCATGTTCACAATTCCATAGTGCTTGTTTTTCTAAGACATCTCAAGAGAATTTAAGACTGCATCCAGTTTCGCTTTTTTGAAGTTCTTGATTTTTACTGATGAAAAGTGTGATACAAATGATATTAAATGGTAGTTTTTCCAACAGATCAACCTGGTAAAAGGCAAATTTGCTCAAGTGAAGCAAAAGAGAGAGGTACAAACCTGTGTTACAATGGTCATTCTCAACACCAAGAGTCTGGTGACAGTAGCTGAAAGGCTCAGCTCCTCTCTGACGGGGCAGAGCTTGAAATCTCTCAAGGGATTTTGGTTTCTTCAGCAGCCCATCATGGAGGAGTTCACAAAGCTGGCAACAAAAAGGGAATTTATCTAATATAAAACTAAAATAGTCTTTTTGGCTAGACTTTCAGATAAGTTGTAATTTTCTCATTAGTAAATGCATGAAGATATTTTGAAATGCCATTTTGATACTGTTATGCAAGCAATTGAAAAGCTTGAATCTTTTTTAACTGAGTAAACACCTTGTCCCTGTAAACCCAGGATGTAACCATTATGTTGGAAGGTACAATTCTTTCAGAAAGCATATTAATGGATGTATCCAAATGTTACATAGAAAAGTGTTTTTCCTCTGCTTTTATACTAAATTAAGAAGCAATTAAATTAATTTTTAATTGATCACAACTGGAACAATAGGATCCTCTTCCCAAGGTACAAACCACTGTGGCAAAGTCTGAATGGAAGCTCAGCCATGTAGCCTGAAAGGTTTCCTTTGAGACTTTTTGCAATTGTGATGGCTTTGGCATTGTTTTAATTACAGTTCACTGTCTGAGTACATGTGGGATGAACCAGAAAGCAAGCTGACAGTCAGATAAAGAGTGTGATCTTGTTCTTGGGAGAAATAAGGCTCCTTTAAGCAAAAGACTGTTTGGAAAGACAGTTTTAATTTTTATGCAGGAAACTTTTGAATTTTCTTTTTCCCTGAAAAATATGAGCTCCCTAAAAGCTTTCCTGCTCTTCTATGCTAGAAAGCTCTACTAGAAAGATTTTCTGCTTTTACTTGCTAGTAGAAGACACTTCTTCCTCAGCCTCTCTGTCAGTGGCTCTCTAAGCACCTCATTTGACTAACTGGAAGGGCATAAACCTTCTCATTGGATACTGTGAAAATAAACCATGTGGACCCTAGCCACCAAAAAAGTGCTCCAAAAGCCTATTTAGAACAGGATTATCACTTGTATGAAATGAAAGGCGCATTGGATATGTTTATCCCTAGGTACTTTGTGATAATCTCGGCAGAAATCAGGTTAAAATGAAAACAAATGAAAGCATATGTTCACAAAATAGGTAATATAAGAGGGCTTTCAAGGACAAAGATGACAAGGATGAGAGTAACCATGCTTAATTTGCTTCACCAAAGGTCAGTTTCAAAAGGTTTTCCCTCATCCCCATTTCCTGACAGCTAGTAACAATATTCCAAGCATTCAGCATCTCAGCTCATTCATTCAGGTTCTCTTTTCTTGAGGCTCATTAAAATTCAACCTTTCCTCTGTTAGACCTTAATTTCCACAGGTAGCTGGATCCTCTTTTTGTGGACTTCTTCAGGAGTTCTAGTGACACATTGGGAAGCAGGTTAGAATATTTTGAGTGCTCATTTGAACTATTGGCAAATCACTAGCCATAAAGAGAAAGATCATGAAAGAGTAGAATGCTTTTTCCTGATCAGTAGGATAATGTGTAAGTAACAGTGTAAAGTCTTCAACACAAAATTGGAAATTGAGACCCATGATATGGCAAGACCTTGAGCATTGTCCACATCCTCAGAGTTAAGGAACAGAAAACCCTGGGACTGCATTTGTGGAGTCATCTTCTGGTCTTAAAGAATAAAAAAGAAATAGCATTAGTAAAGCAGTTTAAAAATATGTTATTAAAGCTTGTTGGCAAAACACTGCAAACCAGATTAAGCGTGAGTTGGGTGCACTGGCAATTAAAACATTCACTATGCCCTTTTTCTTTCACTTAGACTCTGTCTTTGTGCCATTCCACCCTACAACTGCCTTTCAGTCGATTTAGACAACCAATTCAAAGCCAAATAATGACTCTATTTAAACAGCAGTTTACTTCGAAAAGAATTTTCTTCTCAAGTTAAGCAAGTGTGTTTAGATTTATAAGAAACTTGGGTTTTACTTGAGAGTTCTGTAGTGGTTGATCTACTTGCATAAGTGACATGATCTTTTAATTAGGTTTTCAGTAAAAGACAACAAAAGGCTAAGATATATTTCTGCTTCCTCATAAGCAAACATTTGTTTCCTTTTGGAGAGGCATCTTGTTGCAATCAGTTGCACCCAGATGGAAGACGTGAAACAAAGAACTGTGAATTACTCTGAGTACACAGTGCTCAGCATAAGAAACTTCTGTGAGGCTCTCTTGTTGCATGCTGATTGCTTTTTCTTTATGCTGCACAAATACAAGACCAGATACATCTGCTGCTGTCTCAGACCTTTTGCTCAAGTATGTACTAGTGATGAGGTTTGCATTTGTAATTTTTGCACTGACTGAAGGAGGCACTACTCAGGTTCATAAATTTAAACAGGGAAGATAACATTTCAGGTTAGCTGTGATACTTTATAAGAGGCATCAACTTTGGGAAATCAATATTGATTAGAATAAACTAACAATTACCGTGTTTATACTTATTCCTTGATTCTTTCACTTTCGTCTGTTTTCACTGAAGGGCTTGAGACAAGCATATCTATTTCTTTCCAGATAGGACTCATCTTCACTAATTTTAGGTTTATAAAACGTAAATGGTTAGTTGAAGATAATTGTTTAGGTCTCTATGTTAAGTAGAGGAGACAGGTAACTCTAGAGGGTGATTTAGTCCTCGCCAAATACAAATTAATCTTGGGATGCGGTGAACTTTCCTCAGAACATGCCTTTGTCTCTCCTTTGATTGGGAAGGTAGTATAGTTCATCAGCTTGGTTACCTAACATGGAGACAGTACATCTGGATAAGATACTTAACATTCTTGTCTCTCTATGGTCAATTACTATGGAATGCTCTTTGTGCATGTGCCCTGGTAGAACAGTTCTGATTAGTAATTAGAGTGCAGGTGCAAGATCATGCTTCTCGTTTTGTTTCCTACTTGTTTCTTCTGATGCTTTTCCCTTTCATCCAACATGTGATCAATGCAGATGACGGTTTTATCCAGGAATTGAACTTGACGTGTCTAGTTAAGAAGGTAAGGCTTGTGTTTTGTGTCAGGATCTGCTATCAGCTCACAAATTGCTTCTGCTTCCTCACTGAATTTCATGTCTCTAGTTATGGTTTTATTTTAAATATCTTGTGAAACATGCATTAGAAAACACTGTTGTACAAATACATAAATATAAACACACATAAGGAATTAAAAAGACTTTAGATAAACCAATGTTTGCACGAGTTTGCATGTCTGATTGTTGGTTTCTATTGCCCCAACCATTACATGTCTTCGGGATATTTGATCTGAGGAGAATAAGGTATGAGCTACATTCAGCTTCTAGTAGATTAGTATTTGAAAGCAATCTTTACTCAAATGCGTAGTTACGTTATAAGTTCATCAAAAGAATATATTGATTTGCCATTTATTGGTGTTACCCATGTATGGGTATTCTATCAAGGAAAATGAAAATGTGTGGTTTTATCTAAGAATTAGACCTACAGTAAGATAAGAAATATGTATAAATATCAATAAACTCAAATGTCTGTGCATGTGAATGAGCCAGGCATAAGTAGAATACCTTTTTTCCCAGTGTGTATGTAATTAAGTTTTCTGGAATCTCATGAGGAAGGCAACAAAAAGACCAAACCAGTTGTGTGAAAATATTTACGTTTTGTTGCTTACTCATGTGTGCTTTCAAAATTCCTAGCATAAACATACTGCTCTCTTGACCTATATTACATGGCCCAGCATAGCAGGACAACAACTTAACGTGGAATGATCAGAATCAGAAATGCAGAAGTCCGGTACTCAGCGCGGTGTGTACTATTTTGGTTTACTTTTCTTTTTATGTCCTATTTTTGGTGTATCTGTGTTACTATCCAATCATATTGCTACATATTAGTCCTTCTTTTGTCTGGCAGCATTACTGGTGTTCCTCTGCAATCAAAGAATCCCAAGGGACTCTTTTGGGCTTTCACAACCCTACCCAGGGCTTTAAAAGCAACAAGAACAACAGCAAAGCCTCACCAGGTAAAAGTAGAAGAAATATCCCTGAAATAAACAAAATTATAAAAATAACTCTTTTGTTTTTAAAGTACCTATCTAGAATAGATATTAAATACACTGTTGAAGACAAAGTCTTGGTAACCTTTCTACTCTGCCCTTAGATGACTCTTTCAGTGTAGTCACAAATATTAAACTGATCACAGAATAATGGAAGCTTAGTATTGTTTAGACTGAAAGTAGACCATTTCACAAATAATTTTTAATTTATAGAAATTTTGAAAATGTCTTATGAAGAGAGTATTTGATTCAAATGTAATTTTCTAAGTCTAACCTATCCATTTTACACTCTCCTTTTATAGCTGACAAAGAAAAATACGCCATGCACCATTGAATGGATCCACAGATAATACAAAGAAGGGGCTGATTTTATTTCCTCAGAATACTAAGCTTTTCAGGGTAGTAAAGTTAGAGAGCTGACTGGGAAGAACGGAGAAAAGGACCTTTGAGTACTGAGTAACTGATAGAATAATTTAGTGTAGATTAAATGCAAAATAATGTGAATAGGAAAAAAAGCGTCAACTTAATCCACACAGTGGTGGTCCTGAGATCTCAAGAAAGAAACATTGGCATTACTGTTGGTAATTCCATTAAAATGCTAGTTCAGTGCTCACTAGGGGCCAGAAAACCACACAAAATGCTAGGGTTTATTAGGATAGGAATGGTGAAAAACAAAAAAAAACCAAACAGAAACAATATTTTTACTCAATGCACATTGAAATAACAAAGATCAATTATGTCCAGCATAATGACTGCAAATTTTTTAGCTTATAACTGAAGGAACCAACAGAATCACCACTGTTCCTCTGGAAAGGGAAAGCTTTTGCAATAAACCTAGAACTGGCATCCAGACTTAGGTTGTCATGAAATAATGGACTCCATAGCTGTGACATTTGACTCATCACCCAGCAATGAATACAAGAGTTTCACCTGGCAAGGTGCTTTCTGAAAACATTTTGAAATATTTAATCAAAAGTTTGGAAACATAAAAATTGACTATCTCTGCTGAGTAATTCTAGCCCTTTCTGAAAGGACTGACAATTTTATCTTTGTCAATTTATACCTCCTATGTTTTTGTGGCAGAGGCTTTGCATTTTTCTCTGATAGACTATCTGAGCAAAAGGAGAGAGAAGCTACAGACAGGGAAGCTGCCATTAAACTCAAGTTGGAAATTACGTCGCCACTAAAAAAGTTACAAGATAAAATGAAGAGGTAGGCAGAGATTTTCCCTTAACACACAACCCTAACAAGATCTAGTGGGCTTCAGGAGAGGAGAGAAGGAGAATGAAAAATTTACCCAAAATAGACCATAGCAAAGCCTAAAGGGCATTGCTCCAGGAACCTCAGAGGTAGCCATATGGGCACAAATATGATGGCTGATCCTACCACTGTTTCTGCTGCGCATGTACACAGGCCCAGGAAAACTGGAAGAAATGCATCTTCAAATGCACCTCTTGTATAGATATGGCTCCTGATCTGTGTAAGAGAAAGGTTCCTGTTGCGACTGGGTGACATGGCTTCACCTCTAAAGTATGCCTAAGAGCACAGACAAAGAACTAACATTAAGTTCCTCACGTGGGATATAGAGATAGGTTTATCACAATAACCAAATGACAATAAACACCAGAACTGAATTTAGCCAATACTGTAGCAATATCTGTGTGTGCATATATATATATGTATATATATATGAGAGAAAATTAAAACGTCACACATATTGCTGTGATTGAAAATCTTTATATAAGTTCCTCATTATCACAGTTGTTGCCACATTTCCACTGGCTATCAAAAATTCCTATTAATTTCCTCATTCTTATTCCACAGGATAGAATATACTTGTATTATTCCATTACGTGATTTGAATCAATACTGTTTATATGGAATAGTCCTTTCGACTCCAAATATTCTGTTCCTTTGATATGTGAACTCTCTGTGCTTGAATGTGTGATGTTGAGGGTTATCTATGGGCTTAACTATGATTTGCAAGTTTATAATGTAAATAGAATCACAATATGTAGTTATATAACAGGTGCTTTATTACAGGTTAAAAACTATTTATCGTTGACAGTTTGCATGCCTGTATATTGAATATAAAATGTATTTTTCTCTTATTACACAAGATGCTATAGTGTCCATTCTCTGACTAAATGTGTTATGCATAAAATAGGGAAGTTCTTATGATACCAAGCAACACCTTCAAATTTCAAATGTCAGAATATAAAGCAAATATAAATAAATTATAGCAAAAAGTATAGTCACCCAGAAGAATGTAATTCAGATGAAGCTTCTGCACAGAAATAAAAAGAACTGTAAATCACGTATTATTATTTTGCATTAATCCTTTCAGCTTTAATAACCCGCAGCAATGACAGGTGGCAGATGAATATGTAGTGGAGTGGAACTAAGTGTATATAGCTCTCCCATTGATCCTGCCTGATACGGTATGTCTGTCCAGAATTTATCAATGCCAAATATTCCATTTACAGTGGCAATAGTTTTGAACGTGCTGCATGGCTCCCAGATATCCCAGGCAACTGTTCATTGCATGTGCAAGCTGATCTGCAGATCTGCAGTGCATTTCATCTGTTCTTTTTCCACATAATGTGAATTGTATGTCCGGTACACAACCTATGCACACTGTCTACCCGTGCTGTACTTGTCAGTGAACAGGACATATACACATATTTCTGTTCAAATTTACTTAGACATACAGACATATTAAAACATGTTCCTCCATGCCATGTGCTCCAACCCATAGCCAAGGATGAAGGTACTCCTGTTCTGGGTGGCTGGTACACATATGAAATCACAAGAGACAAGAGAATTTGTTTTGCTCAGCCTTAAGAAGCTAAATAGTTTATTGTTGTCTTCAGCTACTGAATGAAAGGGCACAGAAAACAGAGCTGAACTTTTCCCAAAGATACGTGGTAACAGGAGAAAAGATAAAAAACACAAACTGGAGCAAGGAAAATTCCTTTTAGATATAAAGAAAAACCTCACAGTGCAAGTGGGCAAATATTCAAATCATCAAATATTAGAGCAGCTGCCAAGAGGGGTAATGGAATTTCCAACACTGGAACTGCTCAAAACTCAGCTGGGCAATGCCTCGAGTAACCTGATCCGTTGAGCCAGCTTCAAGCAGGAGGTTGGAATGGGTGACCTCCAGAGGTCCATTTCAGCCTGTATGATTCCATGGTTCTATAATCTGTTTGAAAGAAACTGAAATTGGCTTCTATTGCTGTCTAAAAGTCACACTCTATCATCTTGTCATCTTGATGATGTCTTTCCCATTGCTTAGAATAAAGTAAATGCAATACAAAGCAAGCTTTTGTTTATCCTTTTCCCTTCCAACAAGACAATAATTTATTTCCAAGACTCGTTTCATCCTGATAATCATCCCAGTGTTATATTTCTGTTATTTTCTTGGTTATTTCCAAGCTCAGAAAGCTGTGTCAGATTTGAGGCTGCTTATTCAAATAAAATTTATTGCAATAGAATTACTGTGATCTGCAGCCCTCATAATTTTAGAGTTGATTTGCGTTAAATTGATCATGTTGGTATAAGTTAATACTGAAAGAATTATTTGAATTAGAAGTTTTAGAAAAGCAATTCTTTTTTATTGATCTGGAATTGCCTGCAGGAGTTTTTTCCCAATATGCTGATTCATCCAAGTGATTATTAAAAATGTATTTATTCATTTTAAATTGTAAGAATGCACAGCGTCCTAATAAATCTACAGGTAAGTACTAGCAGAACTTATCCCATTGGTTTGCCCTCAATGATATGTAGTAGTTCTTGCACCCTTTCTAAATAGCACAGAATCTTCTTGGCTTCTCAAAGTGTAATTGAGCAGTAGGATATAGATTTCTAAGGCCATTTTTAGGCACGCAACTCCTGGTGAATTTCAATAGAAAGTTACAGCTCTGTGTTTCTGACTAAATGAACATCGACATATAGAATCAGGATTTGGATGAAAATACAAGAATCAGTTCATTTATAATGTATTCTCTCCAATTATTCTCCAACAGCCTTTTTCTTTTCCTTAACACAAATGGCAAATTATTTATTCAGTAAAGTCTTCATGATAACTGGACATAGAAAATACATATCTTTGTAATCTTGGTTTTTTTTCTTCCTCTGCATGACTTTTTTGTGAATGTTGGTTGTTGATACTAGCTTACACTCCTTTCCCAAAGCAGACAAAATAGATTCAGAGGTTTTGTTTCAGCTTGTGACATTTGGGAAATTAGTCTTAGGCAACATTGCCATACTAACAAGTATGTATGACACTACTTTCCAAATTATCTTTCTTTTTAGAAAATACACCACAGAAAATAAGAGGAAAATATCCAGAGATTCCTTTCTGTTCTCAGGGAATATTCTGCTGCTCTAGGGCAGATCCAAATGTTGGTAGGAGTCTACAGCCACAAGGATAACAGCAGAGGACATTACTCTGCGTCTGTGATACCCCTGGGGTAAGTTACTGCATAACAATCACATCTCATCAAGAGCTTTTTTCCCCTGATTTTTATTTAATGCTCCTCACTGACCTGCTTAACAAGGTAACTTCAAAATTACAGGTGACCAATAAGGGAGTCAGCAGTCAGTCTAACAAATACAATTGTTTCTAAGTGTATCTGTAATAAAATATTATTTGGATCTTGATATGGGTTCTTTTTACAAAGCTCTGGGTCCAGATATATCTTGTTAATACTTGAATTACCTAACAAGATCGACTTAGCCAGAATATTAAGGCAGTAGGACAGCATTTGCTAGAGATGCATACAATTGTTGTCAATGTTGTACATCTTTATACTATCTCACAGTTGCAGTTGTGGTATCCAAAAGCACCTTCAAGCAATGACTCCAAGCATCACAGGAAATCTAATAGAAAGAACTCAGTAGTTGAGCTTTTGTTTTTGTTTTAATGTCAAGCTGTTGCTAAAATCTGTTTGGCTTATTTTGTGCTGTATGCATATTTAACAGCTGCACCCTGTCAGTACAAAGAGCTCCTCAGGAGTTGTCCACGCATTTTGTTGGTTTGGATATGAAGTACCAGAAAATGTTCCAGCTGTAAATAATCAAGTTGGCATCATGTTTGGCAGATATAGGCCATGAACTCACTCTGTCAAATATCTTCTACTCTTGCCTCATACTGGGACTAGAACCTGTTCTCAGGCCTGTGTGAAGTTTAATGGCTGCTGGGCCTACGCTAATATGCCTGGGCACGCTGAGACATTTGGCCATAGGCTGTCACTCTGCTCACATGACAGGAAAGGCACATTACATTTCTGTGTATTTTCTGCAAAGGTGCTCCAAATGGGCAGCTGAGACTTGGCACTGAAAAGCTCAGGCCATCTTGCTTCAACCACGGTCATGTAATCTAGTGGCACTTTTCTGTAAGGGTTTTATTCCTAGTAGAAGAGACTCAATGCCTACTGGAGTCAGAGAAATGATGTGGAAGCACAATGCTCACTTAAGTAGCCATTAAAATGCTGTTTGAACAGCAAATCTGTTTAGCTTATTATTAATAATCAGCATGATGTGATTTATTCTTAATTTACATAGCTAGAACCCCTGTGGGAAAATGGAAAAGTTTATAGGAGGTGATAAGAGGGAGGAAAAAAAAACAGTGTTCATGTCTTAGATGCACTCAGGAACACATACAATCAAATGCATATCATGATCTATGTAAGCAACATACCCTACCTCTTAGCAAAGCTCATTAGGTTAAGCAATATGCTGTACTTACTGGCTAAACATCCTTAAGGCTGCCTCATAGACAGAACTTGAACCTCTTGGCACTGACCGTAAATACTACCTATATTTAACATGATGCCATAATCTCAGCAGCATAGTTAACAAAAAGGCAGAAAATAGAGGATTTAAGGATAAGGAAGTAACTTTGAAAATATCTAGGAGGATTTAGAGAGGTCAAAGAATCTTGTTAGAAAGTGTAACAAGAGTTTGGGAGAGCCTAGCATCAAAAATTGACCAAAGGTAGGAAAATACAGTTAATGGTAATGATCAGAAGGTTAGTTTGCCCAGGAGTAAATTTTGAAGGACAAGGAAAGCAAAGCCAAATAGTTAATCTCTGGAAGACAAGGAAACTGGTGGAGACATGAATGGAGAGTGGATGGAGAGGCTTTGCAATATAGGGCAAAGGTGCATAATAACAGTAGAAAAGTTGTTGCAGTAACTGAGAGGGCAGATCCTAGGAGCTTGCCTGAAAGATTTACAGATGAGCATCTCAATAGGCTGGGTCGTTTTTATTAGTTTGGCACCAAGCTATATAGCTTAAATTGTATAAATTCCGTGAGTCTTATTGAGCTGTTGCCAAGACTGAACATTTAGTCACCACAGGGGGTTGCAAAGTTGGATGTAGTAGCTACCACAGTATTTTCAGATTGTACTCTAAACCATGTAGTCAATTTGATAGTTTGACTGCCAAGGCTGGAGCCTCCATGTGCTATCTACTGGCTGCACATGCACGAATTCTGTCCTGGATTTGTTAGCATGGCATCTACCCCCAGGGCAGAGTCATTTTGGCATGGGCTTGCTCAGCAAAACAATGGCTGAAGCAGTGTCACCGTTTGGAGCAGGACACCAACAAAGTGGGGCAGATGTTCTCTATTAACCCCTGTCCTCCCCGTCACTAGCAAAAGGGAAAAGGGGGAGAAGGAAGAGATGCAAGTTGGAAAATTAAAACAGATTTACTAATAATACTAAGAGAAGCAATGCAAAATATACAAAACCAATATTGAATCTCCCAATGATCAAGTATTTGTGTGCCACCAGGGCTGGCATTGCGCCAGCAGCTGCAGAGCAGCCACCAGGAAATCTTGGACTGGACTCCACAGTAGATGGGAACTGGATTCAGGAATACATGTATTGGATCACAGGCAGGACAACGACAGCCAGGATCCTCTTCGGAGGAGACCCTTGTGATCCCGCAGCTTTATCTGAGCGTAATGTGTATGGCACGGAAAAGCTCAAATGGTCAATTTTTGGCCACCTATTTTGTCTGCCCTTCCTTGCAAGTACAACCCTTTCCTGATCCTTCTCTTGTGGAATATAAGAGATTTACCAGTGATCTTGGCTACAGAAATAAGTATAAACATGGGCTTTTTCCACATGCCATTTCTATCATTAGCTCATAAAACTGTAAACATCAGACACTATCAGTACTGGAGGCAGACACTGTCTGAAAAACATGTAGCCTACTTCAGAAAAGGGCAGCTACTTAGAAAAAAAACTTAACTGAAAGGAAAGCTCATTAAAAAAGAATTATTCCTGTTTTAGCCAAAACCAGATATTTTAATATATATTTTATTATTTTATATATATATAAAATATATAAATGTATATATATAAATATACAAATGTAGAAATTGTAATGATTTTGAATACAACATCTCATATTTGTTGTCCTCTAATATGAAGAATCCTGCAGATATTTACAAAATGCTCAATACTTTTCAGAGAATCATTTGGATGGTGAGTGTAATTCTCCTTCTACATCAGAACAGTACAAAGGTCTATGCGCCGTTTAGCTTTCACTCCGACTAAGAAAACAGAGCATTAACATGTGCAAATCATCTGCAGAGGGTGAGTTTCACCCTAAGGGAAGGTTAGGTAGTACATTGTGTATCTAAATAAATTGCTTAGTTTGAAAATTCTCAAAATAACAACACTATAGGCCATTCTGTGCAGGAACATGTGAAAATTTATTCATGAAAGGTCTCTCTGATAATGAAATATTTACCAGATTTGAATCTCCTTATAATTACCAAGCTATTTCTGTATAGCAAATGGACATACAAACCCCTAGCCTTCTTTCTAAATCTGTTTTGAAAGATACATTATAAACACCTGTAGGATTGATACTTATTGGTGAGATAGGATTACTTAGGTTTTGCAGTGGGAGTTCCCAGGATGTGGCCTTTGAATTCTTCAAGTTGTGTGTGTAAGTCCTTGTTGGGATTGATGCGTCTGTCTTAACCACTGGATACACTCCTGTAGGTCATTGAGTATACCATGGGCAAAATAACAGAAAAATCCTGTCCAGGATCTGTTTGCCCCATTATACTGCAGGTATTTTTTCAGGTGTTTCATTAATCCTGGCAGTTTGGCAATACAAAAGAAGAATATAGAATAATTCAGACAGAGAAATGCCAGTAAAAATATTTTGATGCATTCAACTGCTATTACTGTTCTTTTTATTCTTCTGCATTGTTTTCAATGTGATTTTATTACTGGCATATGAAAACAAGGATGTATCTCGTTTCAGTTGCTGCCTGTCCTCATCTGCATTTCATTGTCTTGGTTCTGTGCAAATCCATGTTAAAGCAAGTTTCAGCATGAATTTGCAACTCTGTCAGATTGTGTTTCTGAGAAGTTCATAATATGAATTTCATTCTTTCAGTGTCAATCTAATTTGTTTTCATGTAAAAGGAAAAAACTGGGAAAATGAAAGTGTTGTATTATACTTTATTTTGTTTTCTTTCTCCAGATCAGGAAATAGAGTAAAACATAACACTTTAAATTTCTCATTTTTCTTTTCACAGGGAAGTATGAGTGCTCTTCAATATCGATATATGGTACCAACAAACTCATTTTTATGTATTGTCTCCAAAAACCAATTTATCTCTTCCTAAACTAATACTAGATATCTCTGATTAAGAACAGGTGGCTATGAGTAGTAAAAATAAAAAAAAATAAATGTTGCAATTATCAACATTTAAGCTGTAAGTGAAACATGGAGAGGGGTGAATTTTACTCCCTGATATTGGCAACTGGATTCCTTATGACTGTTGCACCCCTAGGAGTGTAGCTTGGTCTTTCCTTACTTGC